>NC_134474.1:29831151-30052888 GCF_964194025.1 Convolutriloba macropyga | reverse complement strand
GAGCTGGGCCTGAATTTGGGCTACGAGATCTTAAAAATATACAAAGAAAACTGTTAAAATTTATTTTGAGTAAATTGCTTATAAACATCTCAATAAATTTGAAGATTTTTTTCTCCGTTTTTTCCGTGCAGACACGACGACGACACGATGATATATATATATATATATATATATATATATATATATATATATAATATATATATATATATATATATATATATTATATATATATATATATATATATATATATATATATATATATATAACACGATGAGCCATGAACTCAACAACGTCACGAATGAAAGCTGTGTTTTAACGTGTCTCTTACAAATATGTAAATTAAAGGCTCTGATCGTCGGGTTTAATACTTACGTATGATCTCAAATCTGTGCAGTACATTTTAATACAATACATTTGAGTCCAAATTTTGTCATTTTCAATCAAGGTTTATATTTGATTTGTCATTTTCGTTGACCATTTGACAAATTTCATCAGTGCTGCATATAGCCAGTATTTATTTTGCTATTCGTTTTTGAAAATATTTACTAGTCGCTAAAAATCAACTGATAGTTGTACTTTCATCTAATTGTAGTTTGTATTAATACAAAGATTGTACAATTTCTATGTCATTCTGCTAAAGGCGCCCTCTTTTGAAGTTAGTCATTAGTTTTGATAAAAAGAACACACTCAAGCACAGTGATTAACCTTATTTTGCTTGTCACTTCAGACGCAGTTTTTAGAATTTAATCACTTAGAATCGTTTGCGCTAACATTTATGCATCTGATGTTTCCTTTCTGATGAACTGAATTATCTAGGATTGTTACTTTGAAGCAAGAGGACTCCTCTGAGTCTGAAAATTTCTTTGTATTTTTTGATAAGTTACATGTACACTTTCTCTCATATGCCATCATGCTTGATAAGGCGTTCAATTGTTATGCTATAGTCTTGCCCATAATTATTTATGTTAACCATAAATAGCACTTTTTCACGAACCAGTTTTTAAAAAATACAAAACGAGAAAAAAACGAACCCAAGGTACAATCACGATTATCCAGTAATGAGATAATTAATGCTGATTCAATAGTTTAATGACATTACCCGGACCGAGCTCAAATAATTTTCTGATCAAGTCAAATTTTAAAAGGATCATAGTGAAAATTGATTCCGAATAGATCTTCTGAAATTGGACTGTACCAAATAAAGAAATTAGATTGAAATCAGACTTCATAGAAAAAATTCTTGATATGCAAAAAGGGGCACAGAATGGAAATTTTCTGAATAGCTGGGTAATCAGGATATGAAATAAAAACAGCGCAATATAAAAATAACAAGGTGCGTTATCTACCAAGCATAGCAGAGATAGGAAAATCAAAATGGCCAAGGGTAGATCATGCTTTGTAATTTAAAGCGTAATGTATTCGCGAATAAGTAAGAAACATGTATGCTAGCGATGTTTATACCAGTCTGGTTGTCTTAATTTCTCTAGAATGAACAAAAATGAACTGAGTAACACATTTTAAGCAGAGAAAAGAGTTTAATATTAAAAATAAACTTTCGAGCATAAAAAAATGACGATTTGGTAAATTAAAAACTATGTGTTCATTTTTAAAAAATGATTTCTTAAATTCAACTCCCATCCATTTTTCAAAAGAAATTTCAAATACTAATACCCTTCAACAAATCGAAACTCACGATAAGCTTTCTTAACTCCTAAATAATTTAATAAGCTTATGCTTTCTCAACTTTATAAACTTTATGAAGGGCGCTCAAAAATTTTAATAATCGATTGACAAAAAGCTACAATATGTGACAAAACATTACGTTGAGAGCAAATTCAGCACCAGAGTGTTAGAATTCGAAAAACGGAAAAACGCGCTCTTTAACTTCTTGACGCATGATTATAACCTGAATTGTCACAAAAAAACCGTAAAAGCGAACTTCATCTTGTTTCGGAATCATCAACTTTTTACGATGAACAAAACATACGAGAAAAACGCAAAAAAAATAAATCAAGACAAAAAAAACTCAAGACAAAGAAGAGTTTAATTCGAAATATAATAATGTTAAATTTTATTAAAACAAAACATATTCTGTTGAACAACTTTGCGGTATTCATCACAAAAATAAACAAACTTGCATGCTGAAAACAGGTAAGAAAGAAACAAAAAGGACAAAAGCTGACATTTCGTGAAACGCAAAAAAATGGCAGTGGCGCAAAATAGTGCTCTCAAAATGCAAAAACATGCAACCTCATATTAGAATCACAATTTAAAATCAGACCACACCTCATAGTATTTAGTAACTGAAAAGTGTAAGAATCGATGCTTAATTGCAGTTAGTGACACATTGGCAACAAAACTAACAAGCAGGTGAATGACAACTAATTAAGGCAATTTCGAAATAATCGTAATTTAAAAAAATAAATGGTGTCCTAATTAGTAACTTCAGCTACAAAGTCAAACACTAGGCTCTGCCTAAAAATCTGATGAGACCATATTTTTCAGAATGGGAAAAAACAGACCAGGTGTTGTCCTGAACTTCAATCAACATAATTGGATTAAATAATCACCTGAGAAATCCCGTTCTTAGAGCAACAAAAAATATAATAGGCAAAAAATCTACGACACTATATGCGCAAAAAAAAACAAAAAAAATACAAACACTGCGAAAAACTTTGTTTTTCAAAGGCTAGTGTATCGAAACATAGTAACATTATCAACACTTTTAAAAATATTGAATCTATGCATCTTTAGCATGGGTACACAAAGCAAAAATCTAATGGGAATCAATGGCAGATAAGGCGCAAAAAAGACAAAGACAAAAATGAAGTTGAAAGCAATCAATAAATTTTTGAAATCAGTGGCGTCAAAATAAAACTAAAACATAACTAAATTCCAGGATCTTTAACCACAACATACCATTAAGATTTATAGCAATTCGGAAACAAACAATGACTCAGTCAAAAAAGAAATTAGCTAAAAAATGAGGCAAATAAATTGACCTAAATCACGCCGAAGGCCAATGAGAACTGTATTCTTTTTTTAAAAGTGAGTGACAAAACCTATTACGTTTCTTGAAGAGAAGTGCCAAAATCAAAAAATCTATATAAACTCAAGCATTTAATTAAATTCAGTTTTTCTTGATTAGAAACCCATCAATTTTGTCATAATTGGGACTAAACAATACAACTACAACAATGCCATTGAATTCCCAAAAACTAAAGTATAGGTTTACACTATTAAATATTATCTGCATAAAAAAAATTTGCAGAAAAGAATTGCAAAAATAAAAAATCTTTTATTATGAACTCAAACACTCGATTAGATTCACTTTTTTCATGATTAGGAACCCATCAAATTTGTCATAAGTGGGACAAGAAATACGACTATGCAATACAACAATGCAATTGAATTCCCAAAAACTAAAGTATAGGCTGACACTATTAAACATTTACTGTATAAAAGTCACCAAAAACATTAGTTACGTACCAGAAATTTTTTTCAGTTAACTAAAGCTTCATTAGCAACTGAACGAATACCTATGATCAAAAATTATTAACTTGATTAAAGACACTTTATGTAGCAAATGATAAGACTTATCAATAATTGACTTTAATTAACTTTTCAGTTAATTAAGTCTTCATTAGCAACTGACTGAGTAGCGATGGCCAAAAACTATTAACCTGATTAAAAACATTTCATGTAGCAAATCATAAGACCTATCATTAATGAAATTAATAGATAAGACAACACAGTGACAGTAAAAACAATTTGACACCAAAGAACTGCAACCATCCAAAATTGCAAGAATTGATTCTTAATTGTAGTCAGTAACAAAGTGGCAACAAAACTAACAGACAGATGAATGTCAACTAATTAAGGTAATTTCCGATTAAACCTAATCTTTAAAAAAAATAAATGGTTTCCAAATTCATCATTTCTTCAAGTTAGCTACAAAGTGAAACCACTAGGCTCTGTTTAAAAATCTGATAAGAAATAAAAGGCAAAAAAGATTTGAAACTATATGCGCAAAAACAAACAAAAATTATACAAACAATTAGAAAAATTTGGTCTTCAAGATGTAGTGTTTCGAAACACAATAACATTATTAACACTTTTTGAGAATATTGACCCTATGCATCTTTAGCATGGGTACACAAGGCAACAACTAATGGGAATCAGTGTCAGATAAATCGCAAAACAGACAGGGAAAAAAGGAAGCTTATAGTAATCAATAAAGTTTTGAAACCAGTGCATAAAAAAGTAGCACAAAAACACATTCCACAATCTTTTACCACAACATACCATAAAGAGTTATAGCAATTCGGAAACAAACGATGACTCAGTCAAAAAAGAAATTAGCTGAAAAATGAGGCAAATAAATTGACCTAAATCACGCAGAATGCCAACAAGAACTGTATTCTTTTTTGAACGTGAGTGACATAACCGCAAATAATAGAAATTTCAAGACTATAAAACAATTTTCGTTTCTTGAAAATAATTGCAAAAATCAAAAATCTTTTATTATGAACTCAAACACTCGATTAGATTCACTTTTTTCATGATTAGGAACCCATCAAATTTGTCATAAGTGGGACAAGAAATACGACTATGCAATACAACAATGCAATTGAATTCCCAAAAACTAAAGTATAGGCTGACACTATTAAACATTTACTGTATAAAAGTCACCAAAAACATTAGTTACGTACCAGAAATTTTTTTCAGTTAACTAAAGCTTCATTAGCAACTGAACGAATACCTATGATCAAAAATTATTAACTTGATTAAAGACACTTTATGTAGCAAATGATAAGACTTATCAATAATGAAACTAAAAGGACAATACAATGACAATAAAGCAACTTGTAATATCAAAGTTATCGAAATTAATTCTCGAAAATTCTTAGCGTCAAGGTCAAAGCAATCAATAGCTTTGAACTGAAAAAATTAAAATGTTCAAACTAATCTCCTAAATTAGGTTGAATACGATTAAAGGGTATTAAATTAGGCCCCGAATACGATTAAAGGGTAACGAAAAATTCAACAAATACTGAAAAAAAAGTTGTCACTAAATTCACAACAAATTTTCTGGAATAAATGGTGCCAAAATCATGAAAACCATTATTCATGGACTCACGCCATTTGTAAGTTGAGTTATGTCTGGTTAGTGACCACCAAAACCATTAAAGATAATATGTTATAGAACGCGAGTAATAAATTTAGAAAAAGGAGCAAACTTCGTAGGTTCACATAATTTTTATGATTACAAGTAGTGTCAAAGTCAAAATAAGCTAATGCTGCCCATTGATAATTCAAGCAAATGAAAATAGAAGCAGTTTGAACACATATGTTTCGTTTTATCAATACTCAAGAGGAAACAGTGAAACAAGAGGTTAAATTGACGCACGTGAAAATTGCCTTCTGAAAAATCTTAAAGTCTTCTCACTCACCAATTCTCACTCCAGATTAAAGGTACTCTGAAACAAATCACACCACCAAACCGCTCTTTTTTATCACATTGCCTGAAATCACCAATCTTTTTGAATTCTCTTGACGTAAAAAGGCCGAAAAAAGTATTATCCGATTTTAAAAACCCAATACAGTCCAAATACTTCGGATTACAGCAACTACAAGCAAATCTCATTGAACCATTTTCTTTTAAAAAGCAGTAACAAAGTCAAAACTGTTTGATGAAAACTAAAATCACTAAAAACAAAACTCTAAGTTTTACCAGAAAGCTGCCCGTAGCTGTCATTTCTGAGACTAAGATAAAAGTCGAAAAAATCACGATAAAAAGGAAAAGTTAGATACTTAATTGAGTTTTTGAGTTTTTCAGGACAACCGATCTTCTTTTCATTGAAAAGATGTTTGGTCTCATATAACTGAAGAGCAAAATAATGGCTCTCGAAAACTCCTGCGGTTCTTCATTAATCAAAATTTTGCGAAAGAAGCCCAACATAAAAGAACAACTTGAATCAGACAAAACGAAAGCAATGGTGTGCAAGTAGCCAAAACCAAAGCATTTTGAGAGCTATTATTATTTTAAAAATTGTCCCATAAAAAACCTAAGAATTCCTCTCATTAAGTAAATAAATTGCTAAAAAAACAAATAGATGAAAAAATTAAAAGTTCAAGGTAGGCTCACGAAAACACACAGTGTCAAAGACACAGACACAATATGAAAAATTGAAGGCAAAGATTAAAACAGAGTACTTAAGTCTCCCAAGAGAGTCAAATTGTCTTTTCGTTGAACAAACTTAGTAATCAGGCCTCAGAAAAAAACGAAAATACAGACATAACTCAAAAAAGAGAAATTGATGGATATGAAGATGACAAATACGAATATTCTTTTCCAAAAACAGGGCTTCATTTATGGTTTTTGAATAATTTTTTATTTTTTGAGATTTTTTGAATATAAAACTACGCAAAAAATCACAATAAGAGAACAATAAGAGAACAATAAGAGACAGTAAAAGCTATGAAAAAAATTCACTGTCCAATGATTGATTCAAACTCTAAGTCCTATGCACCTTTAGAACACATATATGAGTTTTGAAAAATGTTGCAGAAAATCAGTAGAAAACCAGCAAAAACATCACTGAAAAAAGTTTCCCTTAAGTCCTAATATTTCGTTCAGCGTAAAAAGTTGTCTCTCAACCTGAAATCAGTAATAAATAACTCTAAGCTTTCAAACTACTCTTTCTTTTGCTACTTTTAGTGTTCTTTTGATATCAAAAACGCTGCTTAATTGCGGATTCTCAGTGATATTCTCATTGGAAAATTGAAAAAAAAAAACGCTTAAAAAAGAAGGGTCCAATCGACCATTAATTAATAAGAAAAACTGTCTTATGAATTCATTTGATGTATAATTTGCGTTCAAATCCGTACATATCTGTTTTCTGTTGAAATGAACATTAATATCTGCTGGTTTTGCGTTATCACTGCGGCTTTTAAAACCTTTTTGAGTCATAGTGATACTGGTCAAAAAATTGGTTATTCTCTTTGTTGTATTTTCGCTTAGCCCCTTGAAAACAGTCATTGTGTGTGTTCAAGTGGGGTGCAAGTGAACAAAGGTACTTTTTTCAATGAGACTCTTATCGTTTTAATGTTTTCATCACTGATTGTTTTCGTGCACTAAATGAGAATTTTTGCGATTCACCTGTACTTGCGGTGTCATTTTGTAGTTTTTTGACTTAGTTTCACTAATGACTGGTAAAATAGGCTAGGTTTCAATTTAGGTTGAGCTTAGGTTTAATTTGATGCTATTTGTATATCTTTTGAATAGATTTTGAGTTTTGCGCGCCATTAATTTTTTGCTGTTTGTCTTATCTTTTATTCTCCTTAACGGCAGGTGCCATCAGTCATAAATTGCGGCTTTGTTTTCATTTACAGGCTGGAATTTGCAACAATTTTGTGAACTCATACACCATTAGTTTTTGTAAACTATGTGAACTTTTGGAAGTTTCTTTTCTTCCTCATTTGGTAAACAATTAGGTCAAAATAAGTATGAGAGGGGTCGGAACATCATATGCAAACGCTCATTACCGAGCCTTTTTTATTACAGCGCATTTGGTCCGTTTTCCTTTAAAATTTCAATGTGTTTCCATACAGTTTTGTACAATCTTTACAGGTCAATGTACCTTTTCGAAAATGGGGTCACGCCAAATCAGCTCATTCAGAAAAATATGTCGTTATGCCAAGCATTACTTTTACAGCTTATCACACAGCTTAAAGTGTCTGGGTGTGGATATAATTTAGCTTCTCATTCTACGCAGAACAATCTTATGCCAATTTTAGCGGCTATTCAGGAAATCACTGCCTATTTTTCCGTCAATTTTGTGTAGAAAAAGAAATATTTTTATCTGATGTCCATCGGTTATTTCTAAATTTGATGTTCTTCAGATCTAGGTCAAATTCTCAAAAATTCTCAGGATAATAGCTATAAAATATATTAAATTACTATCTCTGATTTCCAAAAAAAAGAAGCTAATATAGCATTGAAATTATTTATATCATTATTTTTGCATTCGACGCATTATTGCTGCATTTTACGATGTTTTGCTGTATGATTTCAAAATAGTTTTGTGTTGATAAAAAAACTTTTTGTCTAATCTGTAGATACCCACATCAATTCTATCAATCCTTTCAAAATTTGTTGGCCAAATTCTTTTTAGTTATTTTTAAAAAATGATCTGATGCGTTAAAATACTGAATGACTTGGTATCTAATTACTAACATTTATGTGAAGCTTCTAACTAAAGTGAACTAAACAATTGCTCAATTTGGGCGTTTTTCGCAGATTATTACAAATTTATTAATAGCAAACTAATCAGACATTTTATGGTTCATTCTTTCAAAAACATCAATTGTTGTCTAATGAATTACTCAGTGTCTACAAGAGTGAAAAGTTCAAACTTTTACTGGTCTGGAAAAATCAGACATTCAAAGTTTCAGCTACTACTTTGAAATAGTAAAAAGTGTGACAAAACTACTTGTTTTATTGATCATCAGAATTGATGTGAAATAAAAGGTTGGTTTCAAATAGAACGGAAGAAAAAATCAAGTTGAAAACGCATGTTCAAGCAGTTCAAAAAAAACAAAACAGAAAAACTTGTGAATCAATAATTGATTCGAAACTAATTCCAGGATGCTTCAGAAAACCCGAGCTTTGTAGAGAAAAATCTCAACAATAGCAAAAATTTAATAAACAGACTTGTTAAATATTGGATGTTTTCTCACGAGAGCAGCTTGTTGCGGCTGCTCACGATTATCAGCGGAAACCAATCTCTACGGCCTGGATCTCGAGTTTTACGCCGGCCTGGTTCTTCACTCTGTTCCAATTGACTAAAGATCGCGTCGACACAACTAGTCGCTCGGACGTATTAAAGGACTGTGTTTAAAATATGCTTAATCTTGTATTGAAGTTTGTAAGGCTTCAGTCAGTGATAGTAATGATGCTAACTTCTCAATCGAATGCTCAACTAACTCAGCAATCTTTGCCGATTCTACGATCTAGCAAACTTAACAAGAAAAGACGTATGCTGATGGCGAATCAAATTAAAGTCCAACTGAGAGATTCTAAAAACAAAGCGGTTCCCCTATTGAAACAATTCATTAATGATAAATAATCAGATAAAAATCATTTTTAACATCTTTGTCAATCGTTTCTGATTGGCAAATCAATTAGAGTAATTTAGATCAATATTTACATACCAAACGTCATGTTGTTGCATTATTTGATTGCATTTGATTATTTTATTTTGCTGACATAAGCAGGGATGATATGATGCCTTTGAAGCAGTAAAGGTCTCAAATATATGGCATTTGATCATGAATAAACAACTAAGGGTTATATAAATAATGTATAACGAATTTTGGCAAAAACCGGATAAAATATGAAAAAAGGCACTTTTGCACCATATAACGTGTTAATAGCCACACTTGTGGGTTTGATGCGGAAATGTTAGTTGGGTTAGCTTAGAGCCTCTCAAGCGCTAAAAACATTAAGCACTCAGAATTTCCTTTTCCAAAATCCGGGGGGTGTATAGATTTTTGGTCCCAACTTTCAGTTTTTGTCTTTTTTGAAGTTTCTCTAATTCAGTTAATTTTCAGTTTTAAAGTTCATTGCCTGCTCTTTTGTGGTTCTTTAGACTTTTTGAAGGGCGCGAACACAACTGCCTCATCAATTGTTTCAAGACGAGAAACGAAAAAGCAGCAAAACGGGCATTACTATCAAAAGGTTATTGATGATATAAAAATCGAATAACCGAAATCTAGAGCAAAATCCCGCTAACTGCGCCGGGAGTCTGAAAGCAAATTGCAATTGAGAGATGTATCTGGAAAGAGACAGAAATGGTACAATACAAAAGTGTTCAACTCATTTAAATTGGCAGACATATGTTGATGGAGTCGACGCTTTCAGATCATTTCGACCAAATTGACGAAAGTAGAAGGCAAAAACTATGTGTTTAAAAGGTGAAATTTTTTGCAAAAAGCAGTTCATACTGTAGAAAATCACGCAACTATGCAATAAGGCAATTTATTGATCTTGTTATGGACAAAGTAACAAGTAATTTAGACGGCAATTTTTTTCGATGCCTTTGTTACCGGTTTCTGTCCGATGTTTCTGACTTGAAAATCGATTCCTATTTGGTCGGCTGATGTGTAAAAAAACAAAAAATTTAAAGCAAAGGCCACCTTAATTGGTACATATCGTGGTTGAATTTACTAAAAATTATGTTTAAAAAACTTTCCTGAAGCTTCTACGTATATTAGGACGCGTTTTTTGCGTATTTTCAAAACTTAGAAAACTTCAATTACTGGTTGGATAAACATACAGATTAGATAATCATCGTATATTGACTCAATATCATCCTCTGGGCGCGAAAGTGTTGGGAAAATGGGTATTAGCTTAACTAATGGACGAACCAGTGACCTGGTATGAGTACACAATACCGCGGAGCGTGCAACGCTATAGAGGCCGTGAAGCAGTTCTACAATCCGAGCTGTACGGTAGTAACACCTATGGTTGGTTTCTCTATTACCGAAACCATGTCACCGTTCTTAAGGTATTGCCCTGTAGTCGTCTGCCACTTAGAAGGCCTGTTTAGCGTTTGCCGAGGATAGTAAAGTTCTATCAGGTAAAATTCATCAGGCAACATCTGTCATCAAAACCATCCGCTAAGATTTAGTAAAGAATTTATCTTTTTCATTTTTTGTCACTTAGCATGTAACGTTTTCTCCACTCTAGTACCGAGAGATCATGCATCACAATCGTACACCCCAAAATTGTTTTGTAATTAAGAGTGAATGTTTGAAACAAAAATTATTTTCTGTTAAAAACTATTTCTATATATTTTTTGCGTTCTAAGAGATTTCAGCGGAGACATTGACATCTAAAATATTAAAAAGTACGTTTATCGGCACATATAAACAGTTTTTGGTTGCCTTTAATTATATGAATTACAATGATGTTAGTTGAAATAATCAAAAATTCTATGAGCCGCACTGCTCATTTTTCTGCGTCTTCCAATTGAGGAAGTTTTAAAAACCCATTGAAACTAAATTAATATTGATTATATTTAGAAAACTAAAAGTATAAATTCAACTGTTATGTTTTTTGAGCATAATCATGTTTTATTAAGGAGTAGTGGCTTTTTTCGTCCGAGCAAGAGTCTCTAGCTCATATATAACAGTTGGCAACACAGGTAAACTGTCTAAATCAGTAAGTTGCTTCAAATTGTACAAACTGGGCACAAATTTCATCTTGTCTTTGATCCCACTAAACCCGTGCATTGTAGTCATTGCCCATGTCCAAATGCGGTCAACCACTTTGCAATAAACTATGAACAAGTTGACCAAATTGCGTGAATACTTTTCGTCCAAACTTTGATACATGTCCCGGATACTTTCAATTGTAAGTCCGGACTTTTTCTGAGCGCAGAAAAATATCGCAATATATTTGCCGTTTACAATGTGATCCATGACGTCAATGAAACTGAGAAATGCTTCGTTCATCAGATCCGCATCTCCAAAGGGTAAATGCGGTCCAATCACAACCACAGTTTGTTCACCGAATTGGTTGGGTCCACACACATGCAGGAACTGTTTCAAATGTCCAGAGTAACTGTGTCTCTTTGCATCAATGAGCAGGCGTTGGTAGGGTCGCACACACCTTGTTGATTCACTGCAGAAAATGGAAATAAAATTTATAATGAATATTGGTCATGTGGGAGAAACGGAAAAAATATATATAGGAAAAACGACGTAGATAAGTTGGTGCCGAGATAGCAACTAAACCGACTGATGTCATACAAACTGCTCTCGAACCTAAATTGGAGCTATATGAAATTGGACTTTATGAAAAGACTCAATGGTTCGCAGGAAGGGGATAAATATTGACCTCATTTACACCAATAAGGTCAAGCCTATTTTCGCTAGTTTTGGCGTTTTTCGGACCTATTTTTGACTATTTTTCGGCTAATTTTGGCGCTTTTTGGACCTATTTTCGACTATTTCGGACTTCGATCAGGCTTAAATTAGACTTGGATTTCAAATTGACAAGTCTTAAATCAAATTTGAATATAGACTTGCCAAGTCTCAGCCAAGACTTGGATTTAGACTGCCAAGTGTAAAAAGTGACATGATCATAGCTCTGAATCAGTAGTGAAATGAGACTTTTTTCCTGAATGAGATATTTTTTGAGATGAAATGAGATATTTTTTCCTGAACAAATTTGTGTCTGTCCAAAAAATTCTTTGTGACTCGGGTTCGTTCCCTTATTCTAAACAAACATAGTGTGCGACCTCACCTACGCTTTTAAAATTCTAATTAAGAAAACAATATATAATGAATAACTACCACAATTAGAGCCTAAAATCGTGAACATCGTTTATTGTCGAGTCAAAGTCAAGGACATCGTTTATTTCGACTGACCGGGGCTCGATTACTTTTTAGCGTGTTTAAACAAAGGGAGGCCAATGTTTACTAAGCAGCTTCGAATTTTGTAAAAGCTTATTTAAGTCACTGGTAAGATTTGAAATAAAATGAAAACCGGTTTCAGTAAACTTTTCAGTTGACTTCTAGTGGTAAACTGCCAACAGGTTTAGTTGCTTAAAGTTGGTATTTTAATCTTTCAGTCATAAATCTATAAGACAAAAATTTGCATAAAAAGGACTTCCCGGGTTGCTCGTCATAAAACTTTCTTTGATTTCATACAAGGTCTTATGGGATTCCCAGGTAATCATAAAGGTCATTTATGATTTGTGTGATTTCCCGTAATCATAAACGGAGCATACAAAAAATTATTAAACGGGGTATGGGCGCCTTTTTGCAACTGATATTAACAATAATCTATAAAAAAAACGCATATAGAGTATACGCCTCCACTAAAAAACTGTAAAATTTTTGCCCTGCAATCATATAAGGTCAAACAAGACTTCTATGATATCCAGTAAGCAAATAATACTCATAAACATTTTTAATTCAAGAATCATACATGATTTCCTGAATCTCATATTACTATATAAACGGTATTTTGAAGGCTGGTGAGAATTAAATTGAGAATTCAGGAATCAAATATGATTTCCATAGTTCCATGCAAAGATCGTACTAGAAAGTATGTCTATGATCCTTGTATGCAACCTAGCAAATGTGCTCCCGGCTTTTGTTAAAACGGCCAAGCAAAAACTTGACAAGCATAAAAAAGACACGCACGATTACAATAATGGCTCCAAATTTTTTCAAGAGATATATAAAAACCGGTAAATATGAATCCCTTGCCATCCATGTACTCTTTTAAAGTCTCGTAAAGGCTCTGATAATATAATTGGTTGACCTCAATTGTTGTAATTGCGTTTTAAATGATATCAGCCCTCATTTGAGAACAATATTAAAAAATCAAAATTCAGATACTAAAACGGTTTTGTAGTTTATCCGAAATAAGAATGGAGCCATGTAAAAGCATTAATGGCAGGAAGTTATCAAGTTGATAATGTAAAAAAATAGGGCGAAATCAACAAAAGAGAAAGAAAGAAGATCAGTTACAAAAATCCTTTCTTCATTGCTCTCAAAAAGTGTTAATATTGGTAACTGAAATATCTTGACCGTTGACTGGTTACTTAAGAGCCACAAAACTGTGGATTTAAGTGACAAATAGCCAACAGGAAAGTGATCGTTATTTTTTTGTAGAAATCGATATCAATTACAACAAAAAATTTGACAATTTTGATTATTATCCAAAAACAACAACTTGTTGGAATAGTTATTTTAACAAAAGTTTTCTTCCTCTGTAACACTGAACAGAATGAAACTAGAATAAAAACATACACCAATTCACGTATTATAATCTGATTCCTCAACGGAAAGAGAAGTAAATATGATAATTACAAAAAAAATTAGACGTGGTAAGGCGAAAACGTAAAACAGTCTGACATTCTTGTACGACACTGCATCTTTTCCCAAATCCATCCCTCTACAAAACATTTTTTGAAAAATTTCTGCTTAATTTTGTAAAAGATTACAGTAATACATTGACGTAAAAAGGGAAGCGAAAACCATTTTAGCTGAGAGAATCTGACAGCTACGGGTGAAAACAAGGAGAATAAATATAATATGCATTACAGGTATTACACGTAATTTTAGCTAAATAGTAGGAAAAAGTGTAAAAGCCTGGAAAGTAATTCAATGTGCGTATCTGTAGAAACTGAATGCAGTGTTGTCCTCCTGTTGTTATAAAAGCAAGCCTTCTGGCAACTAAAAAGGTTTGGTATAAGGGATGCGTGTTCTCAAGCCCTTGATGGCCGCAACTTTGTATTTTCACTTTTCAACATTTTGTATGGTGACGTCGCCAACTGATTTGACGACAAGCTCAAACGTGGGTTTTCTTTTTTAAGCACGTGATAATCAACAAAATAGATTGTTCTCATAGATAAAAATAAGACGTGCACAATGCGAGAAATTATATCGAAATTTGTTTGAATTTCGTGCAATTAATGAACGTTTTCTGCTGATAATACGTCTGGTTGATACATTACAGACTAGCACCCCTATAACATGGAACTTCAATTAGATTGACACAAATTCCACAAAAAACGATGCTTATCCCACGCAAAAGTTTAATAATAGTAATTAAAACTATTTTCCCGACACAACAGACCTGCGCAATTGTGCAATAATGAAAATTTTTTAATTAATTAGGTGTGAATAAGTTAAAGGAATTCTTCACACAAAAAATCGGACAAGGCTCTCGACTGTTTCAAGGACTTATGATTACAAACTTTTTTTCAGCAAATTGAAATCCAATAGGTAAAAACAGAAAAACAAAAGAAAGTGAAAAATAAAAGCTTTCAAATAAGCAGTTTCGATTAGGTCTGAATAGAATTGAGGAGAAAAAAATCATACGAGGTTCATGTCGGTCTTAAGGACTTAAGGTTATAATTTTCTTCCAAACAATTTTCAGTTGTTAAAAGTATAACATTAATTACAGAACATAAGTAAAAAACGTATGAGATAAATTTCAATTTTTGACTGATACGAATGAAAATGAAAAAGAACACCAATTGAACTGAATTAGTGTGAAAATATAGGGACTCAAGGTTGTGATAATATTCGAGAAAAATTTCCTCATTTTTCCTAAAGACATGAGAAAATTTAAGACGTTTTTTCGAAGATCTATTCATTTTCTCGTGAGCCTTTTAATATATGGCTGATATCAAACTTTTAGAGTCAATCAACCTTTTAGTGGATTCCTTGCCTTTTGACGTAAAATGATCAATTCTCTTGGTCGAGCTCTTGATAATCTTTTCATCATTTTCTTCAAATACTCCGTTAATGGTGATCGGAATTGATGTTTTTAAAGGTCAAGTTCAGCAAAGTTAATAAAATCAAAAAGGCTAAGTTTCTTCTGCAATGCCCTGAGAAAAAAGGAAAAAGAGAAAGTGACTGGAGAAAAAAGGTGCTTTTAGATATAAAGTTACGTTTGGGGAAAATACTATTAATGAGCATAATAGGCCTAAATGAGGGAAATCCAAAATCTTGATTTCAATAAATCGTTTACAGAGACCTAGCATGTGCTTTATAATGTCAAAAGAAAAGCATGAAAACAGAACTGTTCTATTTGAGAGCATGAACTCTTACCGTTTTGAGCTTTTCTTTTCCTTCAAACTACTTGAACAACCAGCAACAGATGTGAACTCTTTCAACGCATTCTCGCTATCTTGATCAGACTTGGCCACCTCGTACACCATCGAGTTGAAGTCATCCAACCTGCCGGGTCTGGTGACAACTTTGACATTTTTAGTCTCTTTTATTAACTCGCCCCACTCGTTGTAATTCATCCGGGGGAGGTAGAAGGCAAGCAGCTCCTCGTTCTTATTCCGAGGGAAGTAGTAGGCAAGAACCTCCACAAATTCGTTGATTTCGGTTGAAATTGGGCATAGCACCACTGATTTGAGGTCGGAGAACATCGTGTTTTCTAGAATCTTTCGCAGAACTCTGCAAATTGAAAACTCTTTAAGTAACCGTCAAGTACATATTCGTCCCGCCAAAAATCGGTTGAATGATTTGATTTTCTGTTAATCTTAAAACTTTCCAGATTTAGACCTCCAGACATGAAAAAACCAAACTCGACCCAAAAAAACGTATGGAAAATCGTGCTCGGCCCAAATAGCATATGATAAGACATTAGATCGACTTAAGCGAACAGCTCGACACAAATTGTTGTGCTACTTTTGCTGGCGACCCATATTTATCAAACTGAACTTTATCTTGACCCAAATTGCCATGCTGGACTTTTGCTCGATTTAAATTAACGACGTTGGACTTTAGCTTGATCTAAATGTTTCTTTCGACTTTTGCAGCACTCAAAATAATGTAATACAAAAATTGGGTCCCTGGGCTAATGCCAAATCAGGAGTCGAGTAAAATTTTTTCAGGAGTCAGAATTTTTGCCTGGAAAATGGGACACGCATTTTTATTGCTCAATTTTGGTTATAAGGTAGTCAGCATGTATGTTCTGTCAATTTTTGCCATTCTGAAGAACCACCAACTAATAAAAAAGCTCGATTGTTGTTCCGACCCTCTTGAGGGGGGAGGAACTATATACTCAACTGGGTTTTTTTTTTTTTTGTTCAGTGAATTTTCGCCGCTCGATATATTCATCGTAGAGAGTTGAGACTGGTATCATTAGAAAGCTCGTTCAGCGTAGAATATGGAATTAAAAAGATTTTTTTAATTTTCGTTTTCTACAGGGAGTTATCGAGGCTTAAACTTCTGAGAAAAGAAGAGTGAATTCACGTTGTTTTTATTCACATTTTCCGGAATTTTTGCCTAAATTTTCGTCAATTTTGCTAAAATTTGTTATAATTTTTAAGAATAGTGTCGTTGATTTCATTTTTGAAGACGAACAAGCATTTTTGATTGTTTTGATTTAATTTTTTGGTCAAAAAATCTGGATAAACATTTCAAAATTTAGCCTTTTTCATCAACAACAGCACGAAATAAGCTACTTTAGTCCACTTTGATTAAATTTGCCTACAGTACACCCCCAAACAACACTCATACAATCTTTGTAGACTCAGAGGGGGGCTATTTCTACTTCAGAGTCCGCAGAGAGTGCCTTGTAGTTAAAACTTTGCCGTTTTTTGCTAACTTTACTCGTTGATTATCAAAAATGCAAAATTTATTTTGAGTTTCAACTCAGAAATTATCTATATCTACAACATTTGAAAAATCAATTGTTCTTAACGGACAATAAGTATTAACAGGGGTAGTTTTGGGCCATTCTTGGACTGTTACAATCCAAAAAAAAATCGGGTTGTAATCAGTCGGTCTTTTTTTTTTAAAAAAAGACTTTTTTTTAATAATAAAGAACAGAACATATCAAATCAAAGCTCAGGAGTGATAGGTCCAACCAATTCGCTTGCGAAACAGCTCCAGGCTAATTCATTTAGTTTTTTAATTGAAAGTTTATGGTGGTTTTTTTAAAAAATAATTGACTTTTCAATAAATAATGGCTTAATTAACTTTTCCTCTATTTTTTTCTTAATTTGTTCAACTTCCAGCTTAGTGTCAGCAAAAAAAGACTGCTTCTTCTTTCTACTGAGTTAACATTTATTCTCGGTTGCAGTTTTAAGCCTGAAATTATTGTTTTCTGGCTTTGATACTACAAGATTTTAGATTTTTGTTTGTTTTGATATTTGCCAGTTTTTCATGTTTTCTAATTTTGTCACATTATCACATTATTGACAGTTCTCATGTCACCTTATTAGCATTCAAATTAAAACACAATTGAACATATTAAAATCTTGAAAGATATAAATCATCGTTTTAATGGCCTCGACGCCTCTTTCTTGAAGAAATCAATTGAATTTTTTAATTTTGTCTTAACTGTCATTTATACTTTGTCGTTTCGGTCGTATGAAATTTCCTGTTTAGTGATAGCTTTCATTGGCTTTTCATGGAAGAATAGAAAAACCGATGTTCTGATATTAGCAGATAGCTGATGGCTTTTATGACTTTCAAACCCATCGTTTTCCAAAATTAAAAAATAATTTTTTAACTTCGCAATTTTGTTCTTTTTATGTTTCTTTTTGTTACCTAATCTCGTTAGTTGATTACAGGTCAAATATGACATTATGGGTGTCAAGGGAATAAAAGGGATTAGTGTCCAAAAATCTTTTTTTTAAAGATTTTGTTATGACCTTACTGGCTTCGACACCGCTTTTTCAGAAAAAAAAATTAAATTAATTTGATTTTTGTCATATTTGACGTTCTTTTTGTAGATGCAAGAAATATTCTGGATAATTACAGGTCTCGAGGGTTTCTTTTTCATGAAAAAACGACGATATTTAAATAGTTCTTTTTGTAATTAATGCCTTTCATGACATTGAATGTAATTTTGTTTCGAAAAAAAAATTAAAAGTATTACATACTTTAGCACTCCGCTTTTTTGTCTACTTGTTACCTAGTCTTACTAATGAAAGGCCACGTACTACATTATAACTGTTTGAAGAAGGCGCAATCAAATATATTTTGAGTGCCAAAATTTGGCTTGACGGTTTTGACAGCGTTTTCTGGCAAGTTTCAATTTAAATTTTGTTTGTTCTTTGTTGTTCTTTTTAGCCGCTCTAAAAAATGAATAAGGTCAGGTCCTAATGCCCTTCTATAGAAGCAGTGGTAATCGCAAATTTGTGGTAATATTAATTTATTCCTAATGGTATTTATTACTTTGAAGTTAATTGTTTCAAAAAAAAAGTTAATTTTTTTTACTTTTCTGTTTTTGTTCTTTTTTGTATAATTATTACCCAACCTCTCTATGGACTGGTCGCATATGTTTTGTGGTGATTTTTAAGTTATTTTTGTTTAGTTTCAGGTTTATCTGACGGTATGTTGACTTTGTTATTAAATTTAGTTTTTAAGAGGGACATAAATTTTTTGATATAATTAATGTTTGTTGTTGTTGTTGTTTGATTTTGCTGTTCGTTTTGACTCGCTCTCTTAATATTGACATATTACAGCAATCTAATGCATCAATTTTTACTCCACTGAGTTATTTGTTTTGGAGGTTATCTTATCGTTCATACGGAATTTTTTGAAAAAGACTTGGGCTTTTTTGGGATTCGCAAAAATAATTTTTGGGTTTTTCTATCTGTTCCTCATTTGGTCGCCCATCCACAAAATTGTGGATGGGCGGGGTCGGAACCTTATGTGCCATTGCACATTACCGAGCCGCCTTGTTTTATTTTAAACAAAAATGATAATTCGCAGTTTTGGAAGGGAAAACAACTCAAAAACGGCACATCTTGATCATGGCCCAATCGGAAGAAAGACAAGTGCAATTAAACGAAGTAATTTTATGCAATAGAGTAATGTAGAAAAATAGTCCAGCTACGATAAATGAGAATTGACAAATGTCTTCAGAATTGAAAAAAAAACTCAAGTGTTATGTTTAGTCTTGCCCCGTTCCTGACCCAAAATGTAGAAAAGCAAACAAAATTGAATCTTGCAAAAAGCAGCCCTATGAAATAATTTTTTCTCGACCTATGAAAAAATCATGCTCGACCCAAATGCCTATGAAAAGACTATGCTTGACCCAAAATGAACATGAAAACACTTTTTGCACAACCCATGAAAAAATTTTTTCTCTTTAACTGCAAAACTCCACTGTGTAATTCTGGTCAGTAAATGCCATCCCCACTCAAGGAGTTTTTCATAAGTTGAGGCCAAAATGTGGGTTGCATTGAGTTAATGCAGTAAACCGATATCAAAATTCCTGAGGAACCTTAGGTGATATATTGCAACGCTAAGAGAAATGATGTAAACGCAGAGTTTTCAACAGAAAATAAATTGATGAGAAAATATGGAGACTTTGGCCGATCGATATATTCATTATAGAGAAATGTGAGTGGTATCATTAAAAAGCTAGTTCAGCGTAGAATTCGAAACTAAAAAGATATTTTCGAATTTCGTTTCTTCGAGGAGTTATCGAGGATTGAAGTTTTGTGTGAACACGTGATATTTGGTTTGATTGTTCAATTTTAGTGTAATTTTTCTTCAAATTAAGTTATTTTTTATTTAAATATTAATTCAAAATTACTTTTCAGGCCTCAAAATAAAACAATTTGAGGCTCCCAAGAGACAAAAGGCGATAAAAAAGAATGATTATAGTCTCTTAAGGAAGCTTACTATGAAAAAAATTGAATTCCATTTCAGAGCTTTTCTTTAGAAATCATTTCATTTTTTTGTTTTTTTTCTTTTTTGGGGGGTAACCTATTGACTAGCCATATTTTCATATCTAATCTCCATCTTCTCCATCATCTCTAATTTCATATCTAATTTTCATATCTAATCTCCATCAATGACAAACCTGATTTACAGTCAAATGAAGCCCAACGAACAAACAATTCATTCTCAATTAATTGCTCGTGTTTTTTTGGCTTTGACTCTGAGTTTTCGTAATTTTAAATTAAATTTTGATTTTCATTTTGAGCTTTTACTAAATTTTTGGAGTCCCATGCCATTGTCTCTTAAGTTGAAACTGCAATAGGTTTCATGAGAATCATTAAGTGAACCTATCTGGAGCTTTCATTGGACAGCTAATGGCTGTTAAGCCTTTAAAAATGATTTTTCGAGAAATTTTTTTAACATTAACCGATCATAAACTTATTTCCGTGAAACGTAAGCCAGTCTCAGGCGAGAGGGCCCCATTTTTTTACTGCAACAAAAAATAATCTGGTTATCAGTGTTATATTCTTACTACTTGTCCATGAAAACACTTTTTGCACGACCCATGAGAATTTTTTTCCTCTTTAACTGCAAAACTCCACTGTGTTATTCTGGTCACTAAATGCCATCCCCACTCAAATTATTGAGTCTTTTCATAAGTCGAGGCCTAAATCTGCCTTGCATTGAGCTATTGCAGTAAACCGATATCAAAAATCCTGAGGAACCTTAGGTGATATATTAAAACGCTAAGAAAAATGATGTAAACGCAGAATTTTCAACAGAAAATAAATTGATGAGAATATATGGAGAATTTGGCCGATCTATATATTCACCGTAGAGAAATGTGAGTGGTATGATTAAAAAGCTAGTTCAACGTAGAATTCGAAACTAAAAAGATATTTTCGAATTTCGTTTCTTCGAGGAGTTATCGAGGATTGAAGTTTTGTGTGAACACGGGATATTTGGTTTGATTGTTCAATTTTAGTATAATTTTTCTTCAAATTAAGATATTTTTTATATGAATATTAATTCAAAATTACTTTTCCGGCCGCAACATGAAACAATTTGAAGTTCCCAAGAAACGAAAGGCGATAAAAAAGAATGATTCTATTCTCATAGGGAAGTTGACTATAAAAAAATATTGAATTCTATTTCAGAGCTCTTCTTTTCTTTTTTATTATTTTTTTTTCTTTTGGGGGGGTCACCTATTGACTAGTCACATTTCATATCTGAGCTCCAACAATGATAAACTTGATCTACAGTCAAATGAAGCCCAATGAACAAACAATTCGTTCTCAATTAATTGCTCGTGTTTTATTTGGCTTCGACTCTGAGTTTTCGTAATCTTAATTTAAATTTTGATTTTCCTTTTGAGTTTTTTTACTGCAACAAAAAAATTATCTGTCTAACAGTTTTATATTCTAACTATTTGTTTCATGACTTCAATGCGACAAATTTTAAACAAAATTTAAAAAAAATTTTGAATGTTTTTTTATTATTGGTTCCACTTGAAATCTTATAACATTATCCCAATATTGATATCTCCCATTGGCTTCAAGAAGAAGTTCACTGCATGAAGGATAAGGTTTTCAGAGAAATTCTTTTGGTTTAAATGGCTTCGACACTTTTTTCCCGCACTTTTCTATTTAATTTTTGGTTTTTGCATTTACTTGTTGTTGTTTCCATAGTAATAAGATGTATTGTCACTTCTTATTGATTATCTATAAATGGCAAATAACTTTGTCCTCAATCCGAGGCATGTGCTCCAATTGAGCGTATTTAGTGACTTCTGTTGAAAGCTATTGAATTTGATGGCTATTAAGACTATAAAAATTATTTTTCGAAAAAAATTTCGAAAATTAACCAATCTTAAACTTACTTCCGTGGAATGCTAGTCAGTCTCAGTAAAAATAGGATCTCTAATTCAACCAAAATCAATCTGTTCAGCGGTTTTATCTTCTAAATATTGGTGTTATGACTTTGATGCACGAGTTTTCATATATTTTTATAGTTTTGTCATGTTTTTCTTCCTAATTTTGTTTCCTGTTGGAGATATAACACATCATCCTCATACAAATAGTTGCATTGGCATAGCAATGACGTTCAACGGATCTTATATGAAGTTTAAAAGGCAAAGTTATGGTTTAAATGGCTTCGACACTTTCTTCTCGCACTTCAATACTTAATTTTACGATTTTGCCTGTATTTCTTTTTGTTTTCATTATCTATGACTTACTGTAATGTCCTATTCATAACTTTTTAATGAAAAACATCCTTGTTGTCTCATTGAAGCATAACTTAGCGTATTTATTAGCTTCTGTCGAAAGCTATTGAATATAATGGCGTTGATACTACGGGTTTTCTCAAACAATTCGTGGTTTCAATGTATTTGTTCATCTTTGTTGATCTTTTGGAGTCAAATTAATTTAAAAAACCATTGCTGTTATAAAAATAATTGGAAAAGAAAAATTCCTACCAAAAAAACAGTTTTTAATGGCTTCGACACCTTTATCGCTGATTTTTTTTTTTGAATTCGATATTTTTTGCTTTTTTCATTCCTTACGTAGCAATTGAAAACTGACGATCCCACTAGCGTGTGTACAAAGATTGACTAAAGGTCATTACTTGAAGCATTCAGTTTACTGCGAACAGCCCAAAAGTTTTTGATATAATACCTGTTAAGAGTTTTAAGGATTTTTCTGGTTTTTTCAGTTTTTGTTGTTCTTTTCGTGAACTTGTAACTTAATCTCATCATTGAGAGGTTACATACAATTCCATGTACTGTTTAAAAATTGACATGTCTACTGATTTTATGACGTAGTTGATATTCTGTTTGTTGACCAATATGCCCTTTTATAAATTTATGTGAGTGTTGTGTGTTTTTGTTTCTTTTTCTCTTCGCTTAGCACAATCGCGTAATAACAGATCCCAATGTTTTTCAAATGTGGTCCAATTGAACTGATTTATTCATTCAGTATAATGTTAGCTGAATTAGTATGAAAAGAAATTCAACTAAAAACACATAATATTCATATAATAGCTAATGATTTTAATTACTTTACTAATTTGTGCATTCGCAATGTTTGTATTTTTTTGTTTGTAATTTTTTAAGTTTTTTGCATCTATAGTCCGTTCCTATGGCTTAATCTATCCAGAGACAGGTGCTATTGGTTTTATTAGGACTTTCTAGTAAATTTATCTAGAATTATTTCCTTAACAGCTAATTATTTTTAAGACTTTTGAAATTATTTGGTTTAAAAAATGTTCACTGATTTTTCAGTTTCACCTCATTATTTCTTCTTTTTGTCGCCTTTTTACGTAATCTCATTAATCCCATCTGATGTGTAGTTAGGAAAAATAAATTTCTGCAGTTAGGATTTTGTCTGATTGTAATTTGACGTTACTAGGTGCCTCTAAATTAAGATATTGAGTTTTCGCCGTGAAATTTTGTTTTTGTTGCTTCTGTTGTTGTTATTTTATTCTGATAGACTTTTTAGTAGCAGATCTTGTTGTAATGAGGCATGGCATTATTTAATTCAATTATCATCTTGGGTGTATAACAAATTTGTAAAACTCAAACATCTATTTTTGACATCTCTTTGTCAAAAATGTAAGTCAAAAGACAGTTAAGTTAAAAAATGTAGATGAGCGCGGGTCAGAACATCATGTGCGAACGCACATTAACGAGCCTCCTTGTTGGATCTAGAATGATTTGATGCAATTGCATCAATTTATTCTGAATCCAACAAAGTAAGTGAACATATTTTCTTAACCATGCATTCTCATGATCAAAATCACCATGTTTTTGATCATGAGAAGTGTCTACCGGGACCTAATTCTTGAGTGAATTTTCTCATTTTTACAGCTGGTTTCCACTTTTTGTCTTAATGTATTGTTCAAGAGGACTGTACCCACTTTTACATTCTTTGGATTGGTCTGTAAGATACACCCACTTTCTTCGCAAGTTCCTTTATTTCGGTACACGTTGACGCTTTTATTTTTTATTTCGGGCCAATTTTTTTATGTAAAATCATCATGCTGCGATAGATTAACCTCTGACTTAATTTTCGAAACTATACACAGGAAAGTAATATATAAAACTAAACCCAAAAGGACATTATAAGACCCAAAGAAAATTAAGAGGGCGTCGTGTTAACGTATGTTCGCTAAAGAAAATCTGATGGGTACCGTAGTATATATGGTGGCTAGAATAATGGGTTTTACCCATTATAGCCCTTAAATCCTCCCCGATTAGCGGTCAAACAACATAAACCACCAGCCAAAACGGGGGCTATATTTTGGTCAATAATGGAACGACTACTGGGAAAATCTCATACTGTTGCAGTACCTGAATGCACTGTGCATGCCCTCGTAGCAACACTCTCCTGTAGGATATAAGCCACATATGGCAATGGTGTCCACTATCCCAATGTCTTCATCGTTCTTAGTCTCTATCATTAACTGCTTGTATGTCTTCGTCACTGTGTTACAGTTTCATCAATGGAATCTTGCTCAATGTTAGGTTAAATTACTATTCAACGCACTTCGTTTTTCGGGAGTTTGGTTAAAGCTAACATATTATTTACAGAATATGAGGATCCAGAATATAAGGATGCAAAAACCAACCCGGGTCGAGGGGTCAGCAGCTGTAAGCGGATAAATTTGTAAGAAATCCGCTGAATGTGCGGAAATTATGTAAGATTTGTGCTGATTGCGATGAAAAAATTAGTCTTCCTCCTGTACTACTTTACTTCTGTATGTACAGGAGCAGAAAAAATTTTTAAAAAAATCAAAATTGTTTAAGGAAAGCGTAAGATAAGTACTGAAATTACTGAAAATTATGTAAGAAATGCACCGACAGCAGCTGAAAAAAAAATTCAGCGGATATATCTTACTTAATTATCCGCTTAATGTGCTGAAATGTGCTGAAATTATGTAACAAAGATGCTGAAAATTCAGCAGATTAAGCGGATTATTATGTATGATTTATCCGCTGAAAAAATTTTTTTTCAGCGGTTATCAGCGCATTTCTTACATAAATTTTGACGAAATCCTCGACGCGAGAAAGAAAGCATCTTGTGGTGAAAGCGTCGCAGAATGGATTTTCAAGGAAAAATCAACATTTTAAATTTATCCAAATTATCTTTTAATAGCCTTAATATCCATTTAAACTAATATAAATATTTTTCACAAATTTAATTAGATTTTCGCATTCGTGGCTGGTTTGTATCGTATCAATCGCATTGTGTCAATTAGTAAAACTGCTATTTGAGATCGCATCTTTTTCTAACAAAGCCTAATTTACAAGATCCCTAAAGTGTCCAGGCTGTTTGCAAAAGTTCCAACTGGTCCATCGACACCCGAAACAACTGCCACGTGTTGTGCCCCGACTAGGTTGTGGGTACTGGCTATCTCGATTTGCCCGCAACTGAGACTGTGTTTCTCTTCCGCAAAACTGCGAAAGGATTTGCCAGCTTTCTGCATGAGAGTCTTGGACAGCTCAAAAGTGTCAGGAGCTCGGAATACGATAACGTCAACCTGTAAATTCGTCCACATTAGTCAAACTGAACATCGCGATTTTGCTAAAGTGTCGCAACTAGAAACCCAAACTGTTGTCCATCAATTTCACACTTCACAACACTTAAGCGATCTTAGTGAGTCCTGTCATAACAAGATTTCAAAAAAAGCTCAGTTGCCTGATCTAAAGCCTCTGGTTGCATTCTCTTTTTATTTTGGTATTTGGAAGCAACTGCTACCGCTATTATGCAAACATTGAACATCTCCAATTCAAGGTCTGATCACGACTGCTTCTTCGATGGTCACTTTTCTAAAAGCATCTAAGTTTTTCCTATTGATCAGAGAAAAAATTTTTGAACAAAACAAAATCTCGAGCAGTTGGTTTAAACTTTTATCAAAATCACTGTAAAAGGTAACACATCCCCTAAAAAAATCGGAAGTACACGTATCTTTACACCTGGTCTCCGAATCAAGAGTTGGAATCCACGTATCCTTACACGTGGTCTCCAAACACAATCTAAGAAATCTTTAAGAAAGCTTGATGAAAACTGCCTCAAATCTTCTTTGGTTAAATTCTATTTGGAAAAATATCAATTTCATCCTGACTTTCATTCACTGAGCAAAAACTCTTCATAGATGGATATTATGTTTACAAGTGTTTGATTTGATGGGTTTGCACAATTGAAATAATTGCAAATTAATTCAAATAATCGTTTTCAGATTGGCTCAATATATTTTTTGATAATCATTCAATACGTCCTGAGCGCCAAATGCAAGCACCATAAAGCTGTAGAGTCTAATTTTGTGTCGCAAGGAGCGGTTTCCTTTTTCCACATTCAATCACTTTATAAAAAAAAAGAGAATGCCACCAAAAACACCCCATGATCATTCACCTAAAAAAGAACGCACTTGAAAACCTAACAAAATTTGAAAAAAAACATCATGATGTAATTCCGTGTTAAATTATGCAAAATGCTATTTATTTTAGATTCAATTGTACCAATCTCTATTAAATAATCAATTATCTGCTCAAATGTCTATCAAATTGGCATATTGTCTCTTATCTAAAATTTTAAATGTATTTTATGGCATTTTGGATTCTCACAGGGACTAGTTTTCTGTTGTTTGCCGCACGTGTTACACGTGGATGTCAGATCATTCGCTCTTCGTTTACCCATTTTTTTTCAAATTCGTTTTTTGTGAAAAAAAAAGATGTTGTACGATTTCCCTTTGATAATTCAATCTAAGCAACCGCGCTAAACATTTTGATATTGCGTAAATTTGCAGTAATTTAATGCAATTTTGTTTTGACCTCTTCAGCCTCTAACTTCTTCACATTTCCTTTTACAGATCATAATTCTCAAGAGTTAACTGTCATATCTTTGTGATTGATCAATTATTATATTCTTAGTTAGTCCGTGAACAAAAACACCAAAAAACCGAGGAACCTATTAAAATTAATTACCAAAACTAATTTTCACTGCTCTCCGTTTGTTTTACAAAACCTTTGATGAATCTAATCCTATTTCCTGGAATCCCGTATGATTCTAATTTCAATAGTAAGAGTTGATGATATACGTACTAAAAATTTCTGATAGATCTAAAAATGAGCCTTTGCATTTTTGGTTCAATTGACAAAAAGATCCTTCAGATTTTCAACTATTGAAGCTGCTGTGGACTCATTACTGGAAAAATCCTCTTATTTTAAAGTCAAAACCCCACATTTAAAATAGGAGCCTAAGTGCCTTCTGTATATAATCCATTCAAATAGTTTTCCACATAAACTTGATACTGTTCTGTAGTTAGAAACTTTGTTTTATCACCAGTTTCTTGTATAGCATCACTATAGCCGTTCTCAAACTTTTGTGAAAAGTTACTTTTTCAATTCACGGGTTATTAAGCAGAGAAACCATCACAGGGCATATGACTTTGAAAGTTTAATCGAGAAACTATTTTTTATCACAAACGCCTTTGTTTTCCAATTGTTCTTACTTTCATTGAACACTTCAATAGATTTTTTTTCCAGAAAAAAAACAAGTGAAAAGATGCGTGATTAGATATTAAATGTCAATCACAAGATATCATAAATTTTTAAAAGGCTGGGTTGTGCTTCCAGAAAAAAACTCTAATCTTCAACGTCTAGGGTTTCACCTTCACTTAATGTGAGATCTTCTTTTCTCTGTTGTGTTCTATTGAAAAGGCTTTTTAACTTTTTAACTTTTGTTTTGGAAAAAGTTTTGGAAAAAGCTTACTTTAATTTTTCTCACCAACCAATTTTACCAAATTTTTTTCAGTTTGAAAAGTATTCTACTTGATTTATTGCGCTTGTATTTAAATTTCATTTGCTATCTGTTTGCCCCATTTTTTTCTTAAAAAAATAATCACCTAATGCAGTAAAACGCACTCAAGCACCTCTAAGACATAGTTTTGAAGCGCTTCAAACAGCTCTTCTAAAACCCGGTAATTACTTCGCTACACATCATCAGTTTTTGCTTCTTTTAACATTTCCTTTGTGATATCCAGTCAAAAGTCTCAACAATCAGGTTCTTTTCATTGTGTGGTACGGTTGTACCATATTAAGTTCACGTTTAGTTGTCTAAGTTTAGTTTCCCTTTAAGTTTGTCCTTGTCTGACTAAAAGTCATAATTCACATACGCCGCCGACTAATAAGTCATCTTTTCAGTTTGTTCACATCACCCACTTTTTATCATTTTTCATTCTCTTAAAATTCATCACTAAATTCAGTTGCTCTTAATCTACTCTGTCTTCCAATAAGAAGAATCCCATTGGATTCGAGGAGGATTTCCAAGTCAGATAAAATACAGCTACACTCGTAGCTCAATTGCTAAGCAAAATTAAAAGTGGTAATCCCACAAATTAGTAACAGCTTGGTTTCGCACCTCGGATCCCACTCTACATTTTCTAAGTGGATTCGTGGCTCAAGTACAAATCTCTACGGTCAGGGATATCACATGGCGCAGTCAGCAACCAACGAACGTGCACTCCTTGGAATTGAACCCTTTTGGGAGAAACCAACACTAGAACCACCTTTGAGACGGGACCGCTGGCAGATCATGTTGAAGTTTGCTATCATGGCAAAAGAGGGTATTTCAATCGACATTCTACTCGAAGATCCCCCAGACAAGGTCATCCTACCTCCTGAGCCTATATACGAGGATATTGTTGAAAACAGTACATCTCAGAGCGAAAGAAATCGAAAAATTCGAAACGAGCAATTGAAGAACTCGTGGCTAAACCGTTGTCAAAAAATAGAAATCATAGGTGTTTTGTGCGGTGAAAAACCCTGGAAGTATTGTGATAACAAAGCAGTCTCCCTAACGTATCTCAGCCTGGGGATGGAGAGTAGACGAATATTTGGTTCTCAAGAACCGAATATTCAGGTTGATCGGGTAACAACAAAGGATCTCTGGGAAAGTCTAGATAGGGTGTTTACTAAACAACGAAAAATCACTTTCGATCGGTATACCTTTCTCACTAAGAAACAACTGAAGGGAGAACCTGTGGAAAAGTTCTACGGTTGTCTTCGGGAACTATCCTTGAATTGCGATTTAGGAAGCCACGAGGAATCAATCATTCGTGATGTATTCATAGCAAACATGCAAGATCGCGAAACCCAAAAAGAATTGCTAAAGGAGACAAGAACAGCGAAGAAGGCACTAGAAGTTGCCATGAACATTGAAATGGGAATACAAAATCAATTGAATATATCTGGGACTACAGCTCAGGCGTCAACAAACGGAATTACCAGTACGACAGTGAATAATGTACAAGGATCATGGAATAGATCACGCCCTTTGACTAACCAATTCGTCAAGCCTACAATTTGTCCAAACTGTGGCTATGGATGGTCAGCTTCGCATAGACAAAATTGCCCAGCCCGTGAAAAGATTTGTAAAAATTGTGGTATTGTTAACCACTTTGCAAAAATCTGTCGCAAACCTAAACTTCCCTATAAACCAAAACCCAGAGTAAATAATGTAAATGATTCTGTTTCTGAGGCGGCCACAGTGGGTACCTCTACAACAGCGGCCGAACAAGTCAACAATATAGATAGACTACTCAAACAGCAGAGCATATACGACGCCAACTATGATTCGAATTATGACGACTATAATGATAACTGTGTGGCGACAATTTCAGTTAAAAGCGACACTCGCGAGGTGGAACCGATGAATTCGGACATTTTTGTCGGGAATAAGACGACAAAAGCATTAGTGGATTCGGGAAGCGTGTGCTCAATTATTAATAAAAGCCTCGCAAACGCGGTGGCGTCAGCATGCAAAGAAAGGTACTGGGTACAGTCACCAGAAATACATGACTTGAAAACTTTCTCTAATGATATAATCAAGATTTCTGGTGTGATTAATACATCAATCAAATGTAATGACTGAATAGCCTCGGGCATTGATGTAACAGTAGTGGCAGATGTTCATCGACCCATCATTGGACGAGATCTCTTCTCAAAGCTAGGCTTTTCTCTCACACAATTGAAACAAGTGGGAAATATTGATCAAAATCAATGTTGAATCAAGAAACAGATTACACCTACACCTACACTGTTTACACCTAAACATCAAAATGGACGACGAGTCCCAATAAATTTACAACCACTAGTGAACTCAGAAAACTACTTGACGAAAAACATATCATAAAATTAAACAGTTGTTCAAATAAAAATTTCATTTCTCCAGTAGTTATCACAGTAAAGAGAGATAAAATAGTTAAACTGGCTCTAGACTCCAAAATTTTGAATAAATCTATTCATAAAAATAAATACCAAATGCCGAATAACGATAATTTAATTGACACGATTCAACAAAATTTAAATACAACCGCTTCACAAAAGACAGCATATTTTTCGACCTTGGATTTGAAGTACGCATACAGTCAACTTAATCTAGACCCGAAAACGGCTCGGCATTGCAGCATTAATATTATTAGTGGTGAAGGAACTGGTACCTACCGTTTTATTACCGGTTTCTACGGACTAACTGATATGCCAGCGGGATTCCAAAAAGTAATGGATTATACATTAGTCGGACTACAAAATACTTATTGCTTTTTGGACGATATATTCGTAGTTAGTCGAGGTTCTAAAGAAGAACACTTAAAGTTAATCTATAAATGTTTAAAGAAATTGGATGAGGATAATTTACAAAATAAATCTACCTAAATGTCACTTTGCTAGAACCGAATTTGAATGGTTAGGACATAAATTTACTCAGTAAGGAATCGCCCCACTTTAATCAAAAACAGCGGCCATCTTACCACTACCAACACCAGACAACTTAAAACAACTACGATCATTCTTAGGCTCTGTTCACTATATAGGAAAATTCATCCCTAACCTATCACAACTGTGCCACCCACTTCGGCCATTACTTAAAAAGAACATCAAATTTGTTTGGAATGATGAACTTGAAACCCACTTTCAATCAATTAAAAATAAAGTAGCAAATGCAACGGAAGATACACATTATAATCCACACTTGGAAACGCGGATCAAATGCGACGCATCTAGAGCGGGATTAGGAGCAGCATTAGAGCAGCGCTCACCTACAGGTTGGCATACAGTTGCATTCGCGTCTCCTTTCCTCAACTCAAACAAGGAACGTTACAGTGTTAAAGAATTAGAATTATTAGGAGTTGTGTGGTCCGTTGAATATTTTAAATACTATTTATTTGGCAAATCATTCACAATCATCACAGATCATCGTGCACTACTTTCAATTATGGAGGAACACCGGTCCAACAAATCTTATAAAAGTCGTTTAACCCGTTGGATAGGTCGTCTTTTACCTTTTGATTTTAATATTGAACATATACCAGGCGCAAAAATGGGGCTGGTAGATTATATTTCCCGCCAACCAAACCAAAAAGCAAAAGTTACAAACAAATATGATGAGGAATTTGCAGTAGCAACAATTACCCGCATTCGTGACGCTATTGCAGCAATTTATGTAAATACCACACAGCAAAACTGTCAATCACACACATTCCACATGTGTCTCATTTCCTCGCTCAACAAACTATTCCAATTTGCTTTCTGCCATTAATCGTAATGCCACTCAGTTACTTCTCGAGAATTCTGCAAACGCAGCTCAAATCCATCCTCATTCAAATTCAAACACACACTCAAGTCGAATCCAGCCAAAATTCAAAACTCAAGCAAATTCAACTCAAATTCATTCAATCTTCCAATTCAATATGACAAGCCCGAGGTCAAACCCGCAAAGCCCCCCTACCCACAGCAGGGTCACATTCCAGTCAACCCCCAACTCCGCCGTGAACTCCACCCATTCTTCAAATGATGGCCAAAACTCTCCTAACTTGGAACTATCGAAGGAGGAAGTATTTGAAAACAACTTAACGCAGTTGTTTACTAGGGGATTCTTGGCCGTCCTTACCAGTAAGGACGCGGTCCTTAAAGACGAGGTGCGAGATTGCATCTTGCAAAACAACCCCCAACGGTGTAAAAAGGTGAACCCATATTTGTTCTCATACTGGAGAGACTTGCACGTCCGGTCTGGTTGTGTATGTGTGGACGAACGTGTGGCAATTCCACACTCCTTTCAAGTCGCCGTACTCGAGAGTCTCCACCTCACGCACTGGGGTGGGGTATGATAACCCTGGGACAATATGCATTTTGGACATATATCCATCGTGAAATTCTAAACAAGGCAGCTCAGTGCAAGCTTTGTACTGATATTGGTAAGAACCTCAAACCCGTTGTTCTGGCGTCAATATGGAAGCCTTTATTAAATTGTTCCGAACCCAATGAATAATTACAAATTGATTTTGGCGGCCCTATCAGAGATGAAAAAAATCAAGATATCCATTTTCTTGCATGCATTGACCGTTTTTCCAAATACCCTACTGTGGAAGTCATAGAAAAAGCTAACGGACCTAATGCTATTAAATTTTTAGATGAGTATATTCATATACACTGTGTCCACCGTAATATTAGGTTAGATCAAGCACGTTGATTAATCGGATATAAAGTAAAGAGTTTCTGCTAGCAACATAATTTTAACATAATTACTGCCCCTGCTAATGACAATAGAGCTATTGGATTAGTAGAGCGTTTGATACAAACAATTAAAAGACGCTTAGGCTGTATAATATTAGATAGTAGAAATAACACTTTCACAATTAAAGAAGCAATAAAGTCAATAGTATATCAATTGCGTATATGCAAACAAAAGACAACAAATGTAACACCTTTCCAAGCACATTTTGGAAGAAAGCCGAATACACCACTAAGTAATATTAGCACTATACAAAAGTCATCAAATTTATCATATGAAACCATTCTCCACCACTATTTAGACCCAGATACAGTTCCCGTGGAGGACTACCTCGAAGAAAATGGATGAGTGACCGGTGATCGCAGTGACATACTCATCAAAGATGCGATGCAAAAGGCACAAGTGGATGCAAGACGTCGTTACAATGGTGACACGAACAAATCGGTGTCCAGATTCATTATGCATCCGAAACTAAACAACCCCATCCCACGGTCGGAAAGGTCACTGGAAATCAAACTTGCACGCAAGGTGACTAAGAGGTCCAAAATAGATCTTCGTGGTCTATGGGAAACATTGGCCCCGGGCAGTACGGTTATCCGCATTTCTGACACAACCACAGTTATTAAGGAACCTGGAGTTCCAGAGGTAAGTGTGAGGAACTACGATATTGCGAAATTCGACACTCGCGCTGAACGTAAAACAGAGTTATGGCAATACGCTCAAAGACGTCCTCTTCCCTATGAGAAAACAACGGAAGAAAAAATAGCCCAACACACAAAGGACCTTAAAAAGAAATATCGTGGGGAGATCAAAATTCGCCAGCGACCTACCCAATCTGATGCGGCCTCAGGAGTCTCATCAGCCAACAGCAATATTTCGAAGGCCATGTCTTCCCGTAAACCGAAGAAGCCACAACCGGGAAGTACTCGCTCGAGCAAGTCGTGAACCAATTTAAGTACGTCCAATGCATCCTCTATTGCTGCGTCATCGGTCACCTCGTCAACTGCTTCGCCGTCCACATTGAAATCAAAAAGGAATCGACGAGCTCCGGACTATTTTGGTTTCGAGAAATCTGTCTGTTCCATTAGCGATGAGTCTGCCGCTGCTTGAAAAAGAGAAAAGACTGCAAATCCGGTTATTGAAACGATTCTTCAAGAAGAGACGTCACAGCCTCCTGCATTTGAAATAGAATTTGAGCTCCCAATAGTGAGTCCTCCTGCACCTCCCACTGTCGGAACCTGGTCTCCGGAGAGTTATGAATACGACGACTATGCAAGGGAGATTAGTATGAGCGTCATCGACGCAGAAAACCAATTTTAAAACTAAGTAAACTATTGTTGATAACTTATTACTTCAATGTTTCAATTTTCATTAGCAGTTGTTTAATGTAAATCTGGATTTGCAGTACAATTGTGCTGATTTTCTGTTAAAAGTTCACCATTTATTTGTGAGCGTGTTTAGTTTTTAAATTGTTGAAATTCATTTGGTTTCCTCGCAGTAAATCGCAATCATTTAATCCATTGGGATACGCACCACTATTGTGCAATAATTTGTGCTTTGTACTTACAATTAACAATAATTGTCAAGGACTTCCATGTAATGTAATCTAATCAGCTTTAGTCCCTCCTTTCCACTATAATTTTCTGTTGATTGTTGCTGCTCTCATTCATCTACTAATTATACTGACCAGTTCATATGTTATTAATATCCTATATTTTACACTGTTGCAGTTTAAAATTTAATTAGAGCCGACGATATGTGGTACGGTTATACCATATTAATTTCATGTTTAGTTGTCTAAGTTTAGTTTCCCTTTAAGTTTGCCCTTGTCTGACTAAAAGTCATAATTCACATATGTTAAGTTTGCCGTCGACTAATAAGTCATCTTTTCAGTTTGTTCGCATCACCCACTTATTATCATTTTTCATTCTCTTAAAATTCATCACCGAATTCAGTTGCTCTTAATCTACTCTGTTTTCGATAAGAAGTATCCTATTGGATTCGAGGAGGATTTCCACGTCAGATAAAATTAAAATACAGCTACATTAGTAGCTCAATTGCTAAGCAAAACTAAAAGTGGTAATTCCACAAATTAGTAACAGCTTGGATTCGCACCTCGAATCCCACTCTACAATTTCTAAGTGGATTCGTGGCTCAAGAACATATCTCTACGGTCAGGGATATCACACATTGTTATCTTTTCAGTTTGCCAGGACGGAAGCAGCAGTCATGAAGGAAATCATTTTTCGATCAATTGTACACGTAAGGATCTATATAACTATTTGTCAGCTGTTCATTTTGTTTTAAGTGGACAACCTGGGTAGAACAAATTATTTTTTTTTCATTTCTCAAGCTATTCAGCAGTTTTTTTTAACGTTTTATCTCTTAAAAACCCAACCTATTTATAGTCTTGCCTTTTCAGCAATCGAATTTGGCAGGTTCATGTACTGTCATCAAATCATTTGCACTCTGACCAATTGGTTTCATTGAGTGTTCTGAAGATCCCTAAATTTCCAAACAACTTTCATCTGAAAACATATTAATGAGAGATATTCTTTTCTCCGTCGTGTTCTGTTGATAACGCTTTAAAACTTTTGGTTAGTCTCTCCTTCTTTTTGTCAGATAAGTTTTGGAATGAAATTTCCTTTAATTTTTCTCACCAACCAATTTTACCAATTTTTTTCTGTTTAAAATTTTTCTACTTGTCTCAGTACTATCCGAATGCTTTTCCAAAGCTTCGGTTTATTGCGCTTGTATTTAAATTTCATTTGCTATCTTTTTTCCCTTAGTTTTTAAATTTTAACTTAATGCAGTAAAACGTGATCAAGCACCTCTAAGATATAGTTTTGAAACGCTTCAAAAACCTTTTCTAAAAGCAGGTAATTACTTCACTACACATCATCGGATTTTGTCTCTTTTAACATTTTCTTCGTGATATCCCGTCAAAACTGTCAAGAATCAGGTTGTTTCCAACAGCTTAGACAGATTTTTATCTTTTCTTTTCTTTCACCCTTTAAAAAATTCAGAGTAATCTATTACCCAATTATTCCTGTTTTGTAATTTGGGCAGTTTGAGATGCGTTGAAATTTGAAACAAATGAGGTATGTTTTACTGCATGTGCTTTTCACTTTTCTAAGTTTTCATGTTACGTTACTTCTAATTTTATTGTTCAAGGTACTCAATTGGTCAATGGGATATTCTTTATATATTAAGTTTATTGCTAAAGCCTCTACATAAAGTATGATGGGTTCGCTTCTCCAAACAAAAATCAATTGATTCATGGGTGAATCAAAAATTTTCGAATATGGGTGATTTGTACAAAAATCTGACTTATTCGCCACTCTTTAAATTAAAACCTTAGCAATGAGATACTTTGAGAGGTTCGGGGTTGTTCTAATTTTAATTGAAATTCTTCCAAATCTTTTTCCATTTATCAGCGGGAGCATGATCTTCCGTACCACAACCTGATGCATTGTAATCTTTTCAATTTGCAATGATGGAAGTATCAATCATGAAAGAAATCAGTTTTTGTTAAATTGTGCAAGCGAGGATCTAGATAACTATTTGTCAGCTGCTCACTTTGTTCTCAGTGGACAACTTGATTACAACATATTGTTTTTGTTTTCAATTCTCATGCTATACAGCAGTTTTTTCCAAGTTTTGTCTCTTGAAAACCCAAATTCTAAACAGTCTTGCACTTTCAGCAGTCGAATTTGGCAGGTTCATTTACTGTCATCAAATCATTTGCACTCTGACCTTTTGGTTTCATTGAGTGTTCTTATGATCTCTAATTTTCCAAACAACTTTCATCAGAAAACATACTTTTTAGCTTCTATGCTAATTTGCTCGCGAGTTCCGTCTGATTTTACACATTGGGTAATTAAACACTCTAGCGTATTTCATATCCTCATTGATATCCTTGAATTTAGCACAATCTTGAATTAGGCGTTACAACGTTATAAAAGGACGACATTTGAATAGGACGACACGAAAACTTTATTCAGACCACTGCAAAAAAAGCAGACTACAAACGAACACCCCGCTCTGATATGTTTTCAGTTTGCACGCAGAATTTGCACGCTAAAATTAATTTCTTTGTCTGATCCATGTGTTTTTAAGTCGACAAAGAAAACAGCAAGAAAACATTTGCAGAACAAAAAACCGCCATGGTACCATAAAGCTACACAGCGCAGTTTATGCTCTTTAAGCGTTAATTTTGCTCCAAACATTTGGTTTGCGCTAAAGTGTGAAAAAACTGTGAAATTTTGAAGTTGGAAACCAGATTTTATTCTCTTCTATCAGTTTACACAGAAAAGTTTTTTCAGCTGCTTTGATTGATCGCTACGGTGTTGCAAACCAAACCGAAATAAACAATTTTCATATAAGAAAAGCAAAATTCATATAGCTTAAACAAAGAATTTAGAACACAATACGCATACAAACGTTAACGAAAAAGTTCCAGGCGCAAGGCATCCTCAGCGAAGGATAAGTGAGAAATTTTTGAAATGGAACAAGATTTCTCGACAAAAAACGCAAAAAAAATCAAGTTTGGACAAACAATTACCTGATGTGGGGTAAAAGACAATCAAATGGACAGAAACAATTTCTTTGAAAAGGTTCCAGCCTACTTCGAAAATTTGAAAAATTACGAAGAAAAGGCAAGATCTTAAGTTCAAACAAGAGAAATCTCTTGTGCATAAATCAAAAGTGCCAACAATTTCTCCAAAGATTAAGAGCCAGAGGTACTGGACTGGTCAGCCAATAGTCTCAACCTGAACCCGATTTTAATTTTATGTACAATTTTGCAGCAAAAGTAATGAAAACAGAGAGTTCCTTGGGATAATTTAGAACTTTTATAAGAACTATTGAAACCGTCTTCGAGTTATTTCTATAGCTAAAAGCGTAATGAATCGTTACTAGAGAATTGATTTGAACTCAAAATATTACAGTGTTGCATGTTTGTGGTGCTTTTATGAAATTCCGTCAGATGTACTTAGCTTTTTGGTACCATATTTTATATCAGTACTTTGCGACGAAAATGAAAAAATTCACACGTTTACGGACTGTTCTTTTTTACGTTATGTTCCCACAAAACGTTTTCACCACAAAAATTAGTGAAACATTCATTAAGCAGATGCAACTTGGTAGTTAAGCAAAACCAACAGAAATTTCTCTTGACCAGAGTAACGTGCATGTAACCTAAAACTCAAACCACTCTCAATTATTTTAAAAGCCATTCAACGTTAAATCGATTTCTTAAGCTCTTAGCATTAGTTTTCGAGAGAAGAAAGATAGGATAGTGTAGAGCTTTAATGAAAAGAGAAATCGGGGGTAATTAACTGTCAAAAATGAGAAAGCGCTTAAAGGCGATAACTTCCGAAACTATTGCATTCAACTAAACTCAAAGTAATTAAGGCACGCTGTCACAAACTGTTTAAAGATGCGATTGGTCAGCATTGTTGTTCCAACTCTCCATGAAGTAGGCTTCAGAAACTGTATACTAGTATTTTCCACTTTCCAAAGTATGCTTAAGCATTGATTATAGATAAAACATCAAAGATACGCATTGCTTAGCTGATCAAAAAACACTATGCTGTTACAGGTGTCCAAGAATGAGATTCTCTGAATGTTCCAACTGAAGTATTATAACTTTTTAATACTAATCCACTGTGCCGAATTTCTTCTCGACAGAACTACTTCTAACATAATGCCCTGTAACACTAAATAAATGGATTATTGTTCTTAGTAATTCGTCGAATTTTTCTTATCGTATTAAAGATTGCTGATAGCTAAAACCTGTTGCTAAAAACCTATTGTTCAGACACTCCACCCAGTGATTCTAGACTTAATAGACGCAAAATTAACCATCTTAACTAACTTATTTTAAACTTGCTACACACGCGAGTGTCGTTTGAGAGCAAATTGTCCACTTTTATCAGATAGAGCAAAAATGATTTTCAAAATTTGAAGACGTGTGAGTACGGCAAGATTTAAAATGTAAATGATCGGAAAATTTAATGTTAATAATTGAGATTGAAGTGATTACACAACAAGACGACCCGCTCGAGACTGTGCCTAGCACAGAATGTTCCAACATACGTCCCAAGTTTGTCAAGTTTTTTTCAGCATTTTTTCCGTAGAACCCTTGAGAACTTTTTTATATTGCAAAACCCTCGTATTTTACCAGACGAAAAACAAATTGTTTTTATCAATATTTTGCTATGAAAAACAGATTTTCAGAGTCTTCTAGTTCTAAAAGCCTTTACTTACATCCGAAATGTGCTTAGCTGCGCACAAATAAAAAAAGAACAACTGAAAATAATAACTGAAAAATAAGAAAAGGAGACCGAGTAATTTTTATTTAAAAAAAATGCAGTTTTTCTGTTTTTTTTTCTGTTATAATGTTTAACAATTTCATTCGTTTTCAAATAAATTTGCATCATAGCCGACACATTACAGGAAAACTGTCACCGTTGGCCGCTAAGCGCACATCCGGATTGAAAGAGACAAAGAAACAAGATGGTTCGTGCAAGTCTGTGCGTAGGACAGAACGTTCCGACATACCGCTCAAGGACGCAAAAACGACTTCAAACTTCTGTCAGAGAAACCACTGGGAGTATCCGAAAGCAACAGATATGCATTGGAGAAAACTAGTTGCACTGTTTGGAAAAAAACATGCCGTCCATTTAAATCAGCATAAACAAAACTTCTTTACCACATTCAAGAAAGATAAGTGTAGTATACAATTTGAAATACACGAACACGGAAAAAGCATATAAACCAATACAAACCAAACATTATGAAAAAATCCACAACACTAAAAAACCTTTTAAATTTTTTTTTTGACAAATGGTCAATATTCTTGGTTCATCAATGTGTTCATTTAGTTCTTTCTTTTTGTCTTCTTTTCTAAAGGAAATTTCGTGCAGACTTTTTGAGACAATGATTATGCTAATTTTAATAGTGACACTAATGTTTGAAATGTTTTCAAAAATTTTAACAACCTGAGAATTCATGAGCATAATGGGACAAAAATCCCGCAGATGGGTCATCATTGAGAATTGAAAACAATCAATTTGCGTTCTGGACTCACTTTTTTTTATTATTGGTGACAGTTTTAGCACGCTGCCTCTACTGATATCTAGCATTTGAAGGAACCAACTTTCTCAGACTAGCTCTATTTCTCGCAATCACACATAAATAACAAACTTTGCCTATACGCACACTCATACATACACACACGCAAGAGCGCGCACCCACGTAAACAGTACCAACACAGACACCAAAAAAAATTGTAATTTTTTTCATTTGGTTTTTACTCAACACATAACCGCTCGTCTAAGTTTATTTTTTAAATTAAGTGATCACATCACGGGGCAATTCTACCGGTAAAACTGGTACCAACATTTGAATTAGACTTTTTGAAGTTTTTCGAAACTTTTTCTCATTTTTGATGATGGGGCAAAAATTAAACAAAAATTATTTATAGGTTTTTTTGAAAACAATTTGCGAACTTCTTGAGGCAATTGTATCGGTAATTGTAAAAATAACACTAAAACTTAAATTTTAGAAAATTTTAGAAAATATTGTCAATTTTGATTTTCGATAAGCATAATGGGACAAGTAAATTATTAACGTCTTGAACAGATACGTGCTATTGACCAGATTTGAAAACACAGGGTTTCGGTAAGGGATATACGTAAAGCAGCAATTTGAACCAATCATTAACTTTTTTAATGGTTTCTGACAGTTTTTGCATTCTGCCTCTATTTTTGACTAATATTAAAAGGAACTGGATCCATCACACTAACTCTTTTTCCCTCTGTCACTCTCCTACACAAGCAAAGCACACACATTCCATACACGTGCACACCTACGTACACCCACAAGCGCGCGCACACACACACACACACACAAAGCTCGAAAACCATAAAAAAATTGAATTTTCTTTTTGGGCACCTGCTTGGTAATCGTAATATGCTTTCTATCGCAGATCGTAATTTTGACACTTTGAACTGAATATTTTAAAATTTTCGAATCTTTTTTTTCATTTTTGATGTTTCAAGAGCATAATGGGCAAAGTCATTTTTTAAATGTCGCAGGTAATGACAAACTGAATTTAAGGAGCACATTTTAATTCTCTAAAATTGCTAAAACTGCACTTTTTTGGCAATTATTAATTAGTTTTTCCAGCTTTCTAACTTTCCTACATTTTTTGACTTTGCATCTAATTGTGTCCACATATAAAAGAATGTTGAAATCTCTCCATAAAGGCTCTCAATACGTGTTTTTGAGGAACATTGGTCTTGAGTTAAATTTACGTTTTGGCTTTTTCACTATCTTAAGTCAAATTATTTTTTATAGAGATAGCAGATTTTAATTGTTTCTAATTTTTACTTTCTCTTCTTTCAAAAATTACTTTCTCTTCTTTCAAAAGAAAACTTTGTGAGTCATATGAGGAGCCTCATATTTAATAAAACCATTTCGTTTGTCGAATTCTAAAAACGCCCAAATACTAGAAAAGATAAGTTTGAAGAGCAAATTCATAATACAGAGAAATGAACATTATTTTTCTTACAATTTTCAAAACATTTGAACATTTCTGTTAAATTCCCATCCTGGCTATTCAAAAACTCCCTAAATATCAAATTCTTTTCTCTTCGATTATTCTAGAGGACACAAGTTCAAACCATCCAGACTAAAAAGGTAAAGAATACAAAAAAGGATCAGAAAAGAATTCCATCTTTACTTTTCAGTAATTAATTTAATTTAGGGAATGATTTCATGAAAAGATTTTTTTTACGTCTCCACGCTTTTCTAAAAACTGAATTGATTACTTCCCTGAAACTATCTTGAGTCAGGTTATTTTTTATAGAAATAGGAGATTTTAGTTGTTTTCATGTGAACTGAAAAAAAACTACTTTCTCTTCTTTCAAAATGAAAATTCGTTAGTCATATGAGGAGCCTCACATTTAAAAAACAATTTAGTTTGTCGATTTCCGAAAATGCTCAAATACTAGAAAATATAAGTTTGAAGAACAGATTCAAAATACAGAGAAGTGAAGAGTAATTGTCTTACAATTATAAAATTATTTAAACATTTGTGTTAAATCCTCATACTGGCTATCCAAAAACTCTGATCTAACTATCAAATTCGTCTCAATTTCATTATTCTTGAGGAGATAAGTTCGAACCATCTAAACTAAAAAAGTCAAGAATACAAACAGAGAATAAGAAAAGATTTCCATATTTAGTTTTCAGTAATTAATTTCATTTAGTATTAATTTCATGAAACGTTTTTTTTACGTCTATGTTTTTCTAAAAACTGAAATGACTAGTTCTTAAAAAAGAAGAATTGTTCGCAAAAACAACTCTAGAATTCAGGACAGAGTGCAATTTTCAAATCTGATTCTTGCAAATTTGAGTGTCTGAAATCGTCGATTTCCCAAAACATTTGCTCGATACAGAGAAGAAACAGGATCAGACAATATTTTGTAATAATAAGAATACATAGAGACAAAAATGTTATTTTGAAAATTTTGGGTTAAATAGTTCAATTGTCAAATTGTTAGTTTTTTAGCCCTCAACTTTAGTGGTTATAAATCTCCACTTAACCTAACTAATTTCAATACAAATTCTCCTGGAGCCCCGTTTTTTCCTTTTCATTTTTTCCTTCGAAATTTCAGAGTCCCACTTTCCATTTTTTTTGGGAAATTAAATCAAAACTAGATCCTGGGGGTCAGAAAATGGTGTCTTTTTTCTCTATGGTGCGAAAACAAAAAGTGAAGTTTTGACTGAGGAAACAAAGCCAGCCTTGCATATATAGTCCCCCATTATCAAAAATTCTGTTACGAAAAGAACAGATTGACAGAAGCTTTCCTAAGTGTGCTCTCTTTGGCGTACAGTTTCAGTTAGATCATAAAATTAGAATTGAAACAGCTTCTCAATTAAGATATTTAGTTTTTTACTTATGAGAGCTAGAAATCGCTCAAATAAAGCTTGATCATCTAATGCACGATGACCCAATGGGGGGTTTTATCGCTTTTTTTCAGTTTCTTTTGACTTTGCTCCTTTGACCTTAATGGCTCGTATTCACTAAATTACCTAACCCACTGAGTGAATGAATTTAAATACTATTCAGTTGCAACAGTGCGTTAGACCAGTCAGAAATCAATAGTGAAAGTGTGCCTTTAGAACCCGAAAAACGTAATCGAAAGGTAACACGAAATTAAAAATATAGGAGGAAGTGTTCAACAAACAAATCGGGAAATTCTCTCTCTCACGAAAACTACATTTTCAATTAACTGGTACTTAATAAAGCGACTAAAAACATTTAAAAATTGGATAAAATGATAAAAAATTATTCTAACAACCAACCGAAATAGAAAAAAATTCCCATTAGTTCTTTATAGGATACAAATAAAATTAAAAATTTAGGTTTGCTAGCACACAAAGAGTCGGGTTCACAAACTTTCCCTTTTTTGAAAGAAAAATAAAACTACAACAAAACGGCAAAATAAATTCATTTTTGCCTCAAAGTATTTTATACCATATAAACTGTTGAGAAACGGACGCCTTGTCAAATCCAATGAATGCGATAAAACAAAGAAATGGCAAAAAGTTTACTTATAAATTGCATAATGGATTAACACCCTCAAAATTAAAATAAAACTCGAATCATTTCTTTCAAAATAATCCAAACATTTCTATTGAACTTTTTTCCTTGTCCTCTCAATGTTTCTCCTTTTTCGTTTTACTTTCAATTTTTTCAAACATTTAAATAGCTCCACGTCTTTAATTAACTCAATTCAAAATGCAATACAACTTGCAATTTTTGAAGAAACGTTAAAAGTAGCCTCTAAGGGTTACAAAAAGATGTTTGTTTTTTCGCTACGATGCGTAAGCAGAAACTGAAAATTTGACTGAAGAAAAACCGGCCACGCATTTATTCCGTCATTTGGAAAATTGTTCGTACAACTGGTAACGTGCTCTTATGGTTGGCGTAAGACTCGATTAAATTACTCTTGTTTTGCATCTTGTTCAAACCAATATTATTTTTGACCAGAATTAATTAAATTGCAACTGGCAATGGGATATCTCAGGTACTCTCCTCTCCAAATCACTACTACATCTTCTAATCAATTCCGCCACGAAAGTTCAGATAAGTATTTAATACTACGTAAAATGGGATATGAACTTGAAATCCACCTTCAAAACCCAAAATCAATAAGAAACTCGTCTATAATTACTGGTGGCATAAAAAATCGTCTTTTACGGTACAAGAAACGTGATCTGATAGCCGAGAGGCTAGGCGTTTGCTAAGCATCCAGTTGGTCAATGGTCGGTGAAGACGCCTATTTGCGGATGGGCTCTTTTAAACATCGCTTCGAGTCGATCACAACCTGACCAATTTTCGCTTTAATGTTTGTACCACGCAAAAAAAGACCTAAGTCAGTAAAATCAACGATAGTCGCAAAAAGAAAAATCTAAAAGGTGGAATAAAAAAGCTTAATGCTTAACTGCTGCGATTACGTAGAAACAAAAATTATTATTAACAATTTAAGTCCTGGATTACCACCGGCAGAAAATGCAAATGAGCACACGACCCTGCCTTCATTGACTAAATTTAAAAAGGGCATTACAATAAAATCCGTTTATGAAGAGTCAGGCTCCGATTTCCATTTGTTTCAAAACGTCTTTTACGGTACATACGAATCTCATATGATTCGATGGAAAATTAGTAATTTTAATTTGCTAAACTCCAGAAAAATAACTAACTACTTTAGAAAATCTACGTTAAATTATACAAAAATACCAACCGAACTTTACATTAAAAAATGCTCCTTTTTTATATAATACAAGGAAAACTAAAAAATCTTTTTTCTATTGCATTGAAACCATTAGTTTGCTCGCAGAGCAACAGGCGAGCCATGTCAGGCTCACAAACTTCTCTATTACTGAGAAAAACGCAACTTCAAAAAATTGGCAAAATAGTTTAAATAATTATTTTGCCTATTTTCTACCATATAAGCAAATTTTCTGGTAACTACATAATTTGAGCAAATGGCGTCACGTCCATGAAAAAGAACATAGCCGGCAGATGGCCTGCTGCCTTCCATGAATTGAATCAACTAAAGAGATAAGATAGACATATTGACCACCAGTCCTTTAAAAGACCACGAGACTTTTTGGATAGGTTCGAGCTGTCATTTTTATGAGACTCTATAAGGAAAAAACCCTAGGAGCTTTTTCAAAATTAATATTCGGAATAGAAAACTAAAGACTGTAATACTCAAGAATTAGGGCTTATAGGTTTGGCACTACTTAGATGCAGACTGTTGACCTTTAACTAATAACTGTTCATAAAATAACATACCCGGCAGATTGCCGGAAAATAGCCGCCGTTGATTCCAATAAGCATGATTGGGATTGAACGAATAGAATATATTGAAAAAAAAAGATTTTTGTACAAAAATTTTTTTTAAGTCCGATTTATTTTGATGGCATTTCGTAGTTGAACATACTTCTGTTTCTTAGAGAGAGGCTACAGGGGCTACTATCAACACCAATAAGCATTAGAGGTGGTAACTAAGACTTATAGGAACGACGTTCAAATAGCGCGCATCTAAAATTGGGCTTTATGGGTTTATCCCGTTTCTATTTCTGACTTCAATTTTTTATACCGACTCTATTCATTTTGAATTGCTTTGCTTAGCAACTGATGTTCAAATTCACTTTTAGCAGAATGAGAGAAGAGAGAAACTAGCCTAGAGAAGTCAAAAAGATTTCACGCAAAATGTCGAAAAAGCGGCAAAATGGTAAAGCGAAAAAAAGTTTGACGAAGTAAAAAAACATAGCAGGACAAGTCCTGACGTACAATTCAAAGAATTTTCATTGACTAAACAGGAAAACTAGACCTCGAATGGTTTATGAGTGAATTCAGAAAACCATTTTTACAAAAATGAGATTAAAAAAATAAGAAAAAAAAACAGAAAATCAATATCAAAATGCCGCATGTGAACAGAGAAACCCCCAGCGAGGAATGAAAATTTAATTCAAATAAAAAACTAGGCCTAGAATGAGCTGTGAATGGATTGTGAAAACCATTTAGAAAAAAATCCGATCCAAAAAATCGAAAAAACAGTAAAAATCAGAGTGAAATTGCCGCATGTGAACAAAAAACCACTACCGAGAAACCGAATTTTTGTTCAAACACCGTTTTCTCACTCTACTTTAAAATTAGAGCGAAAAAAATTCACGCCGCAAAACCGCTCGCTTTTTCGCTCCATTTCCTGTTCCGGCGTGACCAAAATCACTACTCCAATTTGACTTCAAAAATCATGAAAATGTGTGAACAGATCTTAAAAAAAAGACAGCGCCCCAATACAATTCAAATTCTTTGAATTGTAAAAAAAATACGAGCGCAATAATAGCCGGCTGAGAAGATGAGGGCGGCTATTAATAAAGTTCATTAAGTGATTTCAGAAGTCATTTTTTGAGTGAGGTAAGTGAAGCAATGGACCTGAAAGGAGAACAAATAACGTCACGCACACAAATGTTAACTGCAAAGCAGTAGAAGTCACTGAAATTGAAAAAGTCAATTTCAAGAGGCCAGGTCGCAAAAAACACACGATGTCCCCAATAATAGCAGCTATCACATCGCGGCTATTAATAAAACAAAGAAATGCAAAAGTGCGTTTTCTACAAAAAGCAGAATTTGTAGTGTTCAGACTATGAACTTACCTCAAGATAAGGATACTGATCAGCTTCGCATATTCTTATCTTGCTGTTGATTTTGGCGTTAATAGGGTAAATTGGAGTCTCGTATATTGTGTCGTGACACATTGGCACTGAGGAGGCGAAATCGGACCATTTTTCAAGGTCACTTATCTCCAATCTTTTATATACTTCCTCGGAGGATTTCTCCGAACATATTGAACTTACTTCAGACATCGTATATTCCAATAAAATATAGCTGTTAAGATGCTGATAAAGGTTCAAATATTTGGCAGACAGATTTGAAGAGTAAAATCTCTAAGTCGTCGACGCAAACTATTAACAATATGTTTCTTCTTTACCAAATGTTACGTACGGTCAGATTCAACGTAACGTCATAAAGAGCGCGGTCAAACTAGGTCGCCTTCGACTCATTCGTAAACTGCACAAAAGAGCGACAAATGAAATTCTTAAACTCTGTGCAACTATTCTTTAGAAACAATGCATTTGAGATGGTCAGAATTGAAGCTATAAATTAAACTACAGAGCTTAAATTTGACAATATTTACAGAAATACATTATTTACATCACAAACAAACTGCTTACAAGTCTCTCTTACAAATTTCACAGTTTTCTTATTTCTATTGGCATAACATTCAAACATATGATTCGAATGTTTTGCTTCGAAAGATTTTTAACTTTTTTTACTGCATCGATTTTCATAATAAGTCTGCCAGAGGTCCGTCGTTTTTCGTATCCCCTCCTCCTGGAACAAAAAATGATCAGAATTGAAGACAACTTTTTTCAAATTCAGAAGTTTTGAGAATACAGAAAATTGAAAAGAATGAAACGAGAGGTTGGATTGTACATCAGACAACATACTTCTCCGCCAAATTCGCGTGACCTTGTTACAGATGCGACCTACAAAAATGGTAAAAGTACAAACATAGCTGGCAGATTGCCAGAAAATAGCCGCAATAGATTCGTAGATCGGCAGTCTAAAAAAACAGTAAAAAAGACAGACCAAAAAAATTCGTCTTTTCATTGAAGGCTGATCTGTTATATTTTGATTAAAAATCTGTATAAGTTATTGCTGCCTCTATTAGCTGATCTCAAATAACCTTCATTTAGAGTGACACACACCCATTTGACCTTATCTCTTTGAATTAAACTAAATAAAAGTCAATTTCAAAGTGAGGAAGTCATTTTTGAGAGTGAGGTAAGTCAAGTGTGACCAAAAATTTAATCACGCGCATGAACAAAAAAACTCGCTCCACTAAGAGCGAAAAATGACGTCACGAATGCAATTCAGTTGAAATTGCATGAACGAATGAACAAAAAATGGCTGTGACGTCATATGGTCGTAACAAAAATCATGACGACGAAATAAAAAAAACATAGCAGGACAAGTCCTGACGTACAATTCAAAGAATTTTCATTGACTAAACAGAAAACTAGACCTAGAACGGACTATGAATGGTTTGGAAAATCCATTTAGAAAAAAATCCGATCCAAAAAATCGAAAAAACAGTAAAAATCAAAGTGAAATTGCCGCATGTGAACAAAAAACCACTACCGATAAAGCGAATTTTTGTTCAAACACCGTATTCTCACTCTACTTTAAAATTAGAGCGAAAAAATTTCACGCCGCAAAACCACTCGCTTTTTCGCTCCATTTCCTGTTTCGGCGTGACCAAAATCACTACTCCAATTTGACTTCAAAAATCATGAAAATGTGTGAACAGACCTTAAAAAAAAAAAAAAGACAGCGCCCCAATACAATTCAAATTCTTTGAATTGTAAAAAAACCAAGAGAAGGCCAATAATAGCCTCAGCTATCGCTGTGCGGCTATTAATAAGAAACAACATCAAGTACAATTAGGAAAGAGTATCCGCTTAATTAATGGGAATCTTGAGCTTATCAGGATCCACAAATTCACGACATTGTCAAATTATACTCGAAAACTAGCAGTTTTTTAATCTTTCTGATTCACCTTGGTTTAGATCGGTTGAGTAATAAAATTACGGTAGTTAAAGCAGACTTTAACAATACAAGAGTTAAAAGTGATACTGATGGTTATTTTTTTTAACAGACTTGATGCTCAAAACTCAATCCAGCAAAAATGTCTTCTGTGACCAAAATTTTCAATCACTTGCAAATTTTTACCACAATTTTGTTCTGTTGAGCCATTTGTTTGCACTAGTCTCCACAGAACTTCAGGTAGCTACCAATCTACTAGTTTCTTTCTTCTGTTCTACCCTTTGTTTGTTTGGCTCAATTGTTTGTTATTTCACCTCTACTCCAATTTATTAACAATACCCGCCACCAATGCTCCTAATAAAGTGTCATTGCAATTGTAAAACAGTAATAATTAATTAATTAATAATTGTGGTTTCTGCGTAATCGCAGTGGATCAGCATTAGGCCTACAGTAGCCTGTTTTCAGCTGCCCTTTTTCGTATTATTCCCCACATTTCAGACTGATCTTTTCATGAGCAGCATTGCTCATTTTTTGGTGACCATATCCACTTTTTTTTGCGTCTGAAACTTTCACGTGGTACCCTCATTGCAGCCAACATTGGTCAGGCTATGGTCAACCTGAAGCTATGGTTAAGTAAGAGCTCATCCTCACACAGACAGCTTCACGGAGGCAGGGGATTGAACTCTCAATCATTGGCGTGTGAACCACACACCTTACCTCTCGGCTATCACGCCACACCTCTCGGCTATCACGCCACGTAGCACTCAGCATCCATTTTTCAATTGCGGAAAAGTTCATAATAAAACTAGTCGGTAAATATGACACAAATAGATGCAACAGCATAACTAATTTGCTAAAAAAAAACAGATTCGGTTATGGGCTTTGCCACAATGACCAACCCATCACGATAGAAATAATGCACCAAGGGTGAAAATTGAGAAATTAGCCCTGATATTTTCCTCAGTTAAGTATTCGAAAAAAAATAAAATAAAAAAGATTGTATGTTGTTTAAAAGACAGGAGTTGTCAAACAATGTGCAAATCGGACTGCTCTTTTTCATCCTTTGTTTCTCAAAAACAATTCTCTCTGGCTTCTCAAAGAAGCTCAATGAATTCTATCAGAGAAACTCATTTTTTTTCAGTAACAACAGCTGACAATCAAACAATCAACAAATTAAGTTAAAATTGGAACAGTCTAAAATTTCTGACATTTCAAATGAAAGCAATTGATTGCCTCGAAACGAGAAATCGGACAATGAAGTAAAAAATCAATTTATTTGCTAATGTAGTAATGCCCGTAAATGTAATGATTATTAAGATAAGCAATGATGTGCAAAAATTTTTAGTGACCATCTGAGAGTTCTAACTAGATGTTTTGCTAAATTAAAAATTCATATTGAATATTAAAATCTGTTTGCCTTTTGAAACTCAAATGTTCGGCAAAACGAGATTATTCAAGTTAATTATAAAATATTTCATTTTCAAGACTAACGATTATGATTGCCCTAGGATTTTTGTTACAACTAATTCAGCCTCGATTCCTTCCACAAAAAAAGACAATTACAGAACAACCATTACGTTTTCAATTTGTTATACAAACAGTTCGCCGTTAAAGTAATATTTTCTGCAAAGCGTCATTTTCAAGAAAAAAAGTTTAATTGAAAAGTCTTTTGAGTCACATTTCTGACTAAGCTAATACTTCAACTATTCTATAAATATTAAAAATGGGCAAATTCCTAAATTAGAAGCACTTCAAACAGCAGATGCTTTCAGTGTAAAAAAAGCATAAAGATCGATTAATACGGTTTGAGAGCTGAAGATGAAATTCAAGCACATTGCATTTTTTTTCTAATTTAACCACGCTATCTTAAGCTTGCCATTGAATATCAAGTAAATCTGCTTGGTTTTTAGGGAATTCCTTTTCAGAAAACTTATTATACCAATTTCATAATAAATCTAACGTTTTCAGCACTTAGTCAGGAGCGTGAGGAGCAGAAATACTAAAAAAAATTGAAATCTATGCGCCTCCATTTATCTTCCAAAAGCAAAATTTCAAAAAACCTCTTCAAAGATTGATTCTGTTCTTTATGAGCTTTTGAATGATGCCACTTTTTATTTAGTAATGTTTGACAAACAGACTGAGAAAATAAAAAGGAATAATCTGTAATTATTGTTCCGACCCACTTGTGGGGGGGGGCTGGGGAGAAACTATAAGTCAATTTTTTTTTAAAAAAACCGTCAATTTTGGCCGATCGATATATTCAACGTAGAGAATTGAGATTCGTATCATTAGGAAGCCCTTCCAGTGCTCAATGTGGAAAAAGAAAGATTGACTTTGTTTTTACAGGGAGTTATCGAGGTTTAAAATTTTGTGAATAGTAGACAAAAATCCGTTGTTTTTATTATTTTTGGTTGTATTTTTGACCAAATGTTCGACATTTTTAATTAAATTTTTAATGAAAAATTTATTGGTCCAAAAATGGCCACAAAATCGTTCTTGTATCCCACTTGTGTAAATAGTTAAAATATGCCGGAAGTATAACCTAACATCTCCTGTCCCAATCTCTTGAAACTCCAATAAAGGCTAGTTGTACTTTCGTTTCATATAGAAGTCTAATGGAATTAAAATTTTGTCGGCTTTTTGAAAAATTAACTCAAAATGCATCATTTACTTTTGGTTTATTGAAATTTTTAATTTGCTAATTCATCTATTCTGCAAACATATGGAAAAATTATTTTTGTTTGTTAGCACGCGCTAATATTAGGTCCAGGCTTGGACTCATCTTGCACTGTTACAATCAAAAAGTATTCAGATCACATTGGAGCGTGGTCTTTCGAAATATTTTATTTGTTTTTTATGTTGATTACAGACATGATTAAATTTAAACCAAGGCCCAATTTATGACAAATCCTATTTACAAAATGAGGCCAAATGAACAAATTTTACGTCATCATAGAAAAGTTCGGAGCTTTTCTGGCTTTGACAATGTGTTTTCAAAAACTTTTAATGATTTCTTTTGCTTTGCTTTTATCTGTCATTCATTTTGCAGCCTCCTGACTTCGTCTTATTAATCATAGATACAATTTTTTTTAGAAAACATGTTTCTTTCTCCCAATTTTTGTTCTCATTGTCGTCAACAAGTAACTTAGTCTCATTATTGACAGGGCTCATCAATTTTTTGTTGCTCTAATCAATATGAGCTGTTGGGTATGCGTTAGCTGATCTCTATAAAGCCTAGAAATGAGTTCTCATAAGAATTTCGTGAGTGTCTGATATTTGTCAATATTTGTGGCTCTTTACAAAGAACAACACTTTACAAAGAAGACCCAGTTAAAATCAAATGAGACCCAAGCATAAAATTGAACCTTTTGTCAATTTGAAGTTTTTAAAAGGTTTTCGAGGTCTTAGTTTTAATGACATCACTGGTTTCGATAAATTGTTTAAAATTTTAATTTGTTTCCCTATTTGTCCTTTTTTTTCTTATGACTCGGTCTCGCTAATAAAAAGCATAACTGACTTTCCCAGAAGCTGCAAGTTCATCTGTTTTTGTTGGTGAAATTTATAGTTTGTTGAAATTTTTGAAAAAATTTGTTTAAAAAGATCAACGGATATTTCAGCTTTGTCCCTTCTATCTTATTTCCTCGATTTTGTAGCTTGGTGTCTGTAGCGACAGACGGCATCCCTTTTCTTTTGAACAGAGATCCAATTCTTATTGATTTTTTAAACTAATGGTTTCTTGTCTTTGCATTTTACGCATCTTCAGAAGTGTGATTTTTGGATATTTGACCATCTTGAGTTGTCTGTTTCCTTTCCACATTATCACACAAATGTGTCAGCCCAATTGACGTTAAAAAAGCAGAACGGAAAAAATTTAATGCTGTCAACGTATAGCCTAAGGTTTTAACGGTTGCGGCACCACTTTCTTGTTAAATTTAGTTAATTTTTTTTCGTTTTTGCTGTTTCGTTGTAGACGTTTGACATATAATGGATAATGACAGGTCTCAAATGAGGTATAAAAAAACCTTCTTAATGTGCTGAATTGATAATTATGGGTTTTAATCAATTTGAAAAGGGTTGTTTTCAAATAAAGAAACGTATTTTTGAACTTTGCCTCTTTTTGCTCTTCTTTGTCGGCCTGTTACCGAGTCTCATTGTTGACAGGTTTCATATCTTATCTAATGAAGGTCTAATTAAGTACAGATTACTTTGTTCAGCTCAGGTTTTATCTGATTCAATTTCAATTTTGTTTCGTAATTAATGTTGGCTATTATTCGATTTTTAAGTTCGTCTTGTCTATTACTCTCATTACAGGCAAGTCTCATCGGCCCTCTAATCCAGCAATATTCTTTTCACTTAAATGTTTGTTGAACGATATGTGAATTTCTATCTCTTCCTCATTTGGTAGACAATTGAATCAAAACGTGGATGAGCGGGGTCGGAACATTATGTGCGCACGCACATTACCGAGCCTCCTTCTTAAGACGAGTTTTACACATAACCCACAAACTGCTCTCAAACGACCGGCAAGCTATTGGCTTCGGTGGTACCCAGCTGGTGTTTAGGGATGGCAGCATTGAGGGGCAGCATTGAGAGGGGGTAAAAAGGGGTGGCGTGAATGAGGGTGTTCAATTTTTTAAGATTAAGAACTGCCTACACACTAAGAAACTGTCTCAAAACAATTTTGGTGAATCGCATTTAGGGATTGGTAAGGCTCGAAAACGAATTTAATGATCTCCGGGCATTACCTATTTATCTCGCTTTTGATGGAAACAAGTCAGATGGGTCAGACGAAAAATTGGTCAAGTGAAAAATCGCATAAAAAGGACAACAGGACTAATATAATTGCTACAAACTTCACTTGAGAGCATTTAACCCAAACTTCGTTAAATGCAAATGCTTGTTATGAAAACTGACGACAGGCAACACTAAACATGTACTATGATAGGCAATGCTATCTAAACTAAATAAAGATGCATTTTTTGGTATTTTTCACTCAGAGAAATGCCAGAGAAGCTAACGGGCTGTTAGTAGATCCAGAGAAAAGTTGACAAGTCTCAATGAGAACATTAACTGTTAGTTGGATGTGTACATAGACAGCTTAATTTGTTATAAAACTCGAATTATGTCACACATCAACAAAAGCAACAGTACCAACCTCATTAATCTAAAGCGTTTACAATCGATTCCATCAATAAGCAAAAATGTTATTAATCTACAAGCGTACGCTTGTAAAGGTGGACCATTAATTCTGTGGACCAGTGATTCAATTGTCCACAATATACATATAATGGAATATTTGTTCCGAGCCCTCTTGAGGAGGGAGGAACTATATACTCAACTGGGTATTTTTGTTCAGACAATTTTGGCCGATCGATATATTCATCGTAGAGAGTTGTGAGTGGTATCATTAAAAAGCACATCCAGCGTAGAATATGGAATGAAAAAGAGTTTTTTGAATTTCGTTTTCTAGGGCGAGTTATCGTGGTTTAAATTTTTGTGAAAATTAGACCGATTTGCGTTAATTTAATTAACACTTTTCGGAATTTTTATCTAAAAATTAGTAATTTTGTTAAAATATGTTAAAATTGTTAACAAAAATGTTGCTGATTTAATTTTCAAGAACAAAAAAGTTATTGACTGATTTTTTTGGCTAAAATTTTGGGTAAATATTTCAAAATTCAGCTTTTTTCATCAAAAAATGCACGAAATAAGCTTCTTTATTGTTTGCCGAAAGTACACACCCAAAATCCACAAACACGATCTTTGTAAAATCCAACGGGGCTAGTCCTAATTCAACTTCCATTGTCAGTGCTCTGGAATTAAGGTTGGCCATTTTTTTTTACTTATCTCGATTATCAAAAACGCAGTATTTATTTTTGATTTTTCTTACAAATAAATTATCTATATCTATAACATTCGAAAAAATTAAGTGTTCTCAGTGGACGAATAGCAATTGCGAGGCTAATTATGGTTCAATCTTCGACTGCTACAATCCAAAAAAAAATCGGATTGTGATCAGTAGTCAGTCTTTTTTTTATGTTAGTCGATTTTTTTATGTTAGTTAAAGAACAGAAAAATTCAAATCAAAGCTCACCAGTGATTGGTTCAAATGGCTACCTAATCAGTTCCAAATTCAAGTATCTAGATTTTTACTCGAAAGCTTCAGGTTGTTTTGGCTTTTAAATTGTTTTAAATAAACAAGGGCTTTTTAAACTTTGACACTATTTTTCTCCTAATTAGTTCAACTTGTAGCTTAGTGCCAGCAAAGAAACAATGCTTCTTCTTTCTAATGAAACAAAATTTAATCGTTTTTGCGGCTTTACGCCTTAGTTATGATTTTCTAGCCTTGATACCACCAGATTTCTCAAAAAATTTTTCAATTAAGCAGCCCATTCTTCACGCGTTTCTTGTTTTTTTTTTACATTGTGACATTATTGACATTTCACATAACAAATTATTGGCGTTCAAAATAAGACGCCATTGAACAAATCAAAATTTTTAAAGGTAGAGATTATGGTTTTAACGGCTTCGATACCCCTTCCGAAGAGTTTAATTGAGTTTTTCTTTTACTTTTGTCTTTAACTGTCGTTTTCACTTTGACTTTTAGCCGTCTGAAATTTTCTGCAGAATGAAAGGTCTCACTGGCTGTTTATGGAAGATTAGATGAACCTATATTCTGACTTGAGTAGATAGCTGATGGCCTTCATGAGTTCAAAAACAATTGTTTAAAAAAACACTTTCTAACTTCTCTTTTCTTCTTTTTTTTGTCTGTTTTTGATACCTAGTGTGGTTAATTAAAGATAACTTGTGACAATATTAGCTTCGAGAGAATGCGCGAGTGTACAAAATCTGAAATTTTTTACAGAATTTGTTAGTACTGGCTTCGACACGGTTTCTTTGCAAAAAAAAAGTAAATTAATTTTTCATTGTTGTCTTTATTTGACGTTGTTTTGTAAACGTAGGGCATATTCTGAATAATTACTAAAGTCAAGGGCTTCCTTCGGACGTCTAAACGCACTTACGTAATTATTTCATTTTATAGCTAATGGCTTTCAAGACTTCGAAAATAATTGCTTTCGAAAAACACAAAATTATTTCTTAATTTTACCTTTTTTCGCTTTTTTGTTGACTTTTTACCTAGGTCTAATTACTGAGAGGTCACATACTACGGTATTGGCATTCGAAGATGGCGTAATCGGTAATCGAACATATTTTGAAGGGCAGAAAAGGGCTTTACGGCTTCGACAACGTTCTCTCACAGGTTTCATTTAAATTTTTGTTTTTGTTTGTTGTCTCAATTTGTTGTTCTTTTTGTAACCGCAAGAAAACCTGAAAAAGGTCAGGTTTTAATGTCCTCCTATATAGAAGTCCTCCTTAATGTCCTCCTTATATTAAGCATGATAGAAAACTGTTTCTTGGTACTAGCTGCTTGTTACTAGTAGACAGCTAGTTTCACTCGGCCCAACAGCCTTGTTTCAATCCAAACATTTAATCGAATTCAATACGATAAAGCAATAGTCTAATGAAACACGTATTACCTTCATCTCCAACGGTTCTCTAAAATTAACTTTTTTGCACCCATCCACTCATCCCATCGCATACCAAATTTAATTTAACTAACACTTAGCGACTGCTTTTGATCAAAACTTATAACAAATTGCAAATTACTTCGAAAACGTATCAGATCTTCTTCGAGAACCCATTTTGTTGTCACTCAACATGCAACAATAAAACTTCAGCTTAACATTCAATGCTTAACCAAGACCAATGAATAGAAGTTCTATAAAAAGAGCCGAGAAAATGCAGTTTTGTTATAAAATACGGAGAATTTCCCCCCAAACATTTCAAAGCATAAAATGCCAAGAGTGCGACATATTGAAAAAACAAAGCGCCTTTTCACTTTGCAAAATGAGCTATTAAGAACTGAAAAAAGATAAAACATCGCCGGTAGATTGTCGGAAAATAGCCGCGATAGACGCTTGCGGCCTTCCATGAATTGAAACAACCAAAGAAATAAGAGAGACAGATTGACCACCAGTCCTTTAATAGACACATACGCTCCATATGGAAAAAACCCTAATGGAGCTTTTTCAAAAATTAAAATTCGAAATCAAAAATTCAAGACTCTAATACTCAAGAATTAGGGCATATACGTTTGGCACTGCTTAGATGCACACTATTGACCTTTAACAAGTAAATGTTCATAAAATTTAAAGTTCATTAAGCGAGTTCAGAAGTCATTTTTTAGTGAGGTAAGTCACACAATTGACCAAAAACCAGAACAAATGACATGATGCACACAAATTTTCACTTCAAAGCAGTAGAAATCACTGAAATGGAAAAATTCAATTCCAAAAGGTCAGGTCGCAAGAATAATCAATGGAGACCACGAATTAAAAAACTTAACAGGACAAGTCCTGAAATACAAGTTAAAAATTGAATGAAAAACTTAGAAGTACTCTACCTGACCAGAAGATCAACTGAACAAAGAGAGCCAAAACGAACAAACAAAATCATCTCAAAGTTGAGAAACTAAAACAATCAAACAAACTAAACAAAATTATACTCATTCCTAAAACTCGAAGCTTTTACCCCTGAGGCAAAATTTAATCGCTTTAAATATACCTATTACAAAAATATCCTCAAGACCAATTTTTGTTTCTGAAATCGGTCCAGTATCATACCTGCAAGACCTGAAAAAAACAAGGGCCCTTGAAGATCGATTAACTCAAAAATGAGAAAGTCTTTACAAAGAAATCAATTGCAAATTTTAATGAAATGTTGCTGAAAATCGAGATATTAATATCTTCAGAATCATTTCCGTGTCTGTAGAGGCTATCCAGTAACCGATTTCCAAGCCTTAGAAAATTCATTAGCTCACAAAGATCGATAGGCAATAGTTTTTAGTATTCTGTTAAAATGTTGAAAATCATTCCATTACCCCCTCGCAACTATGCAATAAGAAACTATAAAACAGCGGACAAGGTTTCCTGGCTACTGAGCCAGGAAAACTTAAAAAATGCGAAGTTTATAAAAAAATTTCTGAAATTCGAAATGTTAAATTGTTGAAAACAATTCCATTGACACCAACAACCATTCAGTAACTTTTTATCAGACCGTCGAATAGGTTTTCTTGCACTTGAGAATGAACCAATATTTAAAAAAAATTGACAAAAATTATAGAAAACTTTTAAAAATTGCAGATTTCATTAAAAAATGCTGAAATTCGAGACATCTAAAAACCACTCCATTGAAAACCACTCCATTGTCACTAGAAACTATGCAGTGCCCTATTATCAAACCTTAAAGGAGCTTCTCTGGTCCCTGAAGCTAGAAAAACCCAAAAAACAAAAAATTTAAAAAATGCAAAAATTAGTATCATTTTGCGTGTTTGCGGTTGTAGTACCAAAACATATAGCTCACAAAATGGTCATAACAAGTAATAATGTTTTGCAAAAGACCTTCAACAACTTCTTAAAACTTCAACCTACGACTAATCATTCAAAAACCTCAAAAAACAATCACAAAAAACATGAAAAATTGAACCATTTTGAGCCCAAAAACTCCTAAAAATGACCTTTAAACGTTAAATTAAGGCCATCCCAGCAGCTGGACCACTCTAAGCACTTGAAGAACTACTAAAACCCACTTTTGGCCTCTTATGAAACAAAATGCCCGCAGGGCTTTACCTGTTTAATCCGTTTTGAAAGATCAAAGTCAATGAAAAATATGTGAAAAGATAAAATTTAGCAGGACAAGTCTTGAAATACAATTCAAGGAATTGAATAAATAACATAGAAGTACTTTACTTGAACAGCAGATCAATTGAACAATACCAGGCAAAACACAAAATCATCTAAAAAATAGAGAAAGTAAAACAACCGAACAAACTAAACAAAAGTATACTCATTACTAAAACTCGACGCTTTTAACCCTTAGGCGAAATGTCATCCCATCAAATATACCTATTTTAAAAATATCTTCAAGACCAATTTTTGTTTCTGAAATCAGTCCAGTATTATATCTACATGACATGAAAAAATTCATTCGCCCGTGAAGATCGATTAACTCAAAAATGACTGAAAAATTCAAATAATGAAATCAATAGCAAACCTTATTGAAATCTTGCTAAAAATCGTAATTTTCATATCTTCAGAATCATTTATGTGTCTCTAGAGTATATCTATTATCCCAATTCCAAGCATTAAAACATTCATTAGCTCAAAAATTGATGGGCAATGATTTTTAGAAAAAAAACTCAAAACACAAATAGAAATTCGTTCCATTAAAATGTTGAAAAACCGTTCAATTGCCCCCTAGCAACTATCTTATAATATACTATTGATCCCTGGATGAGGTTAGCTGGCTACTGAGGCAAAAAACTGAATAAAAGACATGTTTTGAAAAAAACTTGAAAAAAAATTGCAAAATTTATCAAATTTCTAAAATTCGGAAGGTTAAATTGTTGAAAACAAATCCATTGAAGCTATCACACATGCAGTAAAATTTTATCAGACCATGGAAGAGCTTTCTGCCGTTAAGAACAGACAAAAAATCAAAAATTGACAAAAACTTTAGGAAACCTTAAAAAAGTTGCAGGTGTTAAACAAACAAATGCCGAATTTCCAGACATTAAAATATTGAAAACCAATCAATTATTACTAGAAACCATGCACTGCTCTATTATCAAACCACAAAGTACATTTGCTGACCCCTGAAGCTGAAAAAACTCGAAAAAAATTCAAAATTAGTTTCATTTTGCGTGTTTGTATTTGTAGTACCAAAACATATAGCTCATAAAATGGTCATAGCAAGTAATTTTGACTCGCAAAAGGCCTTCTTCATCATTTTTCGAAAACTTCAACCTAAGACTAATCAAACAAAAAAATCACGAAAAAACATGAAAAGTTGGAATATTTTGAGTTCAAAAGCTGCACCGCTCTAAGCACTTGAAGGACTACTGAAGCCCACTTTCGGCCTCTAATGAAACTTAATGCCCGCTGTGCTTCACCTGTTTATCCCGTTCTGAAAGATCAAAGTCATTGAAAAATGTGTGAACACATCTTAAAAAAACACAGCACCCCAATACAATTCAAATTCCTTCAATTGTAAAACATAGCTGGCAGATTGCCAGAAAATAGCCGCAATAGATTCGTAGATCGGCAGTCTAAAAAAACATTAAAAAAAAAGACCAAAAAAATTCGTCTTTTCATTGAAGAGTGATCTGTTATATTTTGATTAAAAATCTGTATAAGTTATTGCTGCCTCTATTAGCTGATCTCAAATAACCTTCATTTAGAGTGACACACACCCATTTGACCTTATCTCTTTGAATTAAAGTAAATAAAAGTCAATTTTAAAGTGAGGAAGTCATTTTTGAGAGTGAGGTAAGTCAAGTGTGACCAAAAATTTAATCACGCGCATTAACAAAAAAACTCGCTCCACTAAGAGCGAAAAATGACGTCACACATGCAATTCAGTTGAAATTGCATGAACGAATGAACAAAAAGTGGCTGTGATGTCATATGGTCGTAACAAAAATCATGACGACGAAATAAAAAAACATAGCAGGACAAGTCCTGACGTACAATTCAAAGAATTTTCATTGACTAAACACGAAAACTAGACCTAGAATGAACTATGATTGAATTGAGAAAACCATTATAAAAATCAGATCAAAAAATAAGAAAAAAAACAGAAAATCAATGTCAAAATGCCGCATGTGAACAAAACCACTAGCGAGAAAAAAAATTTAATTCAAACAAAAAACTAGACCAAGAACGGACTAAAAAAACTGTAAAAATCAAAGTGAAATTGCCGCATGTGAACAAAAAACCACTAGCGAGGAAGCGAATTTTTGTTCAAACCCCGTTTTCTAACTCTACTTTAAATTTAGAGCGAAAAAAATTCACCCCGCAAAACCACTCGCTTTTTCGCTCCACCTCCTGTTTCGGCGTGACCAAAATCACTACTCCAATTTGACTTCAAAAATCATGAAAATGTGTGAACAGATCTTTAAAAAAAAGACAGCGCCCCAATACAATTCAAATTCTTTGAATTGTAAAAAACCAAGAGAAGGCCAATAATAGCCCCAGCTATCGCTGTGCGGCTATTAAAAAATACAGCGCCCCAATACAAATCCAACTCTTTGAATTGTAAAACATAGCCGGCAGATTGCCGGAATAGCTGCGAAATAGACTTGCGTGCCGTAAAATACAGATGGAAAAAGATACAGAAGTGAGTTGATAATAGTTATCGTCGCCGCCTATAAAACTTACAAGTTTATTTCAAAGGTTGTTTTTGGGTGCAAAAAAATTTTCCCTGTCGCGTCTCGAACCGGCGATCTCCGGATTAACAGCCAGTCGCCTTAACCACTCGGCTGTCGGACCATACAATCTGTTTTCTTACAATCAACTTTGTTTTAGGAACAGATTCTGTTTCTGAATAACCGCAATTTAGGTCACGCAGAAAGCGTGAAATCAAGCGCGAAAAAGCCATTTAAGCAGTGACGAGACAGAATGTTCTAGAACAAATGTAAAACGAAAATGAAGCGTCAGACGACGAAACAAAACAAAACCAAGAGCACCGCAATATAGCTACGCTCAGCTTACAGCTTCGCAGCTATAAAAAAACCACGATGTCCCCAATAATAGCCGCTATCTCCCCAAGTTTAGGCAAGCTAGGCTGACTGGGTGAGGGGAGAAAAGTAAGGAATGGGGCAAAAGTAGGACGTGGAGCAAAAGATGGGTGTGGGGCATAAGTGGAGAAGGGGTCTAGACCATTTATACTTGCCCTTAAAACCCTTAATCTACCCATATGCAGCAGAATTCAACGGATGAGAGGTGTAATGTGGTGGCCCGGGGTGTACGAGGGTCTAAACTGTTCCTCAAAACCAAAAAGTTATTTCCATCAGCCGTTTCAAGAATAATTACTTAGACGCTAGTATTGATCTTAGATGAAGGCTCAATAAGTTAAAGCTCTCGTACTTTACCAGTTTATCCCGTTTCCCATTACAAATCGACAGCAAAAAGACAAAAAGTACTGATGAAATTGCAACAAACTTCGTTCTAGATTTATACACATCAGATTTCAAATGGCATGCACCTTCAAAAAACCAAATTACAAAATTCAATGCGAGACAGATAAAAATGATTTGATTACATAAAATCGATGAAAAATGCTGATTTTTAAAATCTACTCCATTGTTTTCAAATTTTTGAAACTTAAATTCACTCAAATTTCATTTCAACGCAAAACAGCGGAACAAATATTATACGTTAAAATAAAAAAAACAAAACCACACTCAAAAGTTGTTGAGTTGCAAGAATATACGCTAACTCCAAGTTATCAGGCAATTTTATTTCTATTTCTGGGAGATCACGATGTAAAATTCCGCACCTAGTTCGTCAAGAACTATCATGCAGAGGATCTCCAAACAACTAGACCCACACAAGTCTTCCAAACTCTACACCATTTTAATAGCTTTTGATGGATAAGAATTCAAGACAAAATACTTTCCATATCCATATCAAGCATAGCGGCTGAGATGCTCAACCATGATCAGGCCAAAGGACATCAACTAAGATATAATCAAAGTCATTAACAAACTGAATTCATGCAGTTGCAACAAAATCTTGATCCAGAAAATAGCGATGCGCCTTAGTTAACGAAGGCCGCAGAGAAGAATTATTAAGCAATAATCGGACAACTGTTACCTGTTTGGGATGTCCCTGAAATTCCTGCTGAGCTCCTCTCCATATCTGCTCTTAGCTCTGACGTCACCTGCGTGAACAAGATATTCCAATCCCACTTACGGTCGTCCTCAACAACTTCTGCTTCGGGGCTCAAGGCGAATCTGGCGAGACTTTTGAGGTCTATTTCGTTGTCGAGAGTAAACATGGCGGAATGTTTCTGCAAGGCGTTCTCTAGTTCGTTCATACTGGCTATTTGCACTGCCGCAGAGGGAGCTGCCGCAATCGATGAAGAAAACTCACGTTCTTGCATGTCATCTGAAGCAACAATTATATCCATTATTTACTGTAAGCTTTACCGCACAACAATATTCTCTGATCCAGATTCAAATGGCAAATCTATAAGCATAGCTGGCAGATTTCCAGAAAATAGCCGCAATAGCTTTGTAGATCCGCAATCTCAAAAAGATGGAAACAGACCAAAATAAATTTTTCTTAAATGCTGAGATGCTAGATTTTGATTAAGAATCTGTATAACATATAGCTCTTTCTATTCGCTGCTCCCAAATAGCCTTCAATTAGAGATACACACACCAATTTGACCTTATCTCTTTCAATTAAAGAAAAGTCAAATTCAGAGAGAGGAAGTCATTTTTGAGAGTGAGGTAAGTGAACAATGTCAGCCAAAAAACAAAATCTCCAAAGGCGAGAAACTATAATAATCAAAACATAGCTGGCAGATTGCCAGAAAATAGCCGCAATAGATTCGTAGATCGGCAGTCTAAAAAAACAGTAAAAAAGACAGACCAAAAAAATTTGTCTTTTCATTGAAGGCTGATCTGGTATATTTTGATTAAAAATCTGTATAAGTTATTGCTGCCTCTATTAGCTGATCTCAAATAACCTTCATTTAGAGTGACACACACCTATTTGACCTTATCTCTTTGAATTAAAGTAAATAAAAGTCAATTTCAAAGTGAGGAAGTCATTTTTGAGAGTGAGGTAAGTCAAGTGTGACCAAAAATTTAATCACGCGAATGAACAAAAAAACTCGCTCCACTAAGAGCAAAAATGACGTCACGCATGCAATTCAGTTGAAATTGCTTGAACGAATGAACAAAAAGTGGCTGTGACGTCATATGGTCGTAACAAAAATCATGACGACGAAATAAAAAAAACCAAGAGAAGGCCAATAATAGCCCCAGCTATCGCTGAGCGGCTATTAAAAATAAACATTAAAATCATTGCTAAAACTCTTGAAGCTTTAACCACGAGGGCCAAAATTATTGCATTCAAATAACCATAAACTCCCGCTCAAGCCTGGAAAGCGCTTAAATGTTCAAAAAAGATTTTAAAAAATATGACAAACTTAGGATTGAAAACCGCAAAACTTAAAGGAAGTCTTAAATTCGAAAATTAAAAAGTTCAAGACCACTTATATGTCTCTCGAATCTGTACAGTAACCCATCTGTAAGAACCAACAAAGCTTTATTGGCCCGTAAAGATCAAACAGAGAAACAATTGCAGATTCAATGAAATGCTGCTAAAATTTGTGATAAAAATTTTTGTGATAACATTTTTTTATTGTCTACAGAAGCTATCCAGTAATCTAATTTGAAGCCTTAAAGTTTCATTGGCTCATAAAGATCGATCAAAAACGCAAAAATGCCTGATATAATTATATTGAAAACCATTTCGGTTCCACTAGAAGCTATTCACTGACCTATTATTGAACCCTTCAGGAGGTTCCCTTGACCCTGGGGCTGGCAAAACACTAATTACAAGAAATTTCATAAAACATCGCAAAAAATAGTACCAATTTTCGTGTTTATGATTGCAGTACCAAAATATATAGCTCATAAAATTGTCAAAACCTGAATTTATAACTTGCAAAAGATGCTTATCAATTCAATTTTGACAAACGTCAAGACTATTAAAAAAAATGACCAAAGATCGTGCAAAATTGTACCACCTAGAACTCAAAATCGTTAAAATGACCTTTTAACGTTAAATTAGGGCCTTCCCAGCAGCTGCACCACTCCAAGCACCTGAAGGACTACAAAAGTCAACTTTGGTCATCTAATGAAACTTCATGTCCTGTGGTACCTGTTTATCCCGTTTTGAAAGATCAAAGTCATTGAAAAATGTGTGAACACATCTTAAAAAAACACAGCACCCCAATACAATTCAAATTCTTTCAATTGTAAAACATAGCTGGCAGATTGCCAGAAAATAGCCGCAATAGATTCGTAGATCGGCAGTCTAAAAAACATTTAAAAAAGTTATTGAAAAAGGTATGACAACATCCTAACAAGAAAAACATAGCAGGCCAAGTCCCCAAAAAAATTCTCATGAAACTTAATGCCCGCAAGTTACCTGTTTAACCCGTTTTGAAACCTGAAAATCATGGAAAAAGGTGCGAAAAGAATTGAATGAAAACGTTAGAACTACTGTATCTGATCAGTCAAGATAGGAGAACAAACAATCAAACTAGACAAAAAAATGTTCAACTGTGAACCTGGACGTCAAATTTTATCTACTTATACCCAATAATCCACGGACAAGCCTCAAAAGGTGTTTAATGGCCACTAAACTTGAAAACGAAATTGCAACAATTTGTATCAATTTGCGTTTTTATGTTTGCAATACCAGAACATATAGCTCACAAAATGGTCGAAATAGACCTATAATAAAATTTAAACTTGGACCGATAAAACGAAAATTCGAAAATGACAAAAAACCGTAAAAAAATTCACCATTTTGCGCTCAGAAATCCACGACCATTTAAAATTAAATTAGGGCCTTGCCAGCAGCTGCACCGCTCTCAGCGCTTGAAGGACAACTTAAACAAGCTAAGGGCCTCTGATGAAAACTGATGCATGCTGTGCTTTACCTGTTTTAACCACTCAAAGTGATGGAAAAAGGTGTCAGAACATTTTACAAAAAAACATAGCCAGAAGAAATTGGGAAACGACCCGAAGGATAAATAGACCAACCTTACTGAAAAACTGAGATAAAAAGTATCCTAATAATTGGCACTAATCACTTAGAAACATTAAACAAGAAAAGGAAAAATAAAAAGCATCTGACCAGATAAAATGATAAAGCATTTGATAAAAAAAATTCTTTAAAGTTCACAGTCCAAAACAACTATTGGCAAAAGCCATGCAACACGTTTGGCTTTTGCTCCCTAAACGGAAATGAAATGACAGAAAACCCCAACGAAAAAATTCAAGTAGCGAAAACGGAGGTAACGAAGAGTAAATGAAAGACAAAAAAATTCTGCTAAAATTTAACAAAATTTAGCTACAAATAATGGCTAAATCACCAATTTGCCAATTCCAGACCATTATTTCTTTTTGAAAATTCAATAACTACTTCTGCTTAAGCTTACACCAATCCAGCACATTGCCGATTTAAAAGCAAAGAACGGAAAAAATAGAACTAAAATAAGTATTACTCTCAGTAGAAAACTGCCTGTCTACGTTCCAGCGACTTCGAGGAACCTCTACAAGCCTCTAGAAAACCTCTACAAGAAAGATTGCACATAAGTAGAAACAAGCTACTTTTTAACAAATTCAGAAGAAATCATCAAAAGTAAGCCAAAAAAACTCAAAACTTAAGCCAAAACAATCAGAAGTCAGCAGAAACAACTAAGTCGAACCACAGATATCTGTTGCGGCCGCTCAAGAATCTCAGCGGAACAGATATATCACAGCCTGGTTCTCGAGCTTTACGCCGCCCTGGTTCTTCACAGAATCCAATTGTCTCACAGAAATAATTAGTCGCTCGGACGTATTAAAGGACTGTAACTTTAATTTCGTTGATTGAAGTTAAGAAAATCCTCAGTGATAATCTATGTTCAATCTGGTGCTGCAGGTTGTAAGGCTTCAACCAAAAACTAGAATTGTTGCTAAAATCTCGTCAAAGCTCAACTAACTTAAAACTCGCAAGATCTTAAGAACTAGAAAAACTTAGCAAAAAAGACTGAAGTTGTTAGAATCAATTTTTAGTCTAATCTGAGAGCCAACTGCTCTTAGTATCAGTATCTAATGCTTCTGAATACAAAACAGTTTCACAATTCAAACAATTCGGTTCAAGTAAATAGTCAAATATTTATCATTTATAATATAACATCATTGGTAAATCAAGAAAATGATTTAGGTCATTGTTTACATAGTAAATGTCAAATTACTGCAATATTTACTTGTATTGACATGAGCACGGATGGTGACTACGTAGCTCTAAATCCCTCAAACGTACGGTACTTTACCTTTAATGAACAGCTAAAATATCAAAACAAGCAATTTAAGAACTTTAGCAATAAATGACAAAATATCGAAAAATGTCAGTTTTGCACCATATAAGTGCTTATAGCCACACTTGTGGGTCTGATGCAATAACGTTCATTGGGTCCACAAGTAGCTAAGAGGTTACCCTAACCTTGTGCTATGAACTCGGGCTCCTCGGGTTTTCCATTCCAAAAATCGGGGGGGGGTTGTACAAAATTTCGGCCCCAACTTGTAAAAAATTTGTTTTGACCATATTGGAGTTTTGACAAATTCTATGTTTTTTCAGTTTCAAAGGCTATTTCTTGCTGTCTGATGGCTCTTGTTGCTGATTTGGAGTGGTGCCGACATCACCGGCCCTGTTTTCGATCTGGGAAACACCATCATAGAATACTGGCGTTAACTTCACGACTGTCCGGTTTAGTTCTCAATGTGCCATTTTGACTCTCGCTGACCGCACAACACCGTCGTTATCAGTGTAGATCTCAATGATCTGTCCAGCTTGTACTCACAGTGTTTCACGGAGTCATCTACTATCCATACTAACTCGCCTTCTTTCAAGTTTCTTTTGACAACTTCGATCGCTGGTTCCAGTGAGGAAGGTTTTCGCGAGTCCATCTTTTCCAGATCATGTCGGCATATGCTTGAGCCGTTTTGAAAGATTTCTTTAAGTCATGGAGCGTTCCCTGGATGGCATGAATCGTGCACTCCCGTTCTCTCGTCTCAACAGGAAATGATTTGGTGTGAGTGCCGTAGAGTCTTCAGGGTCGCCACTTACTGCTGTCAGGGGTCTTCCGTTGAGAGTCTGCTCTACAAGACACATTGTTGAGCTCAGTACTTTGTCGGTAAAGCTTCGGATGTCCAAGATTGCAATCATGACTTTCTTGCAACTTTGAACTAATCCCAGATTCTACCAAAGTGTGGGGCTCCAAGTGGATTGAATTTGCAAACAATCTTCGCAGCTAAGACACTCTCAATCTTAGCTTTATCCAACTCGCATATGAATGCTTTCAGCTCGTTGGCGGCGCCAACAAAATCTGTTCCCTTACCGCTGATGATGGTACTTGGGTAGCCACGTCTTGCAATGAATCTTGTCACTGCAGCTAGACATGACTCGGTGTACAATGACTGTGCGACTTCGATGTGCACTGCTCTCGTTGTTAGACATGTGAAGAGGCAGCACCATCTTTTCAAAGTACGTCGTAGGAACCGCCGATGGGTCCGAAGTAATCAACACCGGTATGGGCAAATGAGAACACATGTTCAGCGAGTCGTTCTCGAGGTAGGTCTGCCATAAATGGGTGGATTGGGTTGGCGTTCCTGTGTCTGCATTTGATACATCTCAACTTGATTTTTCTTAATGCGTTTAGCAATCGAACAATCCAGAACTCTTGTTGAAGAATGTTTCTTACGTACTCTGTGCCTTCATGTAGGTTGTCTCGATGTGTTTTTTCCAACAGAAGTTGTCCAACTGGATGTTTCGCTCTTAACAATATTGGATGTTTGGCATTGTAATCGAGATTTGAATGTTTCAGTCGACATTTCACTCTAATTGTTCCGTCTACCTCTATGAAGGGTTACAGTTTGTCGATGATCAGTGTTTCGGAGACCTCTTTGCTGTTTGCTATCGACCTTGAAACATTCAGCAAGCTTTCGTTTTGAACAACTCAAAACAGTATTTGCTCTGCTTGATGAATTTCGTGTGCTTTGAGGGGTCCCTTCTACTTCGTCTTGAACCTCATGCAGTAGGCAACGAATTTTCTAATTCTCTTGAAGGTACTGTATTGTCTCCAGTCAAATAGTTGGTATAGTTTAGTTTCTATGGCTACAGTTCTGGTAACTTGCTCGGGTTCGAGTTCGTTCTCTTGGCACCATGGCTTTGGCCACTTATCTTTGCTCCGTTGTAGCCATGCCGGTCTTTTTAACCACATGGACTCCTTGAATCCTTCAATGGACATCCCTCGGGTTCCGATGTGGGAAGGGTTTTCGACACCTTTGACGCTGTTCTGTTCGCAACGAAAGTTGTTCCTTCTTGTACGCTGCTTGTAGCCAATGTTGCACCGTTGATGAGTCGGTTCAATGATAGATTTTGTCAATTCTGACATCATTTTCGCTGAGTATCTGCTTTCTGAGACGAACTCCGTAGACTGCGGCATGGAGTTCTAACTTCAGTATTGTCATGTCTAATGGGTTTCATTTGCAGTTTGTCTTCGGTTTTATTCGGTTCCTTTTGATCACCTTTCCGAACGTATACAGCAGTGACGTTCGTGTCAATGGTTTCTTGGTAGCGCTTCTTTAGCGTTTCAACTCTCTGCAGACGCATATTTCATCGCTGAATCGTGTTGTTTGCTCCAACGTTTGATTGCTCGTTGTTCCTCTTTCAAATGTCCGGTGACATCAGTTTGAGGCGTAGAACTCGATATCCCACCACTTACTCAACTGGTTCGCTATTTTATCATCAGCAATTGATGTTGCTGTTGTGGCAAGAGTTGCTGCCTGCTTCGCTGGTAGCGGACCACTTAAGGCCCGGCCAATTTTGGATTCGACTGCCCATGGTATAGCTTTGTCTTCTGACTTTCTGCATTTGAAAGGGTGATGAATGTCGTAACCATCTTGTCCAAGAATCACTTGAAACTCGTTTATATTGTAGGTCTGATTTGGCAAGTTTCTCAATTGGGGTACAAGGCTTTTCAACTCTCGCAGCTCCACAATCTGGTCACCGAATTTCAGTTTCCCGTGCACATAGAATTGCAGTGTTGCAAATGGTGAGACTTCTCATGGGCTGAAACAGCTATAGGCACTATTTCAGTCTGGACATCTTGTGAGCCATGGATCACCGCTACTGATAAGGAGGCTTTTCGGCCTTGAGATTGACGTTTAGACATCACTGACTTTTCTACACATAAAATCGAGGATCCTGAAGTATTGCTAGTATATTTAGGCTTAAGTCTATTTGTCAGCTTGATTCGCACCACTGGGAGTCCTTGAGTAATGTTATTGCTAATGCCGTTGTAGCATCTTAGACAATCTTTGTAGTATCCTTCTTCGGTTAGTCGCTTTGCAAAAGTCTGTTGTGTCGCCTTCCACAGCTGGGCACACTAAATGTCCTGATTTTGCAGTCCTTCGACATGTGATCTGGTCTCACACAATTGAAACACAGTCGGAACTTCTTGACATGCTCTCGTCGTTCATTTACTTTCATTGATTTGAAATTTTGAAGCAATATTCGAGATTCTTGTGTTTGCTTGACTCTTCAGCGTTTGAAGCAAAGGTGCTCGACTTCGGTTTATCACGACTTTGAAATTTATTTCTGTCAAACGACGAGTTTGTCTGTGCTAACAAGTTTTCACTAATTACTGCTATAGGCGCTAGCCACTCCTTGAAAACAATCAGGTTGCCTCTCAGTAGTCGACGATCATGCTTATGCTGCAACCACTGTTCTCTCAGTTGCGGAGAAACTTTTCTCGTTGAACTTTGCCCTCCTCCTGATTAGAGGTCGGATGTGTATCCAAGTTGAGTCGAAGTGTTCACCACATTTGTAACATTTGCAAATGTGACGTTACTCGCAGAATTTTCGTGCCTAACTGGAGGATGTGTATGTATTTTCTTGAATTGAGCGTTGAAAATGACATCTGATCTGCCATACGTCTCACAGAAAATATCCAAAACATGATAACATGATTGTGAGCTGAATCCCATTCCCGATATTGCTGCTTTTGCTTGACCCTTGAGACTGACCCTTGACATCGTTTCCGTATCGCTGATTGGCTTTTGATGAACAACGTCAAAAAGAACTGCCCACTCTGGCCACTCCAGTGGATCTCGTGAAAACTCAGTCAGTTGTAGTTTTGGCAAGCCACTGGCACCACTTCTCTGTAATGGCTGGTAATAACTAGGGGAGTGGTTCGGTTCATTGTGCTCCTGTTTCTTCACTCGGCAGACCTGTTTCGGGAGTTGTTTACGGGACTGTGACTCGTGTTTCTGTTCTAGAAAGCTGACGTTCCTTGCTGCTGAAACGTTGTCCTTGTCAACGGCGCTGGTGGGTCCGTAATTCTAATTGAGTTATGGATTATTGGTTTCTTGAGAATGTTCGGTTCTGTCAGTTGTGTTGAGAAAAGTCCTTCACCCGGTTGGAACAGCGGGGTAGTTTTCCGTAGGTTATGAAACGTTTGTCAACTTTGCCCTGTGTGACATTCATTGGAGGGTCGATAACAACATTTGAGGATAATGGCCGTCTAGGAACAGACTGTTGAGCCACTGATTCTGCCCACCCCGCTGTTCTTTCTTGACTGCGTCTTCATCCAACACTTTCTATATCATTTGACACTTATCCAGATGCCCTTGAGCCTCCTTTGGTCAGCTCAAGTTTCAGACGTCTTTGTTCTTTGTCGGCTTCAGCATTCTGTCTTTCGTTTTCAAGGGCTCGCTCATGCTGTCGAAGACGCAGTTCGTCTTCTTGTTGCATCTTTAGACGTAACTCCTGTTGTTGTTGTTGTAAACGTAATTCTTGTCCCTGACGACGAAGTTTATTTCCTCACGCTCCTGTTCTAACACCAACCGCCGATCTCGCAGTCTTTGCTCTGTTTTTCTCTCAGCTCTTAGGTTTTCGAGCTCCATTTCGTCAATCTGTCGCCTTCTTGATGATCGCGAGTTTGCAATACTAGGCTCTTTTCTACTTCAGTGTGTAGCAGAATGCCTGGAAGAGACCTCGATGTTCTCTTCAGCATTTTCTATCTCTTCAACTCCTGTATCAATTACAGTCTCGTTCGGATCTTTATCAACAGCCGATGTAGATGACACTAACGATGTTTGATTTCCACTACCTGCGGTTTGCTGGTACTGTTTAAGCATGCCTTGATGATAATCTTCATTCTCACTTAAAGTCGTCCATCAATCAGTAGCAATATTTGACTTCAAGATTTGTATAAGTGCTGCATGAGTTTGTGTTAGTGTATAAGTGCCGCATGAATCTAGTTTCGTTACAAGCTGTTCTAGTTTACTACACGATGCTTGCTTGCGGGAGTCGTCTACATTTCTGATCCCAACTCCTCTTCGAATTTCACTGCTTCTCTATAACGATTCCCATTTTTCCGACATTGTGTATAGTCGCAAGGTGTCTTTTCGTTGATTAAGAACGCATCTGCGATATTCTTCAATTTCTCTAAGTTTTGGTATTTGTTCAACTAAACATTTGAGTGTCTTCTTCTTTTCGCCTAATTTTCGTTCGGTGTCGGCATCGAAACTCTCCAAGTACTTTGGCTTAGGGAGTTGCCTCTGCTGCTGTCTGTTTTTCTTGAGATCATCTTACGTCTCGAAGAAACATTGAAATGCTCTTTCTGCGGACACTGTTTTCTTCTGAGCCAAAGGACTTCACATCAGCTAGATGTACGTCAAACGTTTTGAGCAATTCAGCCTGCTCAATTTCTAGTTTCTTGAGTTGGCCTGACCTCTTGTAGTCAGTCGTTTTCCAATGTCTATCGGGGCTCTTTCCAGTCATCGTGAGGATTTCGTTCTGGTCCACCAAATTGAATTGAAGAGATTCGTTGCTGTTCGTGTTGTTGTCCGGGTTGGCGGACCAAATGTTGCGGCTGCTCAAGAATCTTAGCGGAACCAATATATCACAGCCTGGTTCTCGAGCTTTACGCTGGCCTGGTTCTTCACTGAATCCAATTGTCTAATGATCTCACAGAAATAATTAGTCGCTCGGAAGTATTAAAGGACTGTAACTTTAATTTCGTTGATTGAAGTTAAGAAAATCCTCAGTGATAACCAATGTTCAGTCTGGTGCTAAATGTTGTAAGACTTCAGCCAAAACATGTATTGTTGCTAAATTCTCGTCAAGTAAGCTCAACTAACTTGAACTTAAGAACTAGAAAAAATTAGCAAAAAAGACTAAAGTTGTTACAGAATCAATTTTTAGTCTAATCTGAGAGCCAACTGCTCTTAGTAGCAGTATCTAATGCTTCTGAATACAAAACAGTTTCACAATTCAAACAATTCGGTTCAAGTAAATAGTCAAACATTTATCATTTATAATATAACGTCATTGGTAAATCAAGAAAATGATTTAGGTCATTGTTTACATAGTAAATGTCAAATTACTGCAATATTTAATTGTATTGACATAAGCACGGATGGTGACTACGTAGCTCTAAATCCCTCAAACGTACGGTACTTTACCTTTAATGAACAGCTAAAATATCAAAATAAGCAATTTAAGAAATTTAGCAATAAATGACAAAATATCGAAAAATGTCAATTTTGCACCATATAAGTGCTTATAGCCACACTTGTGGGTTTGATGCAATAACGTTCATTGGGTCCACAAGTAGCTTAGAAGTTACCCTAACCTTGTGCTATGACCTCAGCTCCTCAGGTTTTCCCTTCCAAAAATCGGGGGGGGGGTTGTACAAAATTTCGGCCCCAAATTGTAAAAAAATTTGTTTTGACCATATTGGAGTTTTGACAAATTCTAAGTTTTTTCAGTTTCAAAGACTATTTATTGCTGTCTGATGGCTCTTGTTGCTGATTTGAAGTGGCGCCAACAATATCCCCAGAGGTTATCAAAACTAAAAAAAAGTATTCAACAACTTAAAAAAAAGTTTATTAAATTTTTGATATTGCGCGAGCACACAGCCAAAAAACTTGGATGAAAAAGAATTTTGGAATGTATGCAAAATAGGCAAGTCCTAATAGGCGAAAAAACTTACCCAAGAAAAGATAAACGAAAAACTGCAATAAAATTTAAAAAAATTTCTCATTGTCAATTTTTCTCCACAGAAAAACATTTCATACCAAAAACACTGTGCTCACTTGGTAAGTAAGATTTCCTTTATTAATAGGCGTCTATTCAATTCCCACACAAAGCAGTAAAACAAAAAGCGTAAAAATTTGCCTGAAATCCAGCAAAATAGCTGTGAAAACCTGCAAATTTTTATAAGGTTCAATTTAATTACCAGAAACCTTCAAACCACTATCAGAACAACATAACAATATACAATATCAAACTCAATTTTCAAAACCAACAAAAAAATAAGAAACATATCTGGCAGATTGTCAGAAAACAGCCGCAATAGCTTCGTAGATCTGCAATCTCAAAAAGATAGTAAAAGAAAAAGACAAAAGAAATTTTTCATTAAATGCTGAGATGTTATATTTTGATCAAGAATCTGAATAACTTATTGCTGCTTCTATTAGCTGCTCTTAAAAAACATACTATTAGAGTGACATACACTCACCTGACCTTATCTTTTCGAATTGAATTTTGAAAAGTCAAATTCAGAGAGAGGAAGTCATTTTTCAGAGTGAGGTAAGTCACGTGTGACCAAAAATTCAATCAAGCGAATGAACAAAAAAACTCGCTGCACTAAGAGTGAAAAATGACGTCACACGCGCAATTCAGTTGAAATTGCATGAACGAATGAAAAAAAGCAAAATTGAAGTGGTTGTGACGTCATATGGTTGTACAAAAATCTTGACAACGAAATAAAGAAAAACCAAGATAAGGCCAATAATAGCCCCATCTATCGCTGCGCGGCTACTAAAAATTTTTCAAAAAAGCCGCACGTTAAAAAAATTTCTCTCACTTATAGAATTTTTTCACACTTCTATTTCTCGATCTCTCGTATGCAGCGGTATGAACAAAAAACCATTCTCTTTTCGCTTCACTCTTCCATTTTTTTCATTAATAATACACTTATGATACACACACAGAATATGCGCTAACGAATGCTTTTTGTGAATAGTTAACATGAGCACCGGAAAAACTTCGAAATTAACTGAGACAATTCATTTTAACCATTAATAAACAGATTTACACAGCATATATCATCACAACTTAAGGCACACGTACGTTCGTGTTTTCCGTTCAAACAAAATTGTTCAGATAAAAATTGAAGATTTAAATTTCTAGAGGTCTAAGCAGTTCCATGGTGCATAATTTCTCTTTTCACTCGCAACGAGCGAACTAATTCGTTGGACTAATTTTTGGACGGATAATAGAAGGTACTAATAAAAGTACTTCTATTCTGCAGCCTATTAGAATGTTCAGCTAGCTATTACAATAACGCATCATTACAAGGGTGTGAAGCTATTAATTATAGAAATGAACCCACCCAGTGTTGGTATGACCGGAATGTCGTCATCCTCTTCGGCCTCATCATCTTGAATTCCTTTGGCATCAGTACCACTTCTCTGTAGCCTCTGATCGACCATTTTCTGGTCGTTCTGTTCTTCCGAACCCCACCCACCCTTTTCGCCTGCATGTTGATAGGAATTTTTATTGTTGCTCTCGGTGACAGTGTTGGAATTGACATTTACACTTCTGCCTTCGAATGCTTGATCTTCCTCGGCCTGACCTTGCTTCAGAAAGTCGAGTCCCTCTGCAGAAAAAATAATAATTAGGTTGCTTGCTAAGGCTTCATTGTCACAAATATTACCAGATTGAAATTCCTGCTTTTCTACGCGGAATTTAGGTTGGTCAGTCTTAACAGTCACCTGTTCACATTTTTCTTAAAAGTATTAATGATATTATTGAGTGATTTTGCTTTTCCATAACCAACTGCAGTGCCTCAATAATTCTTCATCAACAGTGACCACGTCTTTTTTGTTTTGCCGCATCTGTCGCTCATTTAATTGTTCCGACCCCTCTTGAGGGGGGGGGGGGGGGCTATATACTCAAATGGGTTTTTTGTTCAGACTACTTTGGCCGATCGAGATATTCATCGTAGAGTTGTGAGTGGTATCATTAAAAAGCACATCCAGCGTAGAATATGGAATGAAAAAGAGTTTTTTGAAATTCGTTTTCTAGGGCGAGTTATCGTGGTTTAAATTTTTGTGAAATTAGACCAATTTGCGTTAATTTTATTAACACTTTCCGGAATTTTTATCTAAAAATTAGTAATTTTTTTAAAATATGTTAAAATTGTTAACAACAGTGTTACTGATTTAATTAGAAATTTGCAGTTTTTGCTAACTTTACTCGTTGATTATAAAAAAGGCAGCATTTTTTTTATTTTTTAAATAACAAACTATATATAATTCGAAAAAATAAGTGTTCCTAATGGACGAACAGCAATAGCAGGGCTAGTTTTGGACCAATCTTGGACTGTTACAATCCAAAAATACAAAAATAATTCGGATTGTAATCAGTCGGTCAATTTAAATTAAATTAGTCGATGTTTTAAATATTAATTGAAGAACAGAACATTTCAAATCAAAGCTCAGAAGTGATAGGTCCAATTGGTTTCCTATGCGGCTCCAAATTAACGCATCTAGAATTTTACTCTAAAGCTTATGGTCGTTATTTTCAAATAAATAATGGCTTATTGAATTTTTTCTATTATACTTTTGGTCAACTTTTAGCTTAGTGTCAGCAAAGCAAGAGAGCTTCTTCTTTCTACTGATTTAAAATTTAATCTCTATTGCGGTTTTACGCCTTAAGTTATGGTTTTCTTGCTTTGATACTACTAGATTTCATATTTTTTTTAAAAAAAAATTTACGTATTTGCCCATTTATCACGTTTTCCAGTTTTGTCACATTATCACGTTTTTGACAGTTCACATATCACAATAATGGAGTTCAAAAAAAGCACAGTTGATAATATTAATAGCCTTAAAAACAAAGATTATGGTTTTAACGGCTTCGACACTACTTTCTCGAAGAATTTAATTGAACTTTTTAATTTTGTGTTTAACTGTTGTTTTTTCTTTGTCTTTTTAGTCATATGAAATTTCCTGTATAAAGAAAGGTTTCACTGTCTTTTCATGGAACCATAGATGAGCCAATATTCTGAAATTAGAAGATAGCTGATGGCTTTCATGACTTTGAAAACACAATTGTTTTCCAAAATAAAAATAGACTGTTTAACTTCGCTATTTTGTTCCTTTTATTGTCTATTTGTTACCCGGTCTCGTTAATTACAGGTCAAATATGGCGCTAATTGTGTCAAGGAAAGGTTTTAGAAGGAATTCGTGTCACAAAATCCAATGTTTTTAGAGAATTCTTTATGACTTTACTGGCTTCGACACGGGTTTTTCAAAAGGTAAATTAACTTTTGATTTTTGTCATAATTGACGTTCTTATTGCAGCCGTAAAACATATTCTGGATAATTGCAGGCCTTAAGTGCTTCCTTTGGACGAATAAGGGAACCTATTTAATTTTTTCATTTTGTAATTAATGGCTTTCATGACTTCGGAAATATTTTTTCGAAAAGAAAAACAAAGTATTACTTAATTTTGCCGTTTTTTCTTTTTTGTCTTGTTACCTAGTCTCATTAATGAGATGTCACACACTACATTATCTGTGTTCGAAGACGGTGCAATCAAACATATTTTGAGGGCCAAAATATGGCTTTACGGCTTCAAAAGCGTTTTCTGGCAAGTTTTACTTGATTTTGTTTGTCGTCTATTTGTTGTTCTTTTTGTAACCGCGTAAAAAATTGAACACCGACAGGTCTTTACGCCTTTCTATAGAAGCATTGGCAATCATAAACCTATGGGATATTTTAGTTGAATTCTAGTGGTTTCCATCCCTTTGAAAATGTTTTATAAAAAAAATAAGCTTAACATTACTCTTTTTGTTCTCTATTGTCTAATTGTTACCAAGCCTTATTATGGACTGGTCCCATATATTTTCTGGTGAATTACAAATTATTTTGTTTAGATTCAGTTTTATCTGAAGCTTTTTTGACTTTGTTTTTAAATTTGATTTTTAAAACGGACAAAGTTTGTGATGTAATTATTGTTTGTTGTTTTTGTTTGATTTTGCTGTTCGCCTGACTCGCTTTCTTGATATTAGCATATCTCATCAATCTAATGCCTCATTTTTTATTCCACTGAGTTATTTGCTTTGGAGGCTATCTTTTCATTCATACACCAACTTTTTTGGGTTTTTCTATCTGTTCCTCATTTGTTAGACAATTATGCCAAAATTGTGGATGAGCGGTGTCGGAAGCTTATGTGCGATCGCACATTACCGAGCCTCCTTGTTTTAACTATAAATTTCAACGCAGACGAATTGCCCCCAAACGACCAGCAAGGAGTTAGCTCAAATTGTAGCTAGCTTCAGCTTAGGAAAGCCAGCCGTACTGGGCAAGGGGGAGGGGGTTCAATTTTTTATACCGCCTCAGAAGTATCGGCATATGGAGAATGTTCACTTAAAAACACAATGCATTAATGCCTTCTTGGAACTTCTACAGTTTTTCACGTTCCATGCGAAAAGTCACGAACACTTATCGGTCAGAGGAAAAATTAAATTAGAAAAGCTATAATAGCTGATACAAACTTCTTTTGAGAGCGATTAAAAATTCAGGTAAAAATTTTGCTAAGAAAATTATTTAATAGTAAACTAGTAATAAAAAAGTGCTCCTTTTTCTGTTGATAAAAGTTTAGTTAAAAGTGCTTCAAAGTCATGATGCTCTGTACATGATTCTTGGAATTCATCAGATGACTTCAAAAGTATTTTAGGAAATTTGCGGCTGAGCATCCATTACCCATCATTCAAGATACATTTTACAAGTTTTTTCTGACCAGAGGTTTCCCTAAGATTTTATTTCTGACAAGTTAAGGGCTTCTAAACTTTGGGATAGCTAAAGTTTAACAGCTACAGAATATCTATCAAATTACACAAACATTCAAGGATATTAAAAATTTCTTTCGCATCTTTTCAACAACTAGCTAGGCATGAAACTATGCTTACTGACCTAAATCAGCAGGAGCTCTTCGTCTTGCTCCAGGCCTTCGACCAGGTCTGTCCATATATCTGAAAACGATTATGATTGAACCAGAACGCTCATTTTCTACCATAAAGTTAGCTAAGTAAGCAGCTTGATCCGTTATCGCACACATTCCGTCTCACGTGCCAAATTTTTCCAGACTGTAACAACTAGCTGTTTTTTTAAGAAATGGTTAAAAATTATAGGACTTCGGATAATGTAATTAGTATTTTGTGGCCAATGGGCTTTAAAATATTTCAGATTACGTTCGAAATTAATACTGACTCACAGTTCAGAAGACAGGGGAAACAGAAACAAATACTCCTTTGATAATTTAAAATACAAAATAGAGAGTTCAATCTGCGAAAAGTGATCTGATCACATATTGTACGATTCTATTTTATACACGCTGGTCTTTTGCGTATTTATCTGTACAATTCTATAAGAACAACAGAACACCAGCAAAAACATTAAATTAAGAGCCATATATTTCTCCGCTTACAAAATACCGTTTCAAATTGCCCAATCACATCTCCCGAATAAAACTCAAAGCTCATTTTACTTAAATTGTCGGGTCTTTTCTGTTTGTGCCCTCCTCCCTCCCCCCCCCCCCCCCCCCCCCCCCCGTACGTTATGCTCCCCCAGTTACAGAGCACGTGCCATTACATAATAAATCATCATGTAAAAATATAGAACGTGCGTCTGGGGGTGCAAATAATATACACCCACTAAGATGGGGGGCACAAACGGAAAAGATCCAAATTGTCGACTGAATTTCCCTTTCGTTTGGCTGTCAGCTTAATACGGCGTCAACCAGCACGAAGTTCCCATTCATTAATAATTTTGATAGTGAACTACACAAAGTAGAGATAAATCAGACCGTAATGGTCGGTCGGCAAGTTACATCGAAGATGTACTCTTATTTTGAGGCATTTGAGGCAGTGTGGTGAACTTTGAAAATACTTTTATCTGTTTTATTTGTCAGCTTGATACGAGTTACGAAAAAAAATTGCTGCTGTGACAGCAAATAGTGACCCCTAACACGGCTTGAACGACTGCACAAATTAAGTGCTTTAAGGTTCTCAAAATACAAATCAAAGTGCAAAGAAATAACTATAATGACAAACATGATTAAACGGGCGAGTCATGAAATACATTCAGACAAATATTGAGAGGGAGCAACCTGATCCAAGAAAAAGATCTTACAAAACGAAACACAAATTAAAAAAGAAGTCTTATTAAAAAGCAAAAAAAAAACTCCAAATCCAAAAACATAACCACTTAACGTCGGGCGAATTGCCCTCAAACGACCAGTGAGCGGTTGCCTTCGACAGTAGCAAGCTACGGTTTAGTGAGGCTAGCCTAACTTTAGCTTAATTGAGGGGCGTGAGGTGAGCGCAGTCGGGGAGGGGGTGGGTGGGGTGAATGGGGGGGGGGGCTGATGGTGGCAAGGGTGGGTGGAGGGGGTCATTGACTGCACGGGGCTGCGTCCCTACGGCCTAAATGATGTGCAGGGGGGATGAGGTGGAGTGAAGAGAGGGGGGCTGATATGATGAAGTAGGTGGGGGTGTGCGTGGGGTGTCAATAAGAACCGACTAGTGAGCTCAACGCCTCTAAGAGAGCTCCATGCCCTCTGGGGGCTACCTGTTCATCCCGTTTTTGAGAACAAAAAGTCAAATGGTCAAAAAGTCGCCCGGTGGAGGAGAGTGGCCGGGGGAGTGTTAGGGGTGCGTGGGGGGGGGGGGGGGGGGGGAGTTGACCGGGGATTCTGGGGGGTCACACTTTTAAATTACGAAACTCCCTTCACACAGTGAAATTTTCTCAAAACAGTTGAGGTCAAACTAGTAAGGTGTAAGGCTCTAAGAGAGCTAATCAGACAGTAGGAGAGCTAACCAGCCATTCAAAGCCCACCGGTCATTTAAGTCAAAAGGGTCAGACGAAAAATCGGTCAAGGCAAAAAGACCACAGGACAAATAAAATTGCTACAAACCTTGTTTGAGAGCAATAAGATACTATGCTGTCAGAATTGCCAACAATTTAAAGGCGTTTCAGATTTAAAAACAAAAAGACAACTACAATGAATATCAACAGAAGAGAAAAATAAGGACAGTATCCACTTTTAATAATAATAAACAGCGGCGTTTTGATTAAAAATGATTTCGAAAACTGTGTTTAAATACTGCTCTCTTTGGGGAAAAACACGCTAGTACCCAAAAATGAAGCAAAACAATAAAAAAAATCAAATTACGAAAACATAACCGACTCACGTCGAACCATTTGCTCTCGAGCAACTGGTGGGTGCATCGAATGTACCGTTCTAGTTGTGGTTCCTCTTTCAAGTCCCCATTATACTTTTATAGTAAACTAACCACAGTTAGGTACAACTGGTTAAAATAGCGAATGATAGATGAATTTAGTTCATGCAAAACTAATGTCAAAGGGAACTGTAATAATTGCATCAATTTTCGTCCCAGGACAATTAAAAACTACTCCATTAAGACTAAAACTATTTTTTTTAAATATTTATAAATCAATATAATTTCAACGGCATTTAATTTTGAGCACGTGCGCGGTTGGCTCCTAAAGAAATGAGTGCTATTCAAAAAGAGAAGGTTATCGAAGATTAAGTTTATATTGTTTTGTGTCCTGTATGTTACTTGTTGCCTGACGAAGTGTTTTTTTAGTCTGTTGGGGCAAGAGGAAGAATGCATGTCCCCTGGTGAGATTGTTCCTGTTTTGATAGCAATTGATTACTCGAGTGGTTGTTGCAAAGTTACGAGCAAAGTTACCCCCCCCCCCGCGTTTTTTTTTATTCTTTAAGATTAAAACAACATAAGTTATAGTTACTGTATTAAGCCAGCCCACTTCAGTTTCCGATATTTAACAATGCGAAATCTATATTTAAGTCAGCAGTCCGATATTAAGCAAGACTATCGTGATTTGAGAGAAGCTTTTCTTCTTATCAGCAGCGAAATTTGAGATCTGTTGGGATATAAAAAGCTATTCTTTTTATTCGAAAAAAAAGGGGAGAAATAGGAAAGAGAAAAGGTGACAAAATGAAAACCTCTTCAATTCAAAATAATGAATGTACAACAGTAGAGTTTTTGCTTTGGTGAAAGCAGTGTGTTATCAGTCACTTTAAGTGAAGGGAACCAATTCTCTGGATAAACACAGTCAAGGAGCAACTTGATAGTTGATTACTATGACCCCCCGTTTTCAAGTTCCTGTTGATACAGTGCTGATTTACCCTGATAAAAATGACAAACTTTAAAATAAAAAAGAAAAACCACAAAAACAACAAAACTGAGTTGGGGACCACATTTTGACGAATGGGTGTGCTCACGATCCACATGGGCATACGCTCAATTCAGCTCCTTACTGAGAATTTTAAAAAAGATTCCGCGTGATATAACAACCTGCATTGACGAGATAGTTTTGCCTGGCGAAACAGAAGCAAGTTCAAATAACACGGCAGTCTTGGTGCATCAAACATGAATCCTATTGAACTGCCAGACTTGAAAACAATTTGCAAGAAACAGATTCCAACAATACGGTACACACCTCTCAAGTTTCGACTCAGTCGCTCGGAAGATTTCACCAAAACTATCGAGGGATGTGTCTCAAAGCCAAACAGCACCGAAAACTGGAAGAAGCTATTTGCCATTAGTAAATGCATATTAAGAGCATCTCATAGGGGTGGAAAGAAACAAAGTCAGGAAAACTTGTTGTCAATAGGTTTGAGCGCCCGAAAGCGGGGGACTACGCCGGACTTCAGTATGATGCTACATCGATGAAGCAATCAAGAAAACCCTTTAATGGAACAGAAGCACTTGCAGCTCGTGCTAAGGCGCTGTGCCTCCAAGGCTAATTCGATAGAGGAGCAAAAATTCTCCAGCCAATGGAGTAGCACCAGATAATATCCAAACATTCAGAGATCTTAAAACTATGCAACTTTTGGAATAAGAACCTCGGCTGCAATTTCAAGATTACAGCTCCCAAGAGCATCAGTTTGATGAGCCAACTGTATCTGGCCAAATAAAGCCATCCCCAATTTCTCAGCTGTTTGTCCATCTAAAAGGTACCCCGAACACCTTTTGTACGCAGTCAATGGCGCAGCTCCTGATCAATCTAAACAAGCCATTACAAGCATAACAAAGCTACTGAATTTGACCAGCAGAGGTCAGCTCCCAGTAAGTGGCACCAGTTTCCTGCAGTGCTTCTTTAACTGCTTTAAAGAAAATAACATGTGTGCGTTTAATAGCTGTGGGTGAGGTCTTGCGACGCTTGGCTGCAAAATGCATAGCCAAACAAACACAATCGGAGTCGGCTGAACTGTTTCGTCTAAACAACTTGGTTAGGAGTCAAGGGGGAGCTGGAAGTACCATACACGCAACCAAAATTACATTTGACAAACTGCAGCTTTCACAGGATGCAGGAATTTTACAGACCGAATTTAAAAACGCCTCTAATTCCTATAAAAGAGGTCAAATTCTGAAGGCAGCTGTTACTTTAATGCCGAGTCTTGCAACATTTGCCATATATTGCTATTCACAGCCGATTCATCTTTATTATAGCCCCAAATCTGTAACAAGTCAATCCGGAGTGCAACAATGAGATCCCTTGGGTCCACTGTTGTCCTCCCTGACCTTCTTGCTCATAATAGAAGAGATTGAATTAAAAATATCCGGTCTTACCCAGCACTGTTGGTACCTTGACTATGGTATTATTGCTGGAACAGAAATCGAACTTAAAGAGGCTTTAGATATATGGACTGTTTCGTGCGAAATTTACGGGTTAGAATTCAGAGGAGACAAATGTGGGGTCTGGTCAAAAGAAGCTTTGAACGGGGTTGATAGCAGAGATAAAAGAAACAGTACAGAGGGAATCAAAATACTGAGTACTGCTGTTGGATCCCCAAGATGTGTTGCTTCCTAGATACAGAAGCGTGTTCAAAAGATCCAAAAAAACCGGAAAACCTGGAGTACAAAAACTACCCACAGCGTAATCATGGCATTCTGCGTAGTTGACTGGGTGCACCAAAAAAGGCGTAATCACTGCACTGCATTATACCAACAAAGAAAGCCGTAAAAACTTTTGAGGAGTTTGAGTCGCTTCAAAGGACAACTTTCGACAATACACTGTGTACAGTCTTGTCCAATGACTCAGGGAAGCAAGCATTTTTACCTAGCAATAAGAATAGAATTGGAGTCCGACAAGCGTATGACCAGATAAAAGCAGCCTATATTGGTTCGGTATCCCAGTCAACTAAAATGGTAGAGCTTATAACTTGCCAAAGTCTGACAGCAGATCAGGTTATTAGCAAAATGATTGATGAACTAAATGGCTTCTCAATATCGCAGCTTAATCAAAGCAAAATACAGGAAGTCCTGGACGAAGTCGCTCTCAATAAATTAAATAAAAACCAAACATCCAAAAAAGAGAAAAAGCTCGTTTATTGTCACTTTCTCTGCCTCAATCAGGAGCCTGGTTATCAGCAGCTTCCATACATCTGGCTCTCGGTCTCCATTTGTTGCCAAACGCGTTACGTGAAGCTGTGAAGTACAGACTGGGCGCAAAGAAATGAAGTGTCCCCATTGTAAAACAAGATCTCTGGATATACTTGGTGATCATACTGTTACATGACATGGGCAGGGCTATATGAATTTGCGACACGACCAACTAAGAGATAAAATTATCTGCTTGCAGCGCTGCCAACCTGTCGCCAGTTTGCGAGCAGAAAAACCTGATATCAGATACATTCTAGACCTGGAGATGTATATTTACCATGTTGGTCTCCTGGACAGCCAGCTCTGGATGTAACAATTACCTCCCCACTGCAACCTAATAATATTTCAAATACGACGAGGAATCCTGGGGTTACCCTGAGAGCTGCGGAAGACAGGAAGTTTGAACAAAATTCTCAATAATGTGCCTACATAGGTGTTCAATTTAATCCCATGGCTTTTGAATCATTTGGTGTACTCTCTGATTTGGTGAGAAAGACATTGAAGCGAATAGCTCTAACCACTGACAACCGACAGTTGCTTTCAACAGGATGGCTCAATGGGTTTCCGTCAAACTAATGCGAGGAAACACTATTATGTTCATAGCAAGAAGTGCAGACCTGTGAGTCAGTTGCAAGCAAAAGAAGCATCCTTAATGTCTCATTACCTCTGATTGTGTGGGTTTCGGTATCCCAATTGAAAATCAGATCGTGTTTGTTCAACCATCCCAATTGAAAAACCGATCGTGTGGGTCTTATTACTCCACCTGAAAACCCGATTGTCTGGGTTCTACTAATCCAATTGAAACCCGAAATCATTATCAGAGTGACGAGGGGCCATTAATCCGAGAGTTGCTGTGATTCCAAACTTGGATTATGACTTTGAACTGATAACTAATGGCATGTCAATGAGTTAATGAAGTCGACTAAGATTATCTTGCCGAGCCATGTATTAATTGAATTTACTGTAAAATTGTTTCATTGGCCGAAAAAATTAACAAATGGCCTTTCTGTAACAGCAACGGTGAGGTGTCTCTGGCTGCACGAGGGGGTGGTCAACAGTTGGATGGCAGCAGCAGCGTGGTGGGGGGTCAACAGTGGGGGTGTCTTCAAACTCTAAGAACCGCTCTTCGCACCATGATTATACATCTTCAAAACAGTTTCTGTAAACCGCATACATGGAGACTAGTGAGCTGAAAGATTTCTGTCGAATGTCGGAATGCAGTCACCCACTTTACAGTAACTATGAATAAGTTGACTAAAATGGGTGAAAACTTGTCGTCCAAACTCTAGTACATATCTGGAATCCTATCAATTGTAATTCCGTATTTCTTTTAATGTAAACTTTTTTATTCGGATGCCTTCAAGAAATGTCAGATGCCTTCAAGTCAGTAAAATTAAAGAAAAGAGACGATACCTTAGAAATCAATCAAGCATACGACGCATATTTGAAAATATATGGTATGACACAACAAAGCAAAATGCGGGTGAAACCAACGAAACAAAAACCTTCCATGTAAAAATTATTCCCGTCTTGATCAAATGCCTGTCCAAAAAAATAAAGCACTGTGAAAGTTTTAGGCATGTAAAATTCAAAAGCTGCAGCTTGATAATATATCCTGGGTAATGGCCGATTTTTGCGATGTTATCGTATGAAAACGTTAGCATAAAAACTACAAAAAACAAAACAAACAAACAGCCGGTAGGATACTTGAAACGCCACAAAGAGTCGTGCAATAGAAACCTAATTAAAATTATCAAAGAAGGAGCTGGTGTTTGGCCTAAAACGGAAATATCAAAACAAAAGAAATAAAAAAACTAATTACCTACTAGAACTAAAGTGGTTTGAACAAGCAGACAAAACTTTCAGTTTCAGGATGTGGGTTAGTGAGGCCGGGAGGGGTTGGTAGGTGATGTGGCATGTATCTGATGACGGGGTATGCATCTCGGGGGCGGGATAGGTATGAGGGACGGGCTTAATAGTCGGGGGAGGTAATAAGGGAGAAGTGGGTAGTAGGTAGGTCAGGGGAGGCGTAGGAAGGTGGGAAAGGGGTGGTAGGTAGTTGGGGGTTATACTTGATGTTTGTAGTAATTTGAATAGGGGGAGGACTGACTGCTATGGGAAAACTTCAAGAGGACCTGTCGACCCTGAACTTTACCAGCAGCACCTATTTACTATTTTTTAATATCTAAGCTACTGTTGAAATCTAATGTTTGCAAACAGAAGTCAACGTTCTAAAACAGAAGTCAATGTTCGAAAACAAAAGTCAAAGTTCAAGTCATGACCAAATTTGCTTCAGCTAAAAAATCTGTAGAATACCAATACTCCTAATCGAGTCTTAACAACATTCCCATTAAACCTCAATAAGTCAACATTAGGAGGGCCCAATATCAATAGCCGAGACACACTATCAATAGCTTTGTAGCAGTGCTGCATACAATACAAAACATTTTTCATGCTATCTGATGCAATCCTACTGTGTTATTGCGTTAGTATATTTCTATATTATATTTCATTGAATCAACCATTCAGGCTGTGCTAACTGGCGAAAAATATAAAACATCACTATAATAGCAGTGAATTTGTAAGCAGTGAATTTGTAATAGAAGCACCTTTTCCAACTCTGTGAGGAGGATAAAATCCACTGGCTGGCAACTCAAGTCCAGTAGCAGAGGAAAAGCAGCGAAACACGAGCACAGCTGAAAGCGGCGGCTACAACTTGAGCGATATTTCTGGAGCATTAGAGATAATGCATAGTTTATTTCGAAACATTAGTAATACATACAAATATGCGCTATATTAGATAGAGATGAATGTAACTAAGTACTCGTAGTCAATACAACATCTCATTATCCACATCAATTGTTTACTCTAAAGCTTCACTATTTTCAGTTTAAATTTTTTTTCCGAGATAGTAGCCATTTTTAGTCACCCTCCACATTGGGAGGGCCAAGTATCAATAGTCACCTAAAAAAAACTCAATTTTAAGTCACCTCAAAAAATCACCCTCAACTTTAGGAGGACCCAATATCAATAGTCGAGACTCACTATCAATAGCTTTCTAGCAGTGCTGGACACAATACAAAACATTGTTAGTGCTATCTGATGCAATCCTACTGTGCTATTGCGTTAGTATATTTCTACATTGATTCAACCAATCAGGCTGTGCCAGCTAGCAAACAATATAAACCATCACTATAAAAAGCAGTGAAATTGTAGCAGCAGCACCTTTTCAACTCTGCGAGGAAACAATCCACTGGCTGGCAATTCAAGTCCAGTAGCAGAGGAAAAGCCACGAATAACAAGCACAGCTGAAAACGGCGGCTAAAATTTTAGCGATACTTCTCGAGCAGTAGAGCTAATGCTTAAATTATTTCCTTACATCAGTAATACATAAAATTATGCACTATATTAGATAGTGATGAATGTAACTAAGTACTCAATGTATTCAAAACATCATCTCATTATCCACATCAATTGTTTACTCTAAAAGCTTTACCATTTTCATTTTAAGACTTTTTATAGAGATGGCAGCCAGCTACTTTTAGTTCAGTTCAATCAATGGTTTTTCTCAAAGCAATGGAAACAATTTCATTTCAGGAAAATCGATGGTTTACTTTTCATCTTCGAAGAGCTATATCCTTTCGTAGGTTTATGTATCTTACGTTTCTAAAGTCAGGAAAGATGCGAAAGCAAAGTACGCTGCAGGACCCTGATCTTTACTCGAAAACATTGAAGAAAGTTCTCCGTTATACGATCAATCTGTATTTATTGATAGCAATTAGGATGTCTATCTCAAGACGCAAAAGATGATATTTTGATTACAAAATATCTACAAATAAACCAAGTATTAGCTGCTATTTCTCGTCGAAAGGTATTTTGGAAAAATCCATGAAAACAAGACAAAAAAATAAGTTGCTTTAATATCTTAAAATAACAAACCTTTTCAGAAATCTTCTCTAAAAAATGTACAGTTAAGGCGAGACTTTCAGCTTACCTTAGAATATAATAACATAGCTGGCATATTGTCATAAAATAGCCGCAATAGCTTCGCAGTTGTAAATTCTGAAAAATATAGTGAAAGCAACAGACCAAAAAACCTTTAAACGCTCAGATTTGTACATTTTGATTAAGAATCTGTCAAACTTATTGCCGCCTCTAATAGCTGCTCTCCAACAACCCTCAATTAGAGTGGCACACACTCAATTGACTATATCTCTTTGAATTAGAATAAAGAAAGTTCAAAGACAGATTCTTAATCAAAACGCAACATCTGAGCATTTGATAAGAGGTTTTTGCTCTGTTTCTTTTTGAGAGTGACAAATTCACTTTTGAGAGTGAGCTAAGTGTGAGTTACCTAAAATTGAAAACCAGCAATACTTAAAAAATTATTAGCGAAAAAGTTTTCACAAATGCGATAAAGTTGGCATATACATCAAAAATAAACCAGAAACATTAGCATTAAAACACCCGCATAGCATAATAGCCACATATAATATCACCGACCTTTATGATCACCAACCAAATGATTTTTAGAATAGAACAGAAGCCAGTCAGCATGCAACACAATTTGCAGTAGGCAATTGTCTAACTACAAATCTGGGCATTTGTTTTTCAGCGCTTCTGATCGCATTCAATTCTTCAAAGCATTAAACATGCTCGACTTTTCATGGCAAATATAAAGCATTGTAAATAAAATAATAGATCAATTCTTAAAGGTGTCTTAAATCGTTTATTTTGTACTATCTGTTGAAAAAAAAATTGTCCTGAGCTCTTGTTAAGGGACTTAAAGATGCATAAATTCCCTCTTCTCAGGATCGTATTTCTATAGCTCGAAGAATCTTACTAGAAGTAAGTTGCCTTAAAAATTCTACGATAGTAGTTCGTTCAGTTGTTCAAATTTGTTAGTTTCTGATTGCTGTTGCAGTTTCTAAATTAGCACTTGATGCGCCAGGTGCATTTCTTTGAGCAGCGATTGCAGAAATAGTGCCAAAAACTTTTAGACAACGTATTCTTACAAACATTTTTGTATTTTGTAAAAAAAAAACACTGGCTTGTAGAGAATTTTCTTTCGGTTCACGAAATTTTTGCCAGTCCTGACTAGTCGATTTTTGCTCAGACCTAGTTGTCCTCGGCTATGTTGACTCGTAGTACATTCTTGAACATATTCTAGGTTCACTAGTCGGATGTCATATTTACCCTCTTTAAGGTCATGCATTTCAATACAAAGACAAAGGGGGAATTTTTAACAAAAAATTCGCTGTTTATAGTTCTGTACTTAATTTAAAAATCATTTTGCAGCAAATTTTGTAGCTTTTTAAATCCTAACATTTGCGACTTATTTAGGAACTATTCCTGAGAGCAGGTAAATCTCAGTACAACGTAAACTAAAAGACGGTTTAGCTTTAAATTTGAGTCCGATTTACAAAGCAATGCGCACGCAACAAGAGTTTGAACACAATGCTTTGCCTATTTCGAAACCAGTGTAGACTCTTCAGGTACGATGAGGTTGGAGTTGAAGGTGACAATCGAAAAATCAAACGCGCGGCCGAGTTCAATCGCTGAAGTTTCGCTAACAAAAAGTTTGGTACACCATAAAAAGGCGAATTACAGTAGTCAACACGGGATAACACTAAAAATCCAATTAACTTAATTAGGAAAGATGTTTCAACGCGATCAAATTTACCGCTCTTTACGGAGATAAAAATGAATTTGAACAAAGTCGACCTGTCGTTGCAGAGTAAATTTACGATCAGAAAACAACTTAAAACTTTTACCTGTTCAGTCTAGTAATCATCCTCTTGCAGACGTAAAACACCATGTTTAACAATTTTACGATTCAGAATAATCATATACTCACTGTTATACGCAATCAATTTTAATATTGCAGTGCTGAACCAACATTGAATCGACGTCAAAATATCATCAACCATGCATTGACTGAGGTCAAATCGAATACAAAATAAAAAAAACAGTTATCATCTGCGTAGAAAATATAATGCCTTTAAGTTCTTTCAGTTTATCTTCTAAAGGCAGCAGGCAACAGAAAAATTTCAGATTTGTTACTGTGCGATAACTCAACAATTCAGGATCAAGGTAACTTCTTCAGCGGCCTCACGCCTTTTTTAATTGATTTGGAAAGTATCCTGTCTTACGTGTTCAATTACTTAACGCAAAAAACTGGTCAGGAGAATTTTACAGAACGTCGTTGTTAATAAAGCACTCGGTGCGGTACTGTTCAAAATTTTTGGTATAAATGTAAATCACTCACAGTAAAAACCTGAAAAGCCTCCAGGATAGCTGTATGTGGACCATTCAATTTTGGACCATTAGTTAGAAGTAGTGAAACTAAAACGGTTTCTATTTTCTTAAAAAAGAAAGCAGTAAACTTCTATGCTAGAGATTCAGGTTCCCCTAGCGACTTCTGCAGGACATTATTTCGTAAGAGTTGTTGCAGCAAAGAATAGTAACACGCTTAATTTCACTAGCGCCAGATTCTTTACAGAATTCATTTTTCCTTTGGTAAACAGCTCAACAAAAAACTCGGAAAGCCGTTCTTAGCTTGGGAATTTGCATTCCTGCGTTAAGCCTTCTCAATCTTTGCAGCGTTCTTAGCTTATCATCAAAGAAAAGGCACGTATGGTTTTGCATATGCTTAGTTTTCAGAGGATGGTTAATATCGAAATAACTGATTCGTTCATTAAAACAGCGTTCCAAACAATTTCAGGATTATCTGTCGAACGAGGCAACAAAATTTTTTGCAAACACTACCGCGTCAAAATTTTGCCATTTTCTGCACAAGCCCTTCATAACTGAAATCTGGGGCTCTTGCAAAAGGTAAGTGCAAAACTGCATGACCTGAGCTTGTTACGGAATAGGCAAGAGGGCCTGATACTTCAACCTGCTCGGACGTTATAACCTGTTCTCCAAACTTTTGTGTGTAGGCACTTTGGTGAGTAATCCATCCTAAAAAAGTCCCCTGACGCATCTTTTGAGAGCAGCATAGAAACATTGTCACCTGCAATAAATAATTTTTAAAATGGCGCTTTCTCAATAAATGATGCCAATTCACTTATAAAGACACGAACAATGGTATTTGGTCGAAGGTATATACACACCAAAAGAAAAAACGGCCTTGCCCCGCGTAAATTCAAGAAAATCGACCTCCGCTTTTGTTATACACATGTTTGAAAATTATCGACACGTAAAGTTTCGTCATAGTACACCGCTGATCCTCCATTTTTTCCTTTTCAGCTGCTGGAGGAAAACTCAAATGATTCAAGTTTTTGTGTAAACTATAAAGTTATAATCGTTAGCTTAAATAAAAATTCTTATTTTCGAGCTCTTGTTGCGAACCGATCTTGCATTATGTACACAAACTTTTTAACGGTCATTGACAGATTTGAAATCAGTTATTCATGTATCAAAGCAGGCCAGTCAATCCCTCGCTTTCTGATTTAGTTAAAATCGTGAAAACATTTCAGGCCATAAATTGGAATATTCAACTTGATCATTATCGAATTTAAAAACACAGTGGAAATATTGCAGATCAGACTCTTTTGGAAAGATTGCAGATCAGATATTTCAGAAACAATAGATCAACTCCCTTATTCCTGCAAAATCTACTATATCGTCCGTAGAGACAGTTGCTTAAAAGACCAATGTAGGGATGCCGCCTTTTCGGTGGCTTTTTATTTGCACTGACTGTTTTCTGATGATTAATATTTGTGACCGTATTGAAAACTCTGGTTTTCTGTCTTCAAAAGTTTTGGTTTTCTGTCCTGAAAACTTTTGGTTTTCTGTCTTGTTTTGTCAGTAAACAGGTTTTAATTGCCTTCAACTTTCCGTTTTTTTGAACTACGATCGCTAGTAATGTTGTCAGTCCCATTTCTGAAAGCAGCCCCAAAACGCCGTTGATCCGGTTTCATCAAAAAGTTTCTCCAGCGTAAATGATTGAGTTTCAGAAAACAGCACGTCGTTTTTCTAACTTAACTTCAAGAGCAGATATTCAATCAAGAGCTGATAACTCTTCATTATAAAATGGCACACAACTCATCAAAACGTCATTCCCATGCAGTAAGAGAAAATCCAACGCAAGATCCATGGACACATCTAGCTTTAAATCAAACAAAGATAACGCGTTCTTGTTCTGTATATACCCATACACATATTGCACGGCTGCTCGGATGGAGGAGATGGCAGGGATAAAGCCGTCAAACTCATAAAGCTCAAAGATTGCAATAGGCGCTGAATAAGTCCTAATTAAACGAATAATCTTAATCCTATTATCTAAATAAAAAACTACAAGAAAAGTAAAAAAAAATCAGTCGAACAAATGCGGAGAACTATTTGAGAAATGTTGACTGGAAAAAAATTTAATGTAACAAAAGCTCAAATGCGAAGGACTCTTGAGCCACAAGATTAATCTCAGAAATCAGGAGTTTACTGTTCGTTGAAATACAACACCGCTTGCAACAATCGAAAATGGAGCGCACAGGTTTCTACCGCCGGAATCACAAATCCTCGAAAACTGGTGCTATACAAACAAGGTCCGTCCACTGACTAACCAGTAAAAATTACATTCAGGAGATGAAACAGAATTGCATAGCTTCCCAGTTGCACGTGGAGGCTATTTAATAAATTTATTACAATTAGAATAGACAGCAGAAACATCATAGTTAATTTTCGTCTATTGGAAAATTAGGATACAAAATTAGCTAAATTTATTTAGCTCAAGACCCGATGATATGAAGCTTTGTATCTGAACGTTTTATAGTATCGTGTCAAAAGCTTTCGCAAAGTCAGGATACAAGATACTTAGACTTTGACTGCTTCAATGTCAAATTTTTTGTAAACGGTGTCCAGAAGTAACTGTAATGTGCCGTCGGTTTTTTCGGAAGCCAAACTGATTATGACCGAAATGGCGTCTCACAAGTTCGTAAATTTCATCGAATACGTTGTTCTAAAAAATTTAAGATAAGAAATTGAAAAGAATTATGGGTTGATAGCAACTTATATCTGATTTGTCCCCGTCTGCAAAAATTGGACTCATTTGAATTACTTTGCAATATGTGGGATAGATTCCCTTGTTGATAATTGATTACAAAAAGAATATGGTCGGCTTTGTGAGAGATATACTCATCTGGTCTAGATCTCATCACCACGAGATATAAATATCACTGAGGCTTTTTTTAACTTTAAGGGAATCAACTTTTATATAAATCATTACCTTTTTTGCGCCAGAAAGACACCTGAAAAGAAAGAGTTAAAGCTCTCAGCTTTTTGTTTATCGACGGGTTAGTTTCAGATCCTTCAACATTATAGGTCATATTCGTGGATTTTGACGGATCGATGAAAGAGATATTTTTGTATTTCAATAAATTGTCAGCCTTCAAAAACTACAGCTTCATAAATTGAGAGACCAGTATCAATCGAGTTTTGAACCTCAACCTTCAATTTCCGGAGCTTATAGGATGTGGCACTTGAGATTCATGTTTGTGAACTAGTTCGATGTTTGGTGAAAAATGGTACGTTTTCTCTTATTGTTTCGTAGCCATGTGTAGAAACATTCTAGAACGAAATCGACATTGCTATTGCAATAAGGGTTGAAAACCCCTTGTAATGTTGTCATTAAACATTTCAATTGGTACTATAGACTTTCGATAAGATTTCGAGATCTCACTTACTGACCACCGGTACTTACTACCTTGGGCCTCGTTTTCCAAGAGGATTGTTTGAAGATGATTTATGGTTGTTAAAATTTTTCTTCCAACCGTTAGTTTGCTGCATCTAATATACGCCCTAGCAAACTAACAATTGGAAGAAAAATTTTAACAAACATAAATCATCTTCAAACAATCCTCTTGGAAAAGGAGACCCAAGGTAGGGTTGGGGTGGACGAGAGGGGGTCCAAATCGCTATGGTCCGAAAGGGGGGCGAGTGAGGAAGGGGGTAACTGATGGGGTTAAACTTTTGATATTAAGAACCGCCCTTAACACTATGAAATGTCTCCTCAAAACGCTTTTGCTGAATTGCATATTTAGAGAATAGTACAGCTTGGGATTCTTAGAAGAGTTGCTCAGCCAATTAATGCCCTCCAGGTTTTGCCTTGTGATATCGTTTTTGTGGGCGCAAAGTTAAAAGCTTCAGATGAAAAATTGGGTTAAAAAAGGCCACAGAACTATTATGATTGCTACAAACTTTGTTTGAGAGCAATTAATCAAAATATCGAAAACTATTTTTTGATAAGGCCCATGATTCGAGAAAAGAGATCTGCTAATTGAATTAAAAATGGAAAATATCAACATTTTAAGAAATAGGAGTAGAAAGCAGTGTAAATTGTGAATTACTTAGTATCACTTCATAGAACGGCTTATTACTTCTATTCTACATATGTAGACATCCCTCTAATATATTTGCGAACCCCCAAAATGTAAAATTCATTAAACGCGTGCTATTTGTTCTGCTTCCGATCCGGGGCAAAATTACAAATGATTAATCAAAATTTATTATTAAATCTAAGAAGACAAAAACATACTGCTGAGATAATTATATGTATTTCTATATTTCTTCTCATTTTCAGCATTCATCGCATGCCACGTGGCTCTCGTCCGCATCCATTCTTGTTTCGACACAGTAAAATCAATGTTTTGCGATTGCACTAAAGTTCGATCAAGCCTATGCTTTCGCAACTGTTTTTCATTCGGGTGAAATTTAGTTCGTTTTGAGACACCAGGTACTTTCTGTATTTGGATACTCGAATCCGCTTTTGGCATAAATTGAAGATTTTCTGATGCTTTCGCACAGTTTGGCATTTTCTGAGATTCGTGCATCCAGTCGCGGCAAATTGAGTACAGTGAACTTTTGGCATCATACCTCTCAACGTCAACTAATCGATCAAACAGCTTGACTACACAACCTGAGTCCTCAAACTTGGAACTACTGTCGCTTGACTTAGAAAAACCTTTTCCTTCAATGTCTATTATTTGGAATTTATTTTGTTGCAACTCTTTTGAGGACGGTTCTGTGGCCTTATGCTCAAAAGTTTGGTCATTCTGTTTAATAATTACGTCTTGGAGAACGTTTGAAAACTGCGTTCTTGCTCGCTGTGCACTCTCTAACGCCATCAGACTAAAAAATAGTCCGCTTAAAAGTTTCACAGCCCTAATAAAATTTTAAAAAGGCATTCGCATATAGCATGAAAATAAAATTTAGCCGGAAAGTATTTATGGAGTAAAAATATAAATTTCAGTGTGAGATTATGCAAATTTTACGTCTTTCCCACTTCCGTGAGCATATAACCTATAGGTAATAACCAAGGTAGGATCTTTTCCGTTTGTGCCCCCCAGTACGTTATGGTCCCCCATATTACAGAGCACGTGTCATTACATGGTAAATAAGTAGGTAAAAATATGGCACGTGAGTCTGGGGGCGCAAATAATATGCACCCACTAAGCTGGGGGCACAAACGGAAAACATCCCCACGGTAATCTACGTGATAAACATATAACCAAGGTAGTGAAGTATTTAGAGAATTACACCATGTGTTAAGGACGCCACTCTAGCCACTAGGTTGTTTGAAATGTGTCTTAAGAAGAAACTGAAAAATGGAAGACTGTTGGTCGTACTAGAGAAATCGGAGCTTCCCGGGGATTTTGCGCCCCTGTGCCAGTCCAGTTTCAGTTGTCAAGTCCCGTGGTCTTATGTTCCTTTTCTGGAACATAAGAAAAAAAAAGAAACGGGAAAACGCAAATGGTTGGGTTTATTTTCTAGAAAAATCCGCTGAAAATGATGTTATACCAGACTTTCTAAAATTTACTGTTCCAAAAAATGATTAGATTTTCTCCGTACGTGGTTTTCAACTTAGGCTACTTGAAACAGAAAGGGCCGAAGTCAGGCCCGACTTGGAGTGAACTGTGTCGGGGTCTGAACGAAAAATTACTCGTTTCTGTAGCCTTCAACATACGCTTATCTATCCTGAAAAATAGAATAGAACACAAATGTTTAAATCAAATTTTTGAACTTTCGAAAATCGTTGGATTTCAACTTTAAAAACATGTCGCTCAATTTTTTCCATTTTTGTAATTTTGAGGGACCATCTTCCAACAGTAGCGTGATTTTTCGCTTTTCATATATTGTTCGTTAAAATTTTTTGTTAAAAATTTGTTCGTTAGAAACATAGTTCATTCGGAAGCGATAGAAACAACTCTAAGATGCCTCTATTCAAGTGACCACGCTCCAGATTAAAGAAAGATCAACATTAAAACTTAGTAAAAATTGGCTGTGAGGAATGTTCATTTCAAATGTAACAATAAACGGCACTACCAAGTTGAAAGCCTAGCAATGGACGCATCTCTGGCGGTCATATTAGCAAAAAATTGGATGAAATGGTTCGAAGATAAACTGAAAGAATAGAGTTGTAGTCCTGAGCCAAGCTTGAAGAAAGTGAAAAATTCCCCGATTGTTCAAGAAATTTAGTTTGGAATAGTAAAGGTGTTGAATGTGAAGAGTGCAGAAATTGGTTTCATGTGGAGTGCCAAAAAAGCAATGAAGAATATAAAAATTGGGGGATATTGTTTGGTTCTGTAGCCACTACAACAAATTACCAAAGACAGATCTCAAGTTAGAGAAGGATTTTTGCACGATATGTTGACGACATTGCATGTACCGCACAATCAACAAGCAAAGAATTGCTCGAAAAAGATAACGCACTGCACAAAAGCCTTCAGTTTACATAAGAAAATGTAGATGCAAACGGCGAACTGGCCTTTCTTGACATATGTGTAAGCAAGGAAGTTAAAATTTCATGCAAATGGTACCGTAAGCCTACTGATACATCTACAATTTTTGTAGTTGCGCCCCGTTGCAACATAAGAAATATAGTGCAGGGCACTGTGCATAGGTTTTTCCGTACCACGAGTAATTGGAAAAGTTTTGACGAGGCACTTAAAACAAATCAGGATACATGGTTGAAAAACCAGTACCCTGAAAGTTGGACTGCGACAATTGTAAACGAAACTATCGAAAAACTTTTGGTAGGGAAACAGAAAGCCTCAAAAACCGAGAAAAAAGAAATAGCATTGGCAAAAAAAGTCGAAAGAAAATCCCCACCTTTTTAATGCAATACAAGGGCAATTTAAGCGTGCCATTGAAAGAAAAACTACCGCAAATATCTTTTTTAAATATTATTTTTACCACTAGGAAAATGAAAACCTGCTTGCCTTCGCTGGAGTCGAGTTTCAATAAAAATCTAAAACCTCACTTGGTTTATGAAAATTCTTGTAGTGGATGTGAATCCACCTATGATGGCCAGACTTGCCGCTATAATATTACGAGAAAGACTGAGCATCAGAATTGATTCACCGGTTGGGCAGCACGTTAGCGACTGCTGCGATTCGTCAATTAATTTTATTGGCGAATCATTGACCAGTGCAGCGACACTGAAAATTTGATTATCGTGGAGTCATTGCACATATGGCAACGAAAACCGAAGTTAAACACGCGCGACGAATACTGAGGGCGGGAGCTAACACTCGAGTATTAATCTGATGTGAGTTGGCTTGCTCGGAAAAAAATATAACGAACATATGAAGAAAAGCAAAAAATCACGCTATTTTTGGAAGATAGTCCCTCAAAATTTCAAAAGAGGGAAAAAATTGAGCGACATGTTTTGAAAGTTGAAGATCAACGATTTTCGAAAATTCAAAAATTCTGTTTAAACAAGTGATCAATTCCGAGAACTAAAAAAATTTAATAGAACACAAACTAAGGTTGGATGCCAAGTTGAAAAAGCTGTTGGTACGTCAAAACAGACCTTCGAAGGAACAAACTTCGATTCCATCAGAATACCTTTTGTAAAAGATCTTCTATCCTATGGCCCAAAACCATTCCGAGATAAGTTTAATGAGGCTCACTTTTTGGCAGAGATAGACAAACTGGACCGCACGCTCCGGGAAAGCGGAAGCGATGGTAGAAAACTGTGTGAAATTGAAGCCTCTGCTGAATGGTACCCTAAAAATGTTAGAAGAACACCCGCCGCCAAAGTGGCAAAATTTTCGAAAGAAAACGACATCGTGGTTATACCTTTTGATAAAGGGACGGGATTTTGTGAGATGAATAGGCAATCCCATCACAAAACTTGGCTCAAGTTCTTGATTGCTCCCAAATCACTTTTGTGTCATGAAAAATGGAATCGTGATATTATTTATCTCTTTCTTCCAGATAGAAAAAAAATTACCTCATTAATTCTTCGAAAATTTAGCTGAAGAGGGTCAAAAAAACAACATCTAGCCAGATGTCGGCAACATAGGCGTCACTCAACCAAGGATCACCTGAGCTACGCAGAAAACTTCAAACAGCCAAGGTCGAAACACCTAATATTAGAAAAAAAACTAAAAGAAATCAAACTATCTGTGGTCGCTGTTGCCATTGGGACAACAGCTCACGATCAAACAAAATAAACGAAGTACGCAATTGAGGAGATCTCGTGAATTCAAACTCAATATGCTGTCGGTCTTGCTCATTAATCAAGGCACACCAAGTTATATCATTAAGAAAAAACTTCCAGCCAAGCTCAACAAGAATCGTAAGAAAAATACAAGAAACTCAGCAAATTCAAGATCAGACCAACTGCACAATCCCTCGTTCCCAGTGTTTTTGAAGACGTTCAGAGATAGGGAAGCACTACGAAAGACGCTTGGTTACTCTCGTCCCCCTCCTTCAAGTGTCTTTGTACCTGTACGGAGATACAGATTTCTCCCGGCGTTTCTTCATTTTTAGTATCTCTGTACACTTACCGAGATACGGAAACGAATCAGAACCTTTGAAAACTCAACCCAGCGTGGTTCACGCAATTGACTCCACTAAGCAAACGATGCAAAAAACAACCTCGCCTAATAAATGTTCTCTTGACAAAGCCGCCGACTAAGCAGCCTTTAATTGTGTCATATTTGGTCGCAAAAGTGTACCATACCTAATCCTGCACTGAACTCGGTTGCACTACGGTTGCAATCGAAGGAATAAAGACTTCTGAACTACGGTTGCAATCGAAGGAATAAAGACTTCGTTATTGAGAAGTGACCGGACAGCTGTGTTACCTTGCCAATTATGAGTTCTTCTCACCCGGGCCGACGTTTCACCCTTAATCCGACCCTAATTAGCAGGGATTAGGGTGTAATGTAAACTCCACTCCTATTTATCGGGGAAAAGAATGTAAGAGGGTAATTTTTAAAAATACACTGTATTTACACTGTTTTCTCCACTCTGTTCACACTACTCTTCGCAAAGAGTGTAATTTAGGGTGGACTGATAAAAAATTACACTCTTACACAATTACCATTATAACCGAAATTGAAAAACAAAATGAAAGTATCAGTTGGCACAAAGGTTAACGCACAAGGTGAATGTAAAATGTTCGAGAGAGGGAAGATGTGGAACAATCCTCAGTACCTCCTTCCAGTTTTATTTTTTAAAATTACACTTTTGTAATTACACTCTTCCACCGTTAATTAAGCGGAGAAATAGGGGTGTAATTTTTTTGTTTTTACACTTTTCCCCGTTTTTTTGTGGGTAAAATCCTCGGCCCGGGCAGTGAGATCACCTTGTTCAACAAACCAAACATAACCGACTAAGGTCGGGCGAATTGCTCTCAAACGACCGGCGAGCGGTTGGCTTGGTCAGTAGCTAGCCACGGGGGGGGGGGGGGGGGTACACCGGGGGCTGATGGGGAAAGCACTGGTTGGGGGGGGGCAAAAGCGCGGTGGGGGGGGGGGGGGGGTGGAACCAATAGTGGGGGTGGGGGGTCAACAAAGGGGGGGGGGGTGTCAACCTCTAAGAACCGCCCCTCACACCATAAGTATAAGTATAAGTCTCCAAGACAGTTTGAGCTGAAACAGACCTGAAAGGCTCTAAGAGCACATAATGCCCGCTGGGCGCTACCTGTTAATCCCGTTTTTGAGGACGAAAAGTCAAAAGCGTCAGACGAAAAATTGGTCAAGCGAAAAATCGCATAAAAAAAGACCGACAGGACTAATATAATTGCTACAAACTTCGTTTGAGAGCAATTAAAAAAAATGCGAATGTCATATTCTGGTCCCACTGAGGACAAATCCCTGTAAACTCCTCCGGTCGAAGTGACCAAAGAATTGAGATGAAGAAAGCGATATCCGAAAACAACCAATCTGTTTGGGCGCAAAACCCCCATCTGCTGCTGATGTAGCTCCCAAAAGTCCCAGAAATCGAAAAAGTTCCCTAAACCAAAAGGGTCAGAGTATGAGGGGTCCCCAAAAGCCCGTCAACTAAAGGCTTGCAGAAACAGGATTACGATATTCAACACAATTAAAGGAATGCTGAGTTTCCTCGAGATGGATTACAAAATCACCCAACTTCGACGACTTGCACAAGAGAAATCTGACCGCATGCAAACAATATTGCTTTAACTCACAAACGGTTGTCAATGGAGAGAGTCATCCTTAATATCTCTAAAAGCTGAAGGACCACCAGAAAATCTTCTTCGTGAGCAAAACAAAACGTGAATCTTGCTGAAAAATCTCAAAAAAACGCGTAGATAACAACAAACTTGATTGCAATAGTCTCACGATACACAATCTTAAGCTATTGAAACATTGTGGAAGTGAATGGCAAGAAGTTCCAATTGAGGAATCTTAAAAAAAACTTGAAATCGTCCAGCAGAGAGCAACCGTCAGGATTCTCAACACATCAAGTAACATAGAAGGACACACTAAAAAAACTGGATCTGCTACCGACGTCTATGTACCAGGAGCTAAATGTCCTCGTAGTTTTCCTTGACATTCTATACAGGACATCCTAAACAATAAAAAAGTTTCAGAGAGAAATGATATTCGGTGCAGCCGTGATGGCCCCTTAATGTGGTTGTCATTGTTGGAGGAAATTCAATGAGCACAGCTCTCAGCACGCCGGGCCAGGAATTGACGGAGCTAGATATGGAACTGACAGAACACGTCTACAGCGAATGAGGGAATCAAAAGCCCTATCAACAGCAAAGATGTTCGAGCTTTGGGCTCTCCCCAAAATAGTTGGCCTTGTGTACTGCAGACGGGACTGTGCGTTCACATCAACCTAAAAACGCTACACATCCCAGAAATCCAATCTGTGATAGATCTTGATATCCATCTGAACAAAAAGACACCTCAGTATGTTGTTGCTGGTCAAGAAAACCACCAACTGTACAACCCACTCTATTCGATTGCTTTCTTTTGAAACTTGCTGTCAATAGTGGTTTCAAATTCCAAAAATTGAAACGCTGAATCTGAATGGAATGCGTTTATTCAATGTATTGTAATAACTCCAGCAGACCAGACTTTGTGATCGAGAATCCTTTATAAGAATATTACTACAAATTGTTTACTATCCACTTCGTGAGGAGACTGGATTTCCTTTTCCTTCACTTCTTCGTTCACCATTCAAATTTGAGTACAAAATGCGGCACAAAATATTGGCGACAAATTACTCTATCTGCAAGAAGGTGATCAGCGCATACGCGACATAATAACTTTTTGTGTCATATAAGGCTTATATGCATCTCAAACCAAGCTGTTTAGGACTGTTACAAGTGGCAATTAACGGCATCAAACATATTGGACAGCTTACAATGCTTCCAACAATGGCTTTAACAACAACAAAAATGACAAATTCGCAAGATGTCGTACCAACGAGAAGATGGCTACATCTAAAAAACCTGCGAGAAAGTTGACGAAAGCTATGCTGAGGCTCTAGCTGTTCAACTATAATAGCCTAGAGTACCCTCTCTTGGTTAACCGACAGGATGAAGAGCGAAACGTATCAAGCGGCCAAGCGAGAATTTCGCCAAGCGAGAAGAAAGTGGAGACCCCAGACGCTCATTATGTCTGCTGAACATGAGGCCTGATTGGTTTTAGATGAAGCAACTCAGAAGTGATCCGAATTGAACGGCAAATGTGTAATTGTGCTGACAGCATTATCGAAAGTGGCTGCGAAGAAGGAAAATCAATGCTTCATGAAGAGAAAAGAGCTGCAAGGATAACGCATATTATCGACCAGCGGTAGAGTTTACGGCTCGCGCAGGCAACCCTCCGGATGTAGATTTTTTCCAGAACTTTTTCTTCTTTGCCTGATCTGACAAGGAATTTACAAAATCCTATAACAGTTTGTACCACAAAGAAATCAGACTTCTACTGGAATCATGGAACCTCAAGGATATGCTTTTGACAGAAAACTTCCGCAGCATTGGGAGAGCTGAAACCTTGCGGATAAACAGAAATCCTTGGGAAGATTGAACTCTATTCATAATGCAAAACTAGTATTTAAAACATGTGCAACGAGTTTTTCATTGACTCTCGGATTGACACTACGGTAACTACGGTACCCGACAAGCTAGGAATTAGCAATCACTAGAGACGTGACGTGGATCATCCCAAACACGCGAAACCTTCAGAAGAAAGTGAAAAGACTTCTGATGCAAAAATCCAAAAGCTATGGAAAAATATTTAATGCCAAGCTGGAGAAAAAGTAACATAAGCAGTTGAACTAGATAAATGCTATTTCCATGATAAAATGAATTACACAAGGGACACCAAAGTGACGTTTAATGAGCTAAAAAGCATAAATGAGTTCGGAGGTCTATCAAAATCTCTTTAAAAAAGATCAACAGTGTGCATTAATCAAAGTGAAAAACCTGAACCTACTGAACAAATTCATCCCATCTGTGTGCTCACCCAAGAAGTACTTCTAAGTAGAAGACATAGCACCACAGAACCCAAAGGTGACAAACATCAACCACCTCTCAAGAAAAAGAAACCACCAGATTCTTGAATAACTTGACGTCCAAAATCACAAGGCTGAAAAAGCTACCCAACAATCATCTTCAATGCGACGACTAAAAAGGATGGTTCTATCTCTGCCCAAACTTCAAACGTGTCAAAATGGTACCAAGAAGTTGGAATATTGCGGCCATCACACCAATTCTCAAAGAAAAGGTACAAAGGCAGGTCAAAAACTGCCGGCACTATCTATGTGAAATATCGATTGCAAAGTTCTGGAGGAACGTGTACATAAAATATCTTACTTTCGCTTTCTGAAATTCGTGACGCAACACCAACATGACTTCGAATGGAAGCAATCGCTGCTCATGGAAATGCTGTAGTTTTTAAATAAGCTATGTGAGATGATCAAAAAATATTAACATCTTCTACTCATATTTCTAGAAAACCCTCAATAGTGTCCATCACAAATGTCTTTTACAAAAGCTCAGCCAACAGTTAGTTGGTGGCTGTCTTCTTGAAATCCCGTGCGAATATCTAAACGAATGAAGTCAGTACATAAGACCAGAGAAAACTAGCTTAAGGGTGTTGGAAGTCACCAATGATGTCCCTGGTGATCCGTTTACGTGGTCCACTTCTCCTCTGCATACTCTTAATTGATCTGTCAGACTCAGTCCAACTTAGTGAGCTTGTCGTATCTGTGGACTGCCTGATGATGCTGACGATTGGTTAAGACGTTAAGTGTGGTCCAAGAGGACATCAAACCGATTCCTGAATGTGTCTTCAGAAAAAAGATGGAGCTATCAACAAGAGAAAGGCTCAGCTTTGAAGGTACGAGGACAAGAATCAGTTCTGACAATATTCTGTACTCCACCACTAAAGTGAAATTTCATGGGATTATTGTTAGCTGAAAATTAGGCTCGGTAACCTACATGAATATTTGCGTGGAGAGGCAAAAAAACTCCGTCCAGCACCAGACGGATTGTGGTGTATAAAGTTATAACATTTGACAAAGAGGAATTGTATAAATTACCTGTCAATCGAAAACACATGATGCACATGACAAAAGTTCCAGCAGAAGGTCCAGCAGCAGTTCCAGTTGTAAAGTGGATCTCAGGAAAACAGGTTTCCTACGGAAGCCGACAAAAGATATTGATTTTCTTGCCTCTACCAAATCTACCTTCCAGTGAATATTTTTGTGACTCTCGTCTCGCTGAGATAGTGGGCAAGACAATATGAGCACTAATGACTAATTTGTTCAAACCACAGACAACCAGACTCGAAAAAGAGGACCGAATTGATCTTTAAAAAATGCAGCATGTCCAAGAAAATTGATAGCCAACTAAATTTCATGAAGCTCAAAGGCCTCAACAACCGAATGTTGAAGCTATTGCTAAATTACGTCAACGAAAGGCGCAATGAATTGAATAACTGCACTTGGCATCTCTTCTATGAGTGTCACAAGTCACGAATTACCCAGGCAATCTCTTATGAAGGCTCAATGGAAGGCTCAATCAACAAGTAGCACAACTCCGAATATATCAGTTTTCAGATGCCCTTTGAGCATGAGCAATGATCTCTTCTTTGCATTCAGCATCATTCTGTTTTGCAAGCACCAGTTATGTAGTCCGTCTCGAAATTTCTCAAGGTCGTGTTGGTTTGTAATTACCACCTTAAAGTCATCTGCAAAGCCGTAACAGGGATGTGTGACACAGACTTTAGGGCACAGCCAAGGGTTTTCACCCTACAGTTCATCAGTTCGTTGCCTTGAAATAAAAATATAACAGTTTCAGAGTTTTGAATGAGGGTTGCAGCTATCACATCAGCACAAATTCCTCCAGCTGCATGTACTCAACTCGTTGTACTGTTCCAGGAAGAAGTTTCGGTACAAATAACTCAATTTTGGCTTGTTTAGATCCTCCAAGGATCCCAATTTTCGCGAGATGTTGACTAACTTGGCAGTTCGATGGAAGAAATTTTCACTACAATTGTTTCTGTTCACCTTAGGGATTTCGAGTTCATTTCGTGCATCTTGTCTTGTTTTTTTACTCTTTGAGATTCATTTCGTCAGTGGTAGTGTAGTCATACTTGTTTCTTAACAGATCATGCATAAACAAAACATCATGAAGTTCAATGTAAATTGATAAGTGTAGTAGACCACATTTAATTAGTCTTGTTTTATAGCCAACATTTACTCCGAAGAACCACTTTATGGCTAGTCTTTGATTTTTTTTCCACTTTTCGGAGGCACATGGTGGTCAAATGAGAGACCTGAGAACTATATACTAGAATCGGGACGACGTATCCGGTGTAAGCGTTCAACTTAGCTTGCAGCGTGACATGCTTAGTCACATTACTTTTGATTTGATTCAATGCTCTCAGTGCTTTGCTGGTTCTTAAGTCAACGTTGCTCGACCATGCTAAGTGACTGCTAACTAACACACCAAGATCTTTCCGCTTTTTTACGATTGGTAGTTCAACTGCGAATATATCAGCTTTCAGATCCCCTTTGAGCATGAGCAATGAGCTCTTCTTTGCAATCAGTATCATTCTGTTTTGCAAGCACCAGTTATGTAATTGGTATCAAATTTTCTCAAGGGCGTGTTGGTTTGTAATTACCACCTTAAAGTCATCTGCCAAGCCGTAACAAGTTTGTGTGACACAGTTCGGCAAGTTGTTGATAAAAATCAGAAACAGAAGTGGTCCCAACCTTGAACCTTGCGGTACACCTCTCGAAACTGTTTTTAGGGATGACCTAGCTGTGCTAATTTGTACGAAATGTCGCCTGTTTGTAAGATAGGAGTGAAGTAGCTTAAGAAAGTTTCCTTCAACACCATGACGATCAAACGTTTCGTGGAGTCTTTCATGACAGACTTTATCAAGAAATCTAGAAACAAAAACAGAAACAAAAATTTAATTGCCTGGGTTTGTCCAGAAAGCCACAACAGTTGTGGAAAGTAAAAAGCACACCAAACAGCATTACCCACGCTCTCAGAAAGCCGAAGTGACATCTGTAAAAAGGAAACAGAGCTAGCCATTATCAGATCTTTCATGGGAGCAGACGACATCCAGAGGAAAAAAGAGACTGATCGGTGTTTCTTGCAACTTCTTTTTGTTACGTTCGATTCAGACATCGATTGCATTGGAGAATATACTGTGGCTGTTGCATTCGCAAAGAACACAAGAAAAATTTACTATTTAAATGCCCTTCCGTAAAATTGGTGCATAATTGGATGATCAGGGCTCATCAAAACGCAACGTTTTTAAAGAAATTTAACCAATTTAAAAAACAACAAACATTCAACAAAAGCATCATTTGTGAAAAACAAAGATAGTTAGAAAAAACAAAAAGACATACATCCTTTGAAAACAAAAAACTGATAACGAAAAGAAATTGAGTTCCACTAACACCCTACCCTCTTCATCCCGATTGACGAATTAGCAATATCACGCAGCCGAGGTGTCCTAGAGACTCGAATGCAGATGATAGAGCTCTTTGCCAAAGTTTTTTCTATTAGTTTTTTTCACAGATTCGTGATACCTGTAGGCAACGTCATTGCTTTTGGGGCAGTTTTTTGCTAGCGAGTTGAATATTTTTGACTGGAAATATGTTTTGTTGAACTTCGTTTCCCGAAAGTACGTTGGCATTGACAAGTAGACTTCATCAACATCATTCGTCGTTGATTTAACACCAAAATTTCCCGTTGCATCGGCTGACGATGAGGTTTGATCTCAACACGCTAACGGCTTTCACTTAACAGATGTGCAAAACACTTGCAAAGTTCTTTATGTATCATGTGGTTTTACCTCCTTTACTGCAATAGATGGCTTGTCCGACAGTGCTTAATTTTGTCCTGCGCTTGCAAAAAAACTCTGTCCAGCACCAGACGGATTTTGGTGTACATAGTGATAACATTTGACAAAGAGCAATTGTACGAATAAATTACCTCAGTCAATCGAAAACACAAGATGTACTTGACAAAAGTTCCAGCAGTAGTTCCAGTTGTAAAGTGGATCTCAGGAAAACAGATTTTTTACGGAAGCCGACACAAGATATTGATTTTCTTGCATCTAGCAAATCTACCTTCCAATTAATATTTTTGTGACTCTCGTATCGCTGAGAGAGTTGGCAAGACAATATTAGCACTAATGAATAAATTGCTGAAAATATTGCGTCCTAGTTATTGCAAAGAGCTCTGTTTTTTTAGTTGATGAATTAAATGATTAATTGTTTTTTTTTAAATGAATCATAGTAAGATGATAACCGAAAACAAAACCATGTTTTCTTCATTGAATCAGAAAATTTTTTAGTTCACCAAAAGAGCTTACAGCGTTACATCCGTCCGCATAACAATTTTGTACTCTGAAACAATTGTCAAAAAAAATGTTGGATTATAGCAATCATATACATCAACATTGCAAAGTAGTCACCCTGCTTTGTGCCTTCCGGAGAGAAAACTGTTTGTTTGTTAAATCAGACTGTTTGTTTTTTATTGTTTATAGAATGATTTTTACATAACACAATAGATGGAAGGACATAAATTTTTGAAGATTCTAGAGGCACGGTTTAGACAGTGAAAGCATAATCTGCGTTTACGACAATGATCGCTGCTCAATCTTTATTTTTGAAACAAGCTCTCAATGAAACAATTGAGTGGCCAATTCACGCATTTTCACTCATTCATAGTTTTTGACCGTCATAATATATTTTGAAGTCTAGTTTAACTAATTTAGCAGTAGTTCTTCAAAGATTTTGCCTATAAAAGTCCCCTATTTGTAAAAAATGTACACCAGGGCATTATGATGTGCTATTAGCAGATATGAAACGTGTAGTAAAGGAACTTTGAGGAGGTGCGGAAAAGAGAAGAAAGAAATGTGACGAATGAGAAGTTGCGATGCGTTTTACTCCCTTTGATATTGTTTTCCAAAGTTCAGTTGAGAACTCCTCGTTTTCACTTAAAACCTATTTTCATCTGTTTTTTGTTAGGTTACTCAGTTAGAAAAAAGGGCACCATCTTTCCCCAAAAAAGGGGAATTCGAATTGCATTGAAAAATTTTCCTGTTGAAAAATAATTGTTAATTTCTTTGTATTGACTGAGAAATTGTTTTGTTTTTGTTTGACTTATACGGCTCGTTTTTGTTCCCGGATGAATTTTGCTTCGCAAAACAGGTAGTCGATGTAATATAATATCCAATGATCTAATGGTCTTGCAAAGTTTTGTTTGTTTGTGGCGTCCAGCTCTGTCCTTGTTCTTTTTAGAATATGTTGAGGCATCAGAATGGTACAGTCCTTAAACCTTGCTGCGATATAATAATTAAAAGTGGCTGACCGGTTTTCTTTTTTTACATGAATGTCCCGAATTTTTTCTCGTTCAGCGCTGAGTCCGCTACATTTAATATGCTAACGCTTCAATCATTTTGAACAATTTGATTAGTAGCAGTAGAAATAGTAGTAGTAGTAGTAGTAGTAGTAGTAGTAGTAGTAGTAGTATTAGTAGTAGTAGTAGTAGTAGTAGTAGTAGTAGTAGTAGTAGTAGTCGTAGTAGTAGTATTAGTAGTAGTAGTCGTAGTAGGTGGTGGTTGTGGTGGTGGTGGTGACAGAAGTAGTAGTAGTAGTAGTAGTAGTAGTAGTATTGATCTGACTGCCAATTTGAAGTAGTAGAAAAAGTTGATCTTGGGACAATATGAAATTTACTATTATTCATTTTGGCACTTAAATTGGCATCACCTATATTTTTTTTTCGGTGACCACTATCAACTTTTTTTTCCAGAAAAGCAGAAAGCAAGGTCATTGGACCCAAAAAAAATTTTTAATTTTCACTTTCAAAAATTTTTCCTCGAAGTTGTAAGAGTTGAGTTATATACCATTTTGAAGCAAAAATTTTGTCGTACTGCCAATATGAAACATCAAAATTTCATTTTGGCATCACTAAATCTTGGTAGTAAGAAGAACCGAAACAAATTTTTTTCGTCTTAAAATCTAATACAAAAGTCAAATTTGTGCCAACCAATAGCTCAAAATTTAAAAAAACTAATTTTTATTTCAAAACCAAAGTGCTGCATACAATGTATGTACACGAGTGTTGGCCAAAATGAGTCGGATTAAAATGGACTCTAATCGGATTAAAATGTTCGTGCATTTTAAACATGTCCAATTTGTTCAAACTAAATTTGCATGTGCACTTGTTTGCTGGGACTTGAAACAAAATTAGTGCAAAAGCCAAGAATTAGTTGATACAATCTAAACTATCAGTGCAAAAGCCAAGCGCTTGCATATAAACCATATGCAGTCTACCACTGAAAAATCATGATGGATGTCAAATTGTGTAAATATAAATAAATGCTTTAGGATGATGGATGATGAGGTGGACAGAAGGAAGTCTCACTGGACGTATCACCCTTGATTCATTAGTCTCTCTGTAACTGTCACCCATCGTGTTAACATTGAACTTTTACATATAGGAATGTTGACAATAATTGTGCATACATGACTTAATAAATTCTTGATTATTAATTTTTTTCAATCGTGTAACAATTTAACTAACGTAGCAGTTAATTATAAACTGTAAGCGATATGGTTACTCATAAGCTTCAGATAAAACTCGATTACAGATAAGACTGTATTGTTCGCTCTTTTTGCGCTCTCTTTGTCTGCTTCATTGTCATGATGCCAGTCACACTTAGAGGTTACAATGGTATTATATATCATTACGATATTATGAAAGGAATGAAATTATGAAATCAAATACTGAATGGAATGTAGCAACATTATGAAATCAAATACTGTATGAATTATCGGTGCAATTTCATCACAAATGAGGGACGATTGTAACATAGTTCCCCAAATGAGGGACAATTGAAACATAAATATGTAAACGTACTGCATTTGGCAGAAAAGAAAATTGAACAACGAGAAAAGAAAATTGAACAACAAATGCATACTGCATTTGGCTACTGAATTACTCACAAAGTTATCAACATGGATCACAAATGATTATGAAAATTATGGATTTATCAACTGAAATATGTAAGAAAGTGAGGCACAGTAAGTAAGTGAGGCCTTGGCACAGTGCTGTCAATTAAATCTTCAGAGCACTTACTAATTGCACTAATGAGTGTTTTATAGTTTTGACAATGTTCTTACATTTGCTGGCAAACAGGATTACAGATCCTTGTGACCCAATTCATGATCCGAAATGTCAACCTCATATTCCTCGTATTCATCAAAATTTGAGTCCGAGTAACTATCCTCCTGAGGGCATTGTTGAATTGAACTTTTAATCATTTGACGATTGTCGGGTAATTGCGCGGGTTGGAATGATGATGCGCTGCAAGATGGCCCTTGTACCACGATTTCATCATCTATCTCTGTATCGGATGCTAGTTCCCCAAAACGGCTTGTTGTTTTGCGGAGACGTTTGCTTCTACGAAATCCAGTTTCTTGTCGAATGATCCTTACTGGGGGTGCTGAGTGATAAGAACTAACTGAATTATCTGGGCTAGCAATTCTTACTTGTTTATTGGTCGGAAATTCTTTCGAAGATTTTCTTTTGGAACTTCGTCTCTTACTTGTCCTTGATACTTTCCGTTCTGGAATTTTAATTCTGATCGCCTTTTTGGTGTTAGATTTCGATGGGTCTCGGCTGGGATCAGTCTCTGACTGTTTTCTAATTGAAATTTCCCCGACATTTTCTTTAATGAAGTTGAGACATTTTCTTTAATGAAGTTGAGCCCGCAGGTTCACTGAGCACCAAAAACAGTTGGCAAAATGTGCGGGCAATGAATATTGCAACGAGGACAGATCAGGCTTAATTCAGTTGATGGCTGTATTGTATGGGGAAACACAAGGTCTGAGGCGACCACAGCAACTATTACAAGCTTGCCTCCAGTTGCAAGAGCGAAGAGGATTGAAGCCTCAAACGATGCTAAACTATCTCGCAACTTTCAGCAACTTCGTTGATTACTGTTTTTTGTATTCAGACGGTGTCTCCAACAGGATGGAACGAGAGCACTCAACGATGTTGGCGGCAATTAAAAGTGTAAGGAAAGCGTTCTCCACTGCAGCTATTAAGAACTATCGTACCACAGCCAAACAATTGCGAGCCCGGGTCCCGTCGATTGCTCTGGTACGAAATCGTCACAAGCTGGCCTTGAGTCATCTAATGGACAACTTAGCAACATCTACCTTAACGTACAAGCAACAACAGGCCCTAAATTTCTTTGTGCTACAAGGTAGACTTAATGTACGGTCTGGACCCTTACTGGCACTCACTTGGGAGGACGTCAAGTACATTGAAGAAAACAGCGTTCTGGAAACTGATAGGCACAAGACGGGAAAGTTTTATACGCTGTATTTGAAAATAAAGGCCGATCAAATACCGCTGCTTTACAAGTTAAAGGAGACATTTGCCGACGAGAATGATTCAATGGAGTCGAAGTATGTCTTCAGCTCGAAGCAGAACAAAATTGAGCGGTCCATTTCAAAACACATTCAGGAAACTTTCTTTACTCTATTCGGCGATGACCCAAACGAAGTGCGATTTAACGCCAACTCCATCAGAAGGTATTGGGAACGCCGATGGAAAAGTTTCATTGGCAAGGTTCCAGAAGGGGTGACAAAAGCGCATTTGGCACAAACGGCTCACAACAAGACAACAGCTGAGGATATCTACATTGGTAGAGAGGGAACCTCAGAGGACCGCGACCAGCTGTTGTCGATATATTGTAACGATTTGTCGTCAGATATCCCACCGGAAGAAGCCGAAGAAGCAGAAGTAGACGACAAAGAGTCTGATGTAGAGTCTGACTTTGAAGCGCCCGAAGAGCCACATCCCATTGATCCACAGACGCCAATGGAGACGCCTATATGTTCGGAACCAATCGTACGGCGATTCAATGCAATTAGGCCGTCAGTTAACCTAACTCCAATTAACCCGGTTACTCCAACAGAACAACCTGCTGCAAACGTGACTCGGGAACAAACGGTTACTGCAGACGCTCGACGGAGGTCAACTATAGGTCAGAGTAGTGAAGACGTTCTCCGAGAGAAGTTTATAAAGTCTTTGAAATCATTCCGCGTCAAATCGGGAGCCCCCGCGTGGACTGACCCCGAAAAGAAAGCATGCTTGCTGTTTTCCGGAGTCAGTTCCACAGTTTCAGTTCCCGACATCAAGGCACGATGTGAGGAAGCTGGAATTAGATTATCGAACGATGCGCATTTGCGGATATACACAAAACTAAAGTCTGCTGTTCAAGTATTCAAACATAGATAAATTTTTTATTGTTTTAGCCATTATATTTGTTTAACCTTGTTTAACCTAGTTTAATTGTTTAACCTTGTAACTTAACATGTTTAACCTTGTAATCATAACTTAATGTTTAACCTTGTAATTGTTTAACGTTATTTAATTGTTCAATCATAACTTACCTAAAGTACCTGTCTTTTCTACCAAGAGTACTATGTTTAATCAGTCGTCCGACGATTTTAGTAGTGAAAAATAGACCAAACGTCCGACGCAATGTTTGTTTGTCTGTAAAATTTGAGAAAAAAGTCTGTAAAATTTGAGAAAAAGTTAATTTTTTTAAAAAATAGTCTGTAACTACTGTAAAAAATTTGGTAGTAAAAAACGTATTCTCAATACCAATTTGAAAAATATTGTAAGAATTTAGTAGTAAAAAATTTAATCTCAATATCATATTAAAAAAATTGATCTGAAATGCCAATTTGAAACCCTTACAACCACCCTTACTACTTTTTTAAATTGGCATTTCAACAAAAATGTTGTTTCAAATTGGTATGAGCTTTACACTTTTCGCTTCAAATTGTCCTTCAGATCATGTAGTAGTAGTAGTAGTAGTAGTAGTAGTAGTAGTAGTAGTAGTAGTAGTAGTAGTAGTAGTAGTAGTAATAGTAGTAGTAGTAGTAGTAGTAGTAGTAGTAGTAGTAGTAGTAGTAGTAGTAGTTAATACGGGAATATGGGTGTTAACACCCGAAAAATATGGGTGCTAAATGCGAAAAACCCGGAGCCAGTGTACCCATTGCTCAAAGGAACGTGGAAGTTCTTACAGGAAACCGCAAAGGCCGTTTTAGGACTCTCATTGAGGCCGAAAACCAATCCCGACTACTCATTGGCAGAGAGGTGCTGGTGGGCAAGAAGAAGAGTGCGGGCTGGTTCGAGACACTAGCTGGTGAGAAACTGAGACTGAAGAGTTCAGCGGAGGCTGAGCTTGTGACAGTTAGCAGCGACGAGAGGTCAGTGGTTGCTGATCTAGTGTCTACAGCGAATAAAAGATCATCTGCGGTTTCTGATGACGATAGTTGTGTATGTTCAGGTTGTAAACGTCGCTTCGACACTGCAAGAGGCTGCAAAGTGCATGAAGCCAGATTCTGCAAGTCTAAGGGTTCGAAGAGGGTCGAAGACAGCGCGTCAAAGTTTGTTGGGCTAGAGAAAAGCCTCACTTGTCAGAAGTGCACTAGGGAAATCGCAACTGTGAAAGGCCGACGAATTCACGAGTCACGATACTGCGGCAGAGAAAATGCTGGAAGATCCCGCATTTTCTCCTGCAATGTCCTCGATCGAGATGGAGTGGAGTTCGAAAATGTAGAAGCTTTCAAGTATCTCGGTTCTTTCGTGAGCTGGCAACATGGTGACCTAAAGGAAATCAGTGTCAAGCTGGCGGAAGGGAGACAGCAATTTGCGAGCTTTCAGAAGCTTTGGAAGAGCAAACAACTTAGTATTCCCCTCAAAGTTATACAGAGCTCTCGTGTTATCAGTGGTCTTATATAGCTCTGAAACGTGGACCATGAATAAATCAACGCAACGGAAATTTGAGAGCTTTCACACCAGTTGTCTGCGAAGGATACTATGTTTTTCATATCTGGAGAGGGTGACAAATGAAGAAGTACTGGCTAGATCACGTATGTCGACACTTTCTGCAATGATCATGATTAAACGGTTGAAATGTTTTGGCCATATCCTGAGGATGAATGACGATCGTCTAGCGCTCCGAGCCTTCACTTGGGAGCCGACAGAAAAATATCGATATGCTAAACGAGCTCCAGGGGGTCAACGCAAGATGGATGAACTTGAAGAAGATTGCTCAATGAACAACATGAGCTACATCACCTTACAACAGAAAGCGAAAAGAGAGTCTAAATCCCGCTTCAACAGTTTTGTCGAACAGCATTTCCTGGATTAAATAAACCCGGATAAGCTCAAACTTATATGCATTCTATTAAATTGTTTGTACTTATTGTTATTGTTCCTTTATTTCTTTATGGAAATTAAGTGTTCAAACAGTAGTAGTAGTAGCAGTAGTAGTAGTATTAGTAGTAGTAGTAGTAGTAGTAGTAGTAGTAGTAGTAGTAGTAGTAGTAGTAGTAGTAGTAGTAGTAGTAGTAGTAGTAGTAGTAGTAGTAGTAGTAGTAGTAGTAGTAGTAGTAGTAGTAGTAGTAGTAGTAGTAGTAGTAGTAGTAGTAGTAGTAGTAGTAGTAGTGGGGGACAAAATCCAACCTCACCTCCACGTGGTGTCCCCTGGGGGTAGGTCATGTGCTGCGGCTCTCCGCTCACATGGTCGAGCTAACGAGGCACTGGTCTTCTAGTTTGTGGCGCAACTAGTCGTATCTCAGCCTTCAAACACCAAAGCAATGAGTATGGACAACAATCTGCGGTAGCAGATTCAGAGAAATGAGAGTCGGTCAGTGGTGGCTGACCAAGAGTCTTTAAGATGTCAGAATTGTCAGCGGCAATTCAGTACAGTTACCGGACGCAAAGTGCACCAAACAAGATTCTGCAAAGCCGGTTTGTCAACGAATGTCGTCGACAAGTCAAAGTTCGAGCAACTAGAGGCGAGCCTTACCTGTGACAAGTGTGAAAGAAAGTTCAAAACAGTCAATGGCCGAAAAGTTCACCAATCGAGATACTGTGGCAAACCTAAAGCAGTTGCCACACGCGTGTTTTCCTGCAAAGTACAAGATGTTCTCGGAAACGAGTTTGAAAACATAGAAGCGTTCAAGTATCTCGGATCATATGTCAGCCTCAAGCATGGAGACCTGCAGGAAGTCAATTGCAAACTTGCAGAAGGTAGACAACGGTTTGCTAACTTCCAAAATCTCTGGAAGAGCAAGCAGCTCAGCGTGCACCTCAAGTGCAATTTGTACAAAGCACTCGTTTTATCAGCCGTGCTGTACAGCTCAGAGACTTGGACTCTTTCGAAATTAATGGAGAGAAAACTTGAGAGTTTCCACTGTGGTTGTCTTCGGAGAATTCTACGTGTGTCATATCTGGAGAAAGCAACGAACGAAGAAATTATGTCAAGATCACGAATGCCCCAACTATCCACGATGATCATGCTCAAACGGATAAAATGGTACGGACACATCCAGAGAATGGAACCAGGAAGATTAGACCGCCGTGCCTTCGATTGGGACCCGCCCGATCAATACGTCCATGCTAGACGCGCTCCTGGGGGGCAACGGAAAACGTGGATGAGTCAAATCGAAGGAGACTGTGTGCGAAACAAAGTATCGTTCACCAGATTGCAGGAGAAAACAGCAACCGGGTCAAAGAATGCCTTCAACAATTTCGTCGTACAGCACTTCACAGAATAACCAAACAAATAACTCTTCTTGTTTTGTTTGTATTTGTTGCCAACCGTGCCTTTATTTCATATTTGGAATTAAAGTGTTGAAACAGTAGTAGTAGTAGTAGTAGTAGTAGTAGTAGTAGTAGTAGTAGTGTAGTAGTAGTAGTAGTAACCGTAGTAGTATTAGTGGTGGTAGTAGTAGTAGTATTAGTAGTAGTATTAGTAGTAATAGTAGTAGTAATAGTAGTAGTAGTAGTAGAATTAGTAGTAACAGTAGTAGTAGTAGTAGTAGAAAAGTAGTAGAGTAGTAGTAGTAGTAGTAGTAGTAGTAGTAGTAGTAGTAGTAGTAGTAGTAGTAGTAGTAGTAGTAGTTGTAGAAGTAGTAGTGAAGTGTTTTGGAAATCATCCAAGAATGTTGCCCACACTTCCTCGTCGGCTAGATTAGTTTGGACTGTGTGTTACAATTAGTACTTAAGCATGGAAATTTTCACTGGCGGGTGCCGTAAGCCACCATAAAAATTCTGGCTGAGAAATTGTTAGTGAATGTTAGTAATCAGATCTTTAATTTTTGACTTATTCTTCAAATCTGTTGTTCTAATAAATATCTTGTACTATGTTGCTGTTCTGAGCAAAAAATTGTCATTGTTTTTACAAACTCTAGTTTTCGCTAAAATAAATTTATGTGTTCCTTGTCTTTTTCTTTGGTTTGTATTGTACATGATGAAATGCTTTATGTTTAAAACTTGATCTCTGTGGGCAATATTATAATAAAGTAAGAGACAATGGAGTTCTTAGTACCTAAAAACAGAAAAGGGGCTTGAACTTGTTCTTTGGTAGCCGTTGGGGATATCAAAGAGCCATTTTTTGGACTTTTTCTTTAAATCTCTATTAGAACTAAAACCTTCATTTTCTGTAACTCTATTGTATAAGATACAAAGGGTACAATATATCCCTTGTTGAAATAAGAACATAGATAGTACTTCCTATTTTTCCTATTTAAATGCCAGTGTTGTGGCATTTTCTTTGAGATATGCCTATGTGCAATTGCTGTCCGGTTGAAATTTTAATTTTTCGTTACTCTGACACCAAGAAGATGTTGACTGGTCACGATTTTAAACTTTTGTCCTCAACTTTTGAATACTTTTTTAATATATATATATATATATATATATATATATATATATATATATAGAACGCCACGTTTGTTCTCGTAGAAAACCATGTGATTTTCGTTTTCAATGTAACTGCAGTTGTTGTCACTCAGTTTATAGTCTTCTCTTAACCATATGTAGGACTATGATCTGTCGATTCTTGTAGATCACTCTTACAAACAAAAAAACAGCAGTGGTTCAAGTAGTGAATCTTGTGGGACTCCGCTGAATACATTTTAAAAACTAAAAATTTTTAGTTAGTTTAGTCTTCTGGTTTTTAATGAGTATAACGGTCAATGATGATGTCTAATGCTTTGCTATCTAACAATAGGTGATGAGTTAGCAAAACGTTTATTTGAAGTATTTTGTCGAAAATTCTCTGTAAAAAGCTGCTAGATCTTTGTTGCGTTTTAGGTCATTTAAGTTATTGATTTTGCTAAGAAAAGAAAAAATGAACAATGGTTGATCGCTTTGACCACGCCGAACTGTGAATACTAAATTTGTTGGTTTTTTTGTACAAAAGACCGCCAAAGAACTTTTTCAAGAGATTTAGGTGGAAATGAGGGGCAGTTTATAGGCGGGCAAATGTTGATCGAGATTTTGTTCCCGTCAGTGGGTTGTTCTGATAAAGTTTTCTTTCCACTGGTCAGGAACTCTACCTTTATTGGGACAAGTTTCAAAAATTGAATGTTGTGAAATATTAAGGGTGGTAGATACATGTTTAGAGATCATGCATTGAGGATCTTTGCTTTCTGTTGAATGCAACTTCTCAAGAATCAATTGAAGTTGTTGTCTCCAACAAGATGTTATATTTTATAGCTTTAGGAAAGTTTATATTGGCTTTAATAGCTTGATCGTTCTTTGTTTTTACTTTTGCTGTGCATTGCGCCCAAATTAAGCAGATGATATGTGATCCTTTCAAAATTTTCAATTTGAGTGCGTAAATATTGGTCTTTTGCTTACATAAACTAACGTTTGAAAGTCAAAGTCAATAATCTGCATTCGTATGAGATGATTTGCGACTCGTTGAGAACGATTCAAAAAACGTTCATCCGTCTTAATTTTCTTGTTTTTTGAAATTTCAAAATGTTCAAACTGATGGGTTTTTGATGTTATAGTGAATCATAATGTATGACATGCTCATAAATTACATTTTAAATGCATAATTCAAAATGTTCACAAACAAATAGGAGAACAAAAAGAGATGGTTACTTATAGTAAACCGGATTTTAATAATATAGAGAAAGCATCATAAATAATGATGGGAATCATCATGGGATTTCATCTTGACGGGACAAGTCAAGGAATGTTTGTTCATGACGGGATTCGTCAAGCAGGTAAACCTGTTATCTGTAACAGGGACCCGTGCGGTAGAAAATAACTATGCGAAAATCCCAAGGAGATTAACGAAAATGGGTAAAAATAACCTAAGATTAATTAACCATTGATAGGACTGTAACGAGCAGACAGAAGTTGCATTGAGATTGGAATAAATAAAAACAATAACTATTTTTCATTGAAGGAGTAGGTTTGTTCTTATTAGCTGAAATGAAACAGGCAAGATGTCCAAGACTTTCATAATTTCAATGTATGATTTTTTACAATTCGGAACCCATTTAAGACATCAGTGTCGAAACTTTTCCGACTTCCACATTGCCAAAACCGAAAAATTTTACGCGAAACCTACTGCCAAATGGAGGACACCATCGACCAGATAAAAGTTTTCTTCTAGACAAATAAACTGCGAGTGGAACACTACCCTTCAAAAAATTGAAAATTTTGTAGATTTTGCATTGCTGAGGTCAACATGCTTATCCCAACACAATAAACTGTTTACAGTGATGACCAAATCTACAATTGAATCAACGTGTTTCAAGCGGGCCCATCGAAATAGAGGTCAGCATTGTCGTAGTGTTGAGTAAAAGACGAACTTTTACAATTGTCCAGATGAAAGTCCAACTCGTTTGAAATTGACCAGGAGGATAAGCTGTCTATTTCATTTTGAATTTTGTCGATTGAAGAAACAGAAAACAATTTAAGGTCATCCCAAAAAAGAAAATATTCAGAATATTGAACTGAGTCTGTAACATCGTTAATAAAAATGATAAAGACAAGTGGACCCAGCACGCTACCTTGAGGAACTCCTAACGTCATCTATAATTCACTTGAAGAACATCCGTCAACTTTAATCACTTGCTTTTGACCGAAGATATACGATTGAAAAAGTATTAGGAGATTCTGATCAAAACCAAATGAGGATAATTAATGTAATAGTAAACCATGCGAAACTGAGTCAAAAGATTCTTCACATCAAATATAAAGTCAAGCGATAGTGAGTTTTATCTTTAGCAGCATAAGCTTTGTCCAATTACGTATTGAGTTGATTGACCGTGCTACGTTGTTTCATGAACCCGTGCTGTTCACGCTTTTTTTAAAACAGACTCGGGAATAATTGAAGTTGAATAATAAACGCTCAAAAACGATTGACAATTTAGATAGGAAGCTGATAAGTCTGTAGTTTGACACATCGGATGTTGACCCAGATTTGAGATAAGGAGTAACGATTTACGTTTTCCATTGAAAAAGCCATTGTCGAGTTTTATTAATTTGCAAGAAAAACTCAAAAATCAATGGTGACAATTGTTGAGCACATTCTTTGAGTACAAAAGGCGGAATTGAGTCCATTCCCGTTGATGAAACATCGGGAATCCTGCTTAACAAAATATATACGTTGTCAATTGTGAAAAAGAAATCTTCCAAATAGATGCTACCATCCAAGCTGCCATCCTGTCTTGGACCACAGTCATTGACGATATCAAGAAATTGTCGTTCGACTGCGCTTTTAGCAGTTAAGGTTGTCCAATCTATTCCCGAAAAATTGAAGTCACCAAGAAAATAGTAGGAATTGTTTGTCATATCTCTAGAGTATGCAAAAGAAAAAGATTGATGTATTGGCTAAAACAATTTGCAATGGTTGATTTTTCAATAGAGTACCGCGACGACGCTGGAGGTATGTAGACATTAACGCTTGCTTTATTGAGAATTTGGTTAAGCCTTTGATACCATTGACTGAGAAGCTCGTCAAAATTACTGGAGCAATACGATAGAAACGGTTCTTCGTTGGTTATCTCATTTAACTTACGGCGATCGACTTTTTAGCAAATTTTGTCAGTTTATTATTTATTGAAAACGAACTTCGTCTCACACGGCTGTTAATAATATGAAAACATGAGTAATTAACAAGTCAAGTATTCAAAATGTGGGTTCAATAACTAGCAGACATATGGTGCCCATAGAAAGAGAAATGTATACCATCTTTACAGAAGTAATTAAATGGGAGGGTGAAGTATGGGGACAGAATTTGAAAGGTTGTATTTTGATAACCACTTCGACAACAAATGAAATGGAGCTGAAACTCCACGGGAGCGACCTAAATCTGGTCAACTAAGCAACGTCGTTTCTCAAACTTATGCTTACCTTTGACTTCAAGAGACCTGCTGATGCCTCAAACAATATAAAGTCCTCAATTACAGCTCAGATTTCCGTTGTAGTGCTGTGTTGGCGCATGCGGCAACCATCTTGATGTTTTCGTCTCGGCATGTGCTTTTTGAACTGTTTCACTGAAATAATTTTTTCAACAGACTCCTGAATAGCTGGTCTCCGTCTGTGATACAGTATATCATAGCTCAATTATTGACGCAGAATTCTTTTTGCTGTATATATTCCACAAGATCCTCATGATCGCACACTTTGATCTATGTGAACTTAGAGTGTCGTTGATGTTGTCAAGCCGTAACACAAGATCAGTTTAATTTGAACGTATTGGCTGTTTCCAATCAGATGTCTTCAAATACTTTGAGATCTCTCTGGATAATTTTGTGATTATACTCCTGATGAAGTGACTCAGACTCCTGATGAAGCTCATCGTCCCCAGAGACCTCAAAGGTGAATTCCGAGAAGATCTAATAGTTTTCATGCGGTCGTTTTGACCTGTCTTCACGGACAGAGTTGTCATCTTGTTCGGCATAGCTTCCTGCTTCACTAGTTATGTCATACATCTGAGAACCAGGGAATGGCTGTATCCCATTTTTTAATGAAAGGTACTGTAGGCATTGTTGGATAGGCTGTCTTTTCACCGTTTGGTCCTTCCCCTGAATAAAAGTTATGTGATCTTCCCTGCTAGCACGGAGCAGCGCAGTGACACATTGTGGTATTAAATTGTTGCTAATTTTATTTCGTTCTAGAAATGGATGTTAAATATGATTTCAAATCAGACGCAAATAGATCTAAATGGGAGAAAATTCTTATAGAAGGTTTAGAGAAGGCAAGTAAACAAAATTTCAAAGAGTTTAACATTTGATCGACAATTAACTTAAAAGCTTGTGAAATGTGAACTTCTGTTTAGATTCTGATTGAGATACATCCTACCCTTACCTTGACAGATTCTGCAGCCCTGTATATCCAGGATTTAATATTAACCAAATGTCTTTATCCAATTTGTACTACCTTTTCCAACGAAATAGATGTCATAAAGGACGTTATTATGTCAAAATTCCCCCCTCCCTTAAATCATTGGGCTGTATCAGAGGCTTTAGATTCAATAACTAATAGGCAGCCAAAAAATGGAAAACAAACTACTCAAGGAAAGGACCAATTTCTGCTTCCTTATGCCAAACTGCGCTGTCTAATTTGCAGGGTAAGATATACAAACCTAAATTTCATCCAGAAGTTAATTGCCGCGTCGGGATTTTTATGTGCCTCAACTTTGATTCGGAAATTTTTGCTTTGAATGTTTGCAGTATTATGAATGCTACTGTAACATAAAAAGAGGTGAAAGTCTGTAAATGACAAGTAAATTAGGTCAGATGAGGCACATCAATGTAAGCGGGATGTAGTTAATGGCAATTGTTTTGAGGCTGTACCGTCTGAAGTATTGACACAACCTTCAAAAGATGAGAGCTCAAATAAACAAACCAGCTATTCTGTGTGACTCTCAGCTGTTTCATGCCCTCGAATGCAAAGATCCCAATATCGACCTAAGTATACTTATCCAGTTTCGGCAATTCTTTTTCTGTTTCAGGAATTTTTCCAACTACCAGTTACTGAAGTAAACGAGGACGTGATATGGTTAATAGCAGGATGCGTGGAGTTCCTCTGCGTAGATTTAATTCGGGTTTGTGATGTCATTTCGTTACTGCTCGAGGGTAGAGCGGTACAAGTCTCCCTCCTGTCTTAGTAGACTTGTTTTGTATTTATATTCGTAAATATCTACATCGTGTTTAAAAAGAAACCGGAAACATTGATCAGTGATAACAAAACATTATTTGTTCATTGGTAGTATCCAGCAATATTTAACAACTGTAAATTTTTATTTGTTAAAGTGAAATGTAACTGGTGCTGAACATAATGTGAACATCAAAAACACAGTAACAGAGCTCGGTTTTTAGCTGATTGTATTCAATTTTGACACATTCTTGAAAACTTATGTTTTTACTCAGCGTTTAAACGTTTTCAACGCTTTTTTGTTTCAGCTAATCGGATCGTTTGTCAAAAATTTGAAGTGCTTAGAGATGAAAGTGGAAGATGTGAAAAATTCACTTTGCGCGGATAAGGTTAGCCAAATAAGTTCACCATCATTATTCGGTCATATTGCTGAGTCACCATGCTAGACTGAAAATCAAAGTAAAAGGTCAAATAACCCTGGCAAATATATTTCATTGTTTATTACAATCAGTTGGCGAAAGTTTGAAAGGTCACGCATTTTGCGTTGTTTACTGCTAGAGTTAAGTCCTAACATGACAAGCGAAAGAGGTTCGAAGTATCCTAATAGGCCTTTAATACAATATGAGAGCATTGAAGCCCTTGACCTCGCTTCTTTCAATAATAACATCAATGTTAAGGTTCTGCTCGAGTTACTCGAAATTAGCCGAGATGTCAACGATAGACCAATGCTGGAGGATGGACAGAGCTACCAAGATTGGGAAAATTTGGATAAAGAGGCTTTGACGGAGAAATACCGTTCAGTTGCTAAGCTTTTAATAGCAGAAGAAAGGCAGAACCTCCGAAATATTCAGATGATTTTGTTTGTGTTCATTGCCCCACTGCAAGATTTAGAGGGTGTCCCTAAACAGGTACGTTTGTCTTTATATTGTTTCGAATTTTAGCATCAATAATGCAGTCATGGGTTGGAATGTACTTTGTTTCAGAAATTTGAGGATATTTTCTGCAGTGTCAACACAGTGCATGAAATGTCAAGCCTCTTCTTGCCACGTTTAGAAGGAATTTTAGAATTTTATGGAAATGTAAGTTGCAGCTGTGTTATGCCCGAATTCTTTAATGATTAATAGCCGCAAAGAGCTAGCTGAGCCTATTATTGGCCTTTTCTTGGTTTTTACAATTCGAAGAATTGAATTGTATTAGGGCGCTGTCTTTTTTAATAGCCGCGAAGCAATAGCTGAGGCTATTATTGGCCTTCTCTTGTTTTTTTTATTTATTTCGTCGTCAAGATTTTTTTAAAGACCAAATGACGTCACAACCACTTCAAATCTGCTGTTTGTTCATTCTTTCAAACAATTTCAACTGAATTGCGTGCGTGACGTCAGTTTTCACTCTTTGTGGAGCTAGTTTTTTGTTCATTCGCGTGATTAAATTTTTGGTCACACGTGACTTACCTCACTCTCAAACTTTAATTCGCAGATATATCATCAAATGAGTGCTTGTCACCTTAATTGAAGGTTATTTAAGAGCAGGATATAGAAACAGCAAAAAGTTATACAGATTCTTAATCAAAAGTTAACATATCTGCCCTTAATGAAAAGAATAAGTTTCTTTTTTGATCTGTCTTTTTTTTTGCCTTTTTGAGACTACAGATCTAGGAACCTATTGTGGCTAATTTCTGGCAATTTGCCAGCTATGTTTCAAGATCTGTTCACTCATTTTTATGATTTTTGGAGTCAAATTGGAGTGATGATTTTGGTCACGCCGCAACAGGAAGTGGAGCAAAAAAGTGAGTGGTTTTACAGCGTGAAATTTTTGCGCTCTAATTTTCAGGTAGTGGGAAAATGGGTTTAAGTTTGCTTTCTCGCTGGTTGTTTTTTGTTCACATGCGGCATTCTGACATTGATTTTAACTGTTTTTTTAGCTGTTTGGTTTTTTCTGATTTTTCTAAATGATTTTCCTAGTCCAATCATTGTCCATTCTAGGTATAGTTTTTTTAATTTAGTCAATGAAAATTCGAATTGTATGTCAGGACTTATCCTGCTGTTTTTTAAGTTTGTCAACAGGATTTTTGTTTTACGACCATATGACGTAACAATCACCCCTTCAATTCTGCTTTTTCTTCATTTCATTCGTTCATTCAACTTCAACTGAACTGCATGCGTGACGCCGTATTTTACTCTTAGTGAAAAATGTTTTTTTGTTGATTCGGTTGATTAAATTTTTGGTCAAACGTGACTTAACTCGCTCTCAAAAATGACTCAGAAATCGAATTGTCTCTGAAATTGACTTTTCTTTTAATTCGAAGAGAAACGGTCAAATGAGTGTGTTTCACTCGAACTGAAGGGTATTTAAGGGCAACTAATAGGTTCAGCAATAAGTTAAACCTAATCTTAAATTACAAAAGCCCAGAAATTTTTTTAAAAATTCTTTTTTGGTCTTTTTAATGGCCGCCGTCACTCTCTACGGCTATTTAGGCGCTCTTTTTAAAATTTGCTTTACCTTTTGATCACGTTTTTCGTTTTAAATAAGTAACAATTTTCACGTTTGACTTCTGTCTTACCCCACTCATTGTTTCAACTGAATGTATTTTAAGTTCTTTCATGCATTGAATTACGCAATCTAGTGAATTCTGTCGAAGTCAAAATCAAGAGACCGGATAAACCGATAGAGCCTGGTCATTAATTCATTGAGAATTAGGTTATCAAAGTTCATTAGAATCTTTGCGAGCTGAGAGTGGTATTAAGCTCTTTTATTAAGCCCTTACCATCTTTTTGAGACTGCAGATCTAAGAATCTTGTGCGGCTCTTTTCTGGCAATCTGCCAGCTATGTTTTGAAGTGTATTCATAAGCATAAAGTTATGTTTAATCATTCTCGTACGAAGTTTGAAGTACGTATTGTAAATGTATTTTTATATTCCTAATTTCAGCCTGACTTTTTTTGCTCTATAGTTTTCTCTTGCTTGAACGGATCTGACTTTCGTCAACGTCAACGAGATCAATCGGTAGCAGATGTGTTACTCCTTTATTATTTAGTTGGTCTCAAGTCGTACCGTTGTTTGAGCGGAAAGCGTCCGACGGCATATTTTTTCGAGTGAATTTACTGAAAGATTTCAGTATTTTTGACGGAATTGTTTTACGACTAGCGATGTTAGATAATAAGCTGTTTCATGGTTTCTGAAATTAATGGAAGGGTTATCAATATTTTGAAATTAATGGAATGGTTATTGTGATATTATTATCTTCAGAACCATTTGCTTCAGTCGAGACTATCTAGTATCCTTATTTCAGTCCTAAAACAGTTTCACTGGCTCATAAAGATCCATAAAACTTGAACATGATCATAATTTTCGAAAATCAGAAATTTGCAAAAACTTAGGTCATTAAGTTTTAGCATTTTTGTGATAAAATTTAAATTTTTTTGAATTTTCTTAAAATTATCATGTTCCAGGTTTATGGATCTCTATGAGCCAGTGAAATTGTTTAGGGACTGAAATTGGGATACTCGATAGTCTCTTGACTGAAGCTAATGGTTATTAATATTACGAACTTTAGCAAGATTTTTGTATTGTAGCCTGTTTGAGTAAGCCTAAGTGTTGTGATAAACTTACTAAATAGTCTCCAAGTGCACCCCGGAGGCTATTTATTTCTGTTTCAGCTTTTGATTGTTGTTATTTACTGTGGTTTCAGAGGCCGGACTTTGTTTGAGTAGCCCCATTTACCGGGGATTTCAGATTCCGGCGGAAGATATTAAACGAGAATTATCTACGATTCCATATTTGGTATCACGCATTTGGCGAGAGTTCTCCGCATCTGCTTGATTGTTTCCCTACGTTTTTTGCCATCCTAAATATTTCCCTTAGTCAAACATTTGGTGTGAGGGTTCTCCACATTTGCTTGGCTAATTAGTTTAGGCCCCTAGCGGCCACTTCCCTTAGTCCCCCTTTTATCCCAAGTTACAATGTTACCGCCGCCACCGCCCGAACCTATCTGCAATATTTGTAACGAGCCATGTACAAGTGAGTGCGTTTTGTGTCAAATGTAAGAAAATATATGTTCACTTTGGTTGTTTGGGAATTCCAAGTACCGCAAATATCAAAGGAATGATCTACTGGTTCTGTGGTGGTTGTACCCGTACTCCTAGCTTTACTGCAGAACTATCTGCTCTGGACAGAATTACGGCCGTTGAGAAAAAGCTCGATTGTGTTGATTCTGTGATCCGCGTAAAGCCCGGAAGTTGTTTTTATGAGAGCCGTTTCTTATTTCCGAGTTTTACCTCCGACTGTCTTGTCCCGACTTCCCCCCAGAACTCCTTCCGTCAACCTCGCGACTTGGTTCCCCCTCGTCGAGCCCTCCAAATCTCACCCACCATGGGGCTTCCACTCAGCTGACCCCCTGCTTATGCACGCCATAATGCTATCATCCCTAAGTTCGTAAGTACCCTTTAGCTATTACCAAAGCCAGCAGTTCGTTTGAAATTTGTTTTCCCCTTGTTCGGCCCTTGTTCATCTTGTGGGTTCAAATTTTTCGTGTAACACCATATTTGACTAAATCGCTAAAAATTACATATTTGATAAGCTTCTGTGCTTGTTTCCTGATTTCATTATTTTTTTACCCGCGTAAAGAGCTCGTAACTGAGAACATTCGTGTTTTTAAATCGCGTTCTGTGTCTATTTTTCTCTTCTTAATTAATTGCTCTCGAACAATGTTAGTAACAAGTGTATTAGAAGATGACCCCACTTAAATGCTTGACACCCCAATGCTTGCATCGCTAAGCGCCAGCTAGATACTACCGAAGCCAAACACTCGCAGATTGTTTAGGAGCATTTCGCGCGACGTCAGTGGGTTATCTTTTCCTTTTTCAAATTGTTCTATCGCATTTAAAATGCGAGATGAAAATGTCCTTGAGTTTAATTGATTGTCTCTGAGTTCATGTCTGTCGTGTGATAAAATTTTTGACTTTTGGGTTTCCGGTAGATTATCGATTAGTTTATTTCAAGTCTCATTGAGTGAATCCTGACATTAGAATCTATCGCATAGGTTAGGTAAATTCTGGTTGATGTATTACTTGAACTTTTTTACAAGCTTTGACTTATGATTTAGAACGTTGACTTCTTAGCTGGTAATTTTTAATAATTTGGAACCGAAGGTAAAATTCAAGGTCAAAATGTCATTTCGATAATATTTGATCCCAGCTGAGTCCCTTCTACCTTTCTAAACTAGTTCGCCTCCAAATTGCCGACCTCTGTCAAACCTTACACTTGCCTAACCCCCAAATATTTTCCTGGCCCCTGGGAGCCTATCTACCACCTGCGTACACCACCCACCTACTCTTTAACCGTACACCCTAAATACCTACCGCGAACCCCCTTACCATCCTACCACCTCCAACTGCACTACCTATACCCCATTTCGTACCTACCCCCAACACCTACCTACCTACCCCTTCCCAGCTTTGATCTCAAGCGACAGATATAGATCAGTTTTAAATTATGAAAATTGAAGATCAGTTAGTATGAAAGTTTTATTTTTACAATGTTGTATCGCAATTACCGCAGGTGGGACAAGATTACTGGTAACCTTTGTTGAAATTGAGGAAATTTTGCGCAGTCTTTCTCGTTTGTTTGGAATTTTTCCGCGTTATCGAGTCTAATTTGACATTATTTGACGAGTTTTTTTAGTTTCGTTTAAGCTCGAGTTTCCTAGTATTATACTCGCCCCAATTCTCTACTCAAATGAGTGAGGAGATAGTAAATGAAATTTTTTGCACCAAAGCCCTACTCCTCCAATGAGCGAGGAGTTAGTAAGTGGAATTTTTCACGAAGGAATTTGTGGCAGACGATGACGGGTTGGGGGGAGGGGGTGGGTAACGACTCTTATTTTTAAGATTCACTCATTGAAAGAAGGTAACTCCAATTTAAACTGTTTGATATCTTTAATCAAGTAAATTTGCGCCAAATGAATTTAAATTCCAAAAAATCCACTACTTAGTTTTTTAAATGAAGTGCTACGAAGGACAGACGATCTTTATTTACTCTCAAACAAAGATCGTAGCCATTTTCTACGTCCCAGCTTCTCAAGTTTCTGTCCTCAAAAACGGGATAAAGAGGTAAAACCCGGAGGTGGCTTTTTTATGAAGCCATTTCTTAATTCCGAATTTGACCCCGATTTGTCTTTCCCGATCCCTCCAGAACTCCTTCCGTCAACCTCGCGACTTGGATCCCCTCTTCCAGCCCTCCCAAGTCTCACCCCCATGGGACTCCAACTCAGCTGACCACCCTGCTTATGCAAGCAATAATGATATCATCCCTAAGTCCTATTAAGCTATTACCAAAGTCAGCCGGTCGTTTGAAATTAGTTTTCCCAAAGTTTTTCGACAATGTTTCATCTTGTGAGTTCAAAGTCTTCGTGTAACAGCATATGTGACTAAATCGCTAAAAGTTACGTACATCTGATAAGCTTCTATTCTTGTTTCCTTAATTTAATTTTTTTTCCACGTAAAGAGCTCGTAACTGAGAACATTTGTTTTTAAATTGCGTTCTGTGTCTACTGTTCCTGCAATTGGTAATTATTTGCTCTCAAAGAAAGTCAGTAACAATTGTATTAGAAGATGACCCCAGTTATAAGCTTGGCACCCCAATGCTTGCATCCCTAAGCGCCAGCTGGATACTACTGAAGCCAAACACTCGCAAGTTGTTTAGAAGCAATTGGCGCGACGTCAGTGGGTTATGTTTTCCTTCTGCAACTTGTTCTATCGCATTTAAAATGTAAGATGAAAGTGTCCGTGAGTTCAATTGTTTGTCTTTTAGTTCATGTCTGTAGTGCGATAAAATTATTGACTTCTGGGTTTTCGGTGGAGTGTAGATTAGTTTGTTGCAAGTCTCATTGAGTTAATCTTGACCATTGAATCTGTCCGAGAAGTTAGGTAAATTTTGGTTGATGTTTAACTCGAACTTTTCACTTTTGTTTACAAACATTGACTTATGATTTAGAACGTTGACTTCTTAGTTTGTAATTTTTATTAATTTGGAACTGAAGGTAAAATTCAAGGTCTAAATGTCATTTCGATAATATTTGATCCCAGCTGAGTCCCTTCTACCTTTCTAAACTAGTTCGCCTCCAAATTGCCGACCTCTGTCAAACCTTACACTTGCCTAACCCCCAAATATTTTCCTGGCCCCTGGGAGCCTATCTACCACCTGCGTACACCACCCACCTACTCTTTGACCGTACACCCTAAATACCTACCGCGAACCCCCTTACCATCCTACCACCTCCAACTGCACTACCTATACCCCATTTCGTACCTACCCCCAACACCTACCTACCTACCCCCTCCCAGCTTTGACCTCAAGCGACAGATATAGATCAGTTTTAAATTGTGAAAATTGAAGATCAATTAGTATGAAAGTTTTATTTTTACATTTTTGTATCGCAATTACCGCAGGTGGGACAAGATTACTGGTAACCTTTGTTGTAATTGAGGAAATTTTGGACATTGTCTTTCTCGTTTGTTTTGAATTTTTTCGCGTTATCGAGTCTAATTTGACATTATTTGACGAGTTTTTAAGTTTCTTTTTTTTTTAAGCTCGAGTTTCCTAGTATTATACTCGCCACAATTCTCTACTCCAATGAGTGAGGAGATAGTAAGTGAAATTTTTTGCACCAAAGCCCTACTCCTCCAATGAGCGAGGAGTTAGTAAGTGGAATTTTTCACGAAGGAATTTGTGGCAGACGATGACGGGTTGGGGGTGGGTAACGACTCTTATTTTTAAAATTCACTCAATGAAAGAATGTAACTCCAATTTAAATTGTTTGATATCTTTAATCAAGTAAAATTGCGGCAATTGAATTTAAATTCCAAAAGATCCACTACTTAGTTTTTTTGAATGAAGTGCTTCGAAGAAGGACAGAAGACCTTTAATTACTCTCAAACAAAGATCGTAGCAATTTTCTACGTCTCAGCTTCTCAAGTTTTTTTCCTCAAAAACGGGATAAAGGTAAAACCCGGAGGTGGCTTTTTATGAGTGCCATTTCCTAATTCCCAATTCGACCCCGATTTGTCTTTCCCGATCTCCCCCAGAACTCTTCCGTCAACCTCGAGACTTGGATCACCCTCTTCCAGCCCTCCCAAATCTCACCCCCCATGGGACTCCAACTCAGCTGACCACCCTGCTTATGCAAGCAATAATGATATCATCCCTAAGTCCTATTAAGCTATTACCAAAGCCAGCCGGTCGTTTGAAATTAGTTTTCCCTGTTTTTCGAGTTCAAAATCTTCGTGTAACAGCATATGTGACTAAATTGCTAAAAGTTACGTACATCTGATAAGCTTCTGTTATTGTTTCCTGATTTTATTTTTTTTATCCACGTAAAGAGCTCGTAACTGAGAACATTTGTTTAAATTGCGTTCTGTGTGTTCCTGCAATTGATAATTATTTGCTCTCAAACAAAGTCAGTAACAATTGTATTAGAAGATGACCCCAGTTATAAGCTTGGCACCCCAATGCTTGCATCCCTAAGCGCCAGCTGGATACTACCGAAGCCAAACACTCGCAGATTGTTTAGAAGCAATTCTCGCGACGTCAGTGGATTATGTTTTCCTTTTTCAACTTGTTCTATCGCATTTAAAATGCTAGATGCAAATGTCCTTGAGTTTAATTGTTTGTCTCTTAGTTCATGTCTGTAGTGCGATACAATTTTTGACTTTTGGGTTTCCGGTAGAGTATTGATTAGTTTATTTCGAGTCTCATTGAGTGAATCTTGACATTAGAATCTGTCCCAGAAGTTAGGTAATTTTTGGTTGTTTAATTATTCTCGAACAAAGTTTTAAGAAATTATTTTAAACGTGTTGGTCTTTTTACGTCTCAACGATGAGTATTGGGATTCTACAGGTTTTTTTAGCTGATGCAAGTTTGTTCGTTGCTTGAACTTTTGACTTTTGTTTACAAACATTTTATGATTTAAAACGTTGACTTCTCTTTTTGAACATTGGAGTTAAGCAATAGTTAGTTTGTATTTATTTAAAATTAGGAACTAAACGTAACATCCAGGGTAGGTGAGGTAAATTGAGAGTTTTTATTGGACGACTCTTCGAGCCATTTTAGGTATTATACCGGCTATGTTTTTTCTGCGATTTTCTGCCTGACTAGTTTTTCATCTGACGCATTTGACTTTTCGTCCTTAAAAATAGGATAAACAGGTCAGTGAGGGACGGGAAGTTGTCCGTGAGTTATAATGTTTGTCTTTTGGCTTTCAGGTCGGTTGTGCGACAAATTTGTGACTTTCAGGTTTCCGATAGAGTATCGCTTTGTCAACCGATTAGTTTGTTTTAAGTCTCATGGAGTAAATCTTGACCTTAGAAACTGTCCCAGAATTTAGGTAAATTTTGTTGATGTGTAATTGCTCCTGAACGAAGCTGGAAGCAATTATTGTAAACATGTTGGCCTTTTTACTAGTCAAAGAGGAGTATTGGGATTCTACAGTTTTTTTGCTGCAAGTTTATTCATGACTTGAACTTGTTTTTTTGCCTGCGAACTTTGACTGCTGTTCTAGAACGGTGACTTCTGTTTTTGAACATTGGATTGTAGCAGTAGCTTAGTTTGTAATAGAGAATAATTAGAAACTGATAGTAAAATTCAAGATGAAAAGGTCATTTCGATAATTTTTGATCCCATATAGGTGCCTCGTTGCTATCTAAACTAGCTCCCCATCCAACTACCGACCCCTGCCAAACCCTGCACTTACCTAGCCTCCCAACATTTCCTCACCCCTGGGAACCTATCTACCAACTGCGTACACCACCCTTCTACCCTTTGACTCTACACCCAAAATCGATACCTCAAACCCCCTTGCCAACCTAGCACCTTCAACTACACTACCTACCTCTAATTTTCTACCTACCTTGAGCATCTATCTACCTACCCCCTCCTTCCTTCCTATCTTCCCGCACATTCCAACCCCGCACCCAACTTTCGCTCCCAGCCACTTCAGCCCGCCCACCGACCTTCATTGCTAACTAAAAATTGGTTGTTTCTAACTACAATATTGCTTAGGTTTTTTGTTTTCGATAGAAATAAGTAGGGTTTATTTAAGTAGGTTTTTTCGAGTTGTTTCCGGTATTCTACCGGCTATGTTTTTTCCGCAAAAATTTGCTTGACCATTTGACGTTTCGAGTGAGTTTTGCGCCTTGACTTCGTTTTGCGTGATTTAAATTTCTCCATCATTCACAATTTGAAGCAGCTGAACTGAAAGAGCGGCAGTTCACTGCTAAAATTCAAATGAAAAATGCGCCGAAATTGATGTCTTTTTTCACTTTAATTTTTCTTAGAGTTTATAATGGTATACACTAACCTCTAATGACGTCATTCGAAGCCCTCTTAGCAGTTTTAGTTACTCACCCCCCTCCCCGAACGCTGCAATAGGTTTGAGCTCCCGCTAGTCTTTCGAGATTAATTTTTCCGACGCTAAGCGGTGATATTTTAGCTGTTATTTACGTTTCTGTCGGCGTTTTTTGAGTGCGCAATGAAACTTTCTCTTTTCTTGCTTTTTTCGTGGTTTATTGGTTAGATTTTAGAAGTTAATGATTGCCATAGTGTTTAAGATTCTTGGGCTTTTTTCCATTTATGACTTTGTCTCTTGTATATAAAGCAAGGGTTCTGTTTTGCTGTGTTTTAGTTCGTTGTTGAGAGTTTAATTCGTGATAATTCTAGATTTGGATTCAGTTTCGCAACAATGGGTTTGACAGCAAGCCCAAGAATTTCAATAAAATTTTTCGGAATTTTAAATGTGGAAAGTTGTCTTCGGACACCTGGATTAATTCGACTATGATTTTTATGTGTCAACCAAATCTTTTCTCAAAGCTGGTCAAGAAAAAGTTCATTACGAGGGCTTTTTGACTAAAGGTAACATCCAAGGTAAAAAGGTTATTTCGATAATTTTTGATCCCATATGAGTCCCTCCTACCTTTCTAAACTACCTCCCCACCCAACTACCGACCTCTGTCAAATCCTACACCTACTCAACCCCCAAACATTTTCTTCCTCCCCACTGGGAACCTATATACCACCTGCGTACACAACTCACCTACTCTGACAGTACACCCTAATTACCTAGCGCAAACCCCCTTACCAATCCACCACCTCCAACTACACTGCCTCTACCCCATTTCGTACCTACCCCCAACACCCATCTACCTACCCCCTCTCAATTGCCTACCCTCCAACCCCGCACCCAACTTTCGCCCCCAGGCGTCTTAGGCCCCCACCAACCCACATTCATACCTAGAAAATGGCTGTTTCTAGCTATATAATGCTTTTGTTTTTGTTTTTCGATATTTCTCAAATAGGTAGGATTGATTTAAGGAGTTTTATTAGTCTCTTGCGGTAATCTACCGGCTATGTTTTTTAAGCCACCTTTTCGCTTGACAGTTTTGACGTTTCGAGATACTTTTGTGCCCTTTTTTTCCATTTTGCGTAATTTAAATCTCTCTCATTCAGAATTTTAAGCAGCTGAACTCAGGTACTGGCAGTTCACTACTAAAAGTCAAATGAGAAGAGCGGCGAAATTGTTGTCTTTTTCACTTTAATTTTTCTTAGAGGTTATTATGGTATGCAAGAACCTCTAATAACGTCATTTGAAGCCCTCTTAGCAGTTTTAGTTACTCCCCCCCCCCCCCCCGAATGCTGCAATAGATTAGAGCTCCCGTTAGTCTTTCGAGATTAATTCTTCCGACTTTAAACAGTGATGTTTTAGCTGTTATTTACGTTTCTGTCGGCGTTTTTTGAGTGCGCAATTAAACTTTCTCTTTTGCTTTTTTTCGTGACTTAATGGTTAGATTTTAAGAAGTTAATGATTGACATAGTGTTAAAGATTCGTTGGCTATTTTTCCATTTATGACTGTTTGTCTCTTGTATATAAAGCAAGGTTTCTGTTTGCCTGCAGTTTAGTTCGTTTTTTTGAGGTTAATTCGTGATAATTCTAGTTCTGGATTCAGGTTCGCAACAATGGCTTTGACAATAAGCCAAAGATTTTTGATATATTTTTTTTTGTATTTTTAAAGTGGAAAGTTACTTCATTCGGATTCCTGGATTATTTTTGACTCTTATTATTTTCAGTTGAAACATTTCCTGTAGTTTTATTAGGGATTTATTGATGTTTCTTTTTTGGATATTTGTTATATAGGTGAGGTAAGTTTAGAGATTATATTGAACGACTCTTCGAGTCGTTTCCGGTATTCTGTCGGCTTTGTTTTTATGCGTTTTTTTTGCTCTGGAATAAACAGGTAGCGCCCAGAGGGCATCAGGTCTTCTTAGAGTTTTTCAGCTGACTAGTCTCCAAGTATGCATGAGATTGAGGGAAATTTTTTTGAGACGTATACTCACTTCACACCCCTCCCCTCATTTTTCTATGCCCGACTTAATTATCGGCACTAGAATTAGGGTATGGGAAAAGAGGCTTCAAAACAATCGGTTAATTATTTTTTACATGTCAAATTAATGTCACGTTTTTTATGGCACCTGTGATGCCCAGAAATTCTTGATATAAAATAGAAAGCGTGACTATTTAAATTTAAATTGGTGATTTTTACTTTTGATGTTTACGATTGAATGAATTCGACCTTCAAAATTTTAAGTACAATTTAGTATTATTTCTTAGCCAATCATTAGAAATGATCATATTTAATTTGTCGCTGTTGTGTTAAAGGAAACTCCGCTGGTCGGAGACGCCATATTGCAGTTTGCAGAGGAGATATCCCTGGACCCCTATGTCAGTTTTGCAGAGAATATCGCAGAAGACCAACAGGCTACAGTAGACTACTTGAACAGATACAATGAATTCTTGCAATCATACAAATCGATACAGCAATATTTCGAGAAAACTAAAGTAAGAAGCTGTTCGTAACTTTTTTGTACAGGGCAGCTCCAACTTAGTTGGATAGATATACTGCCAGTGGCTTGAGGAAAGGCGACGTGATAATTGAAGTTTGCATTATTGACCACGAAGCGACAGCTTGACTGATGGTATTATACGCTACGAAAAGGCTGCTATCGAGTTCTGCATAATATAGGATTTTCGCGTGGAGTATTGATTTTCGTGTATTTTGATGTATTGAATGGTTTAAGGAGAATTTGAATTAGAGAATACGTCCCGGCTAGTAAAAGGCGATTCTCGTTTTTCTATATTCATGAATTTGCATTGTTATGGAGAAACTTTATGCATTGCAGTACTATTGGTTATTGTTTTGGCTACTAGTAGTAGGCGATTGGGTAGCATTACTTGGTTAATTCGTAATACCCTATTATAGTCTACCTGATAATCGTATTTATCGAATTTTATTGTTGCCTTCTCAGTTTCTTGTCTGTTTGTGATGACAATCCAATGTGAGAAAATTCTATTGCCTCGTTAAAAATGATTCGGGTTGTTTCCTCACCCTTCCATGGGCATATTTTCCCGCTAGCGTGGAGGCGCTAGTGGAGTCGTTCTCTTTGGTTTTTTTGGTAAGAAATTAATTCTGTTTTTCTCGTTTGAGGCAATAGATTATGATCTGATTATGATTGAGATCTGACAGACAAATTGTTTTTTACGGTTTCAGTTTGTTGGTTTGAATGGTTTTCGAAACTTCTGCCGTTGCTGTAGGAGTTTTTTTAAATATCGTTTGGAGTTTTGCTCTTATCAATTGGCTCATCTCTAGGACAACTAGGATACAAAGTAGTTCCACATTAGTATATCAGCGAGTCGTATAATGCTAGTTTGCGTTCAGAAATGGTATGTGCCTGGATAATTTAAACAAGAAGATACCTATGCTTCTGTGTGGGACTCCAAATGTTCTATTGTTCGCATTTAAAATGCATGAAAGGCATCACATCACGGTATTGACGAAGCTATTACAGAAACCTTTGCAGTTACTTCTATCATAGTCTCAGTTTGAAACAATTTTCTATCTTTGATGTTATTGACTCTGCTTATTCGTTCGATCCTCTCTCTGATCTTTTTCTTTTTGAGACGTTGATTATTTGAACAGTTTCAAAGACCGTTTTTTTTCCTCTCAAATATTTACTTGTTGAAATATCAGAGAAAATTATTATTTGATGTCCCTTATCTCCAAGAAACTCTAACCAACTGTGATAGTCCTCGGGTACATTAGAAGCAAATAGGATATGATTGCTATTAGTAAAAATTTAGAGTGTAAACAAAACTTTTCGAAGCTCAGCGAAAGTGAAGGTCCAAAATGAAAAAGTTAATTTTCCTGTCAAGTCTTTTTTTGATTCACGTAGGCATTACATTGTGGATCATCAAAGAAATGTGATCCAATTAGCAATACTTCTGTTCTCCTATTTTGATTGAGAAAAAGAAAGACATGAAAAGGGGAAAAAAACAAGAGGGGGGTTTAAAGATAGTTATATTTCCTTTTAAAAACGCGGCTTGAGTGCCCATTGAAGCTATGTCGTATGTTATCATTTTTTTCGGATCCGGTTTCGATAAGTGTTGTCAAGAAGTATTCTGATGAAATCATTTTTCAAAACTCTTCGATGCAGCTAAAGTGAATATCCCAATTCAACAAATCAAATCAAATTGTGCTTAAACAAACAAACAAACAAACAAACAAGACATAAAATCACAAAATGAATAGCAAATTTTAAAAATCTCATTTTTTCAAATTGAGAAAAGGGCAATTTTACGGGGTCATGGTTTAACTAAATTTGACTCACATAAAGAGCAAATCAACTAATATGAATCACTACGCAACGTTATCTAATTTACTGTCCAATGAGTTTTGGGACACAAAATGTCAGTCTAGTTTCAATTTGTTTGATAATGAAGTTCTCAGAAAATTAACTTATTTATCAGAAATGTATCGAAAACGAAAAATGCTCAACATCGCCAAGCATTTGTCTGCAATCTGTTTTCGAAAAAAGAGGAATTCCAAATTTTTATGTCAAAATCTAGACACATATTTTATCATGAGTAAAATAAGAGTGAAACTAGTATAAAAATCTCTTTTTCAAAAATTGCAAGAACCATCAGTGATGCCAGATATTGTTTTCACAAATTAAGTCCAATTGTCAAATTTAAACATAAGTGAATACGATGGTGTGTATTATATGTTGAAGCCCAATTACTGGGATTTTTATTGGAAATTTGCACTTGTAGCAAGAAGTTTCTGTTCTGCTTTGTTTATTGTATTTAAATACTTCAATTACCTATTTTGTCAGATTTTGTTAATCATTTTGTATTCACACAATTGGTGTGCGTGTTCTCTACATCTATCAGGCTAAGATTAAAAATCTTCTCCCATTTATTGTTCCAACCTCCAAATTTGGTTGGGATTATGAAGTGTATGCTACCATGACTTTTTGTCAAGTCAATTTTGGCTGATCGACATCTTTCACGGAGAGATTAAAAAAGTGGGATTATTGAAAAATGAATCGGTCGTTGAAGAGATCTTTAAAAAAAGATTTTCTTGCTGATTCTTTTGAAATTTTTAGATTTCCTTGCTGAGCAACTGCTGTTTAAAAGAACTATGCGATTGAGTAAAAATTGAATTTAACCTTCAAGTCCCAACGATGTGCCAAAGTGACTATAATGGGGCAAATTTAGTTAATGCAAAACGAATTCTTGTTTGAGAAAGTTAACACTCAATATTCGTAAGTGCAATCCAAAAATTTTAAAAATAAGCGCATTGTTTTTGCCTGTGCATATGACCAATTCAGTTTAAAAACCAAGCAGAAAGAAATAATTTAGGGGAAAACTAGCAATTTTGTCATGGAAATTTTGTTGATAATTTCGACAAATCGCAGCTACAAAAATCATTGGAAAAAGGAAAGAGTTAACATGGTTTTGAATGGCGAACTTATGCGGTATATAACAAAAAAAGCGGACACGAAAAAACAGCAAAACTCCGAAAATATTTAACGGTATTTATGAATTCAGAGGCTAAAATTTTTTTTGTGCAAGCGTTGGACTTCAAATTGTTACCAATTGCTCTCGTCTTCTTTGCTCTCATACCTCTTTTGGAAGCTCAAAATGATCCGAAAAATGGGGGTAACACACATCCATCTTGCAAAAAAGTTTTAGCTGTTCGTTTCCATGTTTTAGGTTTTCAGATTAGACTTAGAATGCAATGTTGCTAATCCATGCGTATTTTGGAATGCTGTTCCTAGAAAAGACATATATCTAAGCATTGTTTCAATCTTTAACAATTTTTTTGAATTGAGATTTAAAAACTTTTTTCTGTGCCACAGTTGGACTTCAAATTGTTATCAATTGCTCTCGTCTTCTCTGCTCTGATACCTCTTCACTGGAGAAGAATGATTTTAATAGGTTGGAACACTTCTAAATATTGGAAAAGAAGAAATGTGAGTTTAATGTTTGCTACAAGTACTGAGTGTTTTTGCTGTCAAAACTGAAACTCTAATAGTCCGCCTGAATCCAGTAGCAAGCTTAAAATGGTCAGGAAAAGCTCAACTTGAAAAACGAGAGAATGGCAATAATTTTCAACAGACTTGTTGTGATGACATTGTAAAATCATTCCGATTGAAATAAATTGTCCAATACTTATTTGTTTTCAAACCAATTTTTCTTGCCACAATATACAAAACAAATAACTTGCACCCAGCAAAAATCTGACTGCAAGTACAATAAACAAAAGCAAAACCGATAAGCGTTTGAAAAACGGAAGTCAGCAAAAAATACTTTGGCATTGACGCTCACAATTTTCGGATGCGGAAACTAAACCAGTGCTTCACTAGAAAACTTCATTGGCCCAAAAAGTGAGATAAGTTCGAAAATGACTAAACTGTATGTTCAAAGTTACAATGCTAACCACAAGTTTGTGTTAAGGTTATCTTTTCCAATATCTATACGTGAAATTATGGACACAAAAAGAAGATGATTTGGATTGCCGAAGAGCCTTTTGAATTGTAATCATTGTCAATTGAAGTGATTTCACAGAAGACTAAAAACGGATTTCCAGCATTTGGTGCTTAAGAACTTTAACTTGAGGAATTGAACGTCCGAACTTTTATAAAGGGCCTTCCATCAACGTCACACATTACGAACTGGAAAGATTTCTGAAGCCATTTTTTGGACTTAAATTGAACTTATTTCCAACTACGATGTTGATTTCTTCCTCTTTTGGGAGCTCAAAATGATTGGAAAAAGGGTGTAACACACATCTTGCAAAAAATGATAGCACCAATACTATCCAATTCTTTAGGTTTAGAACAAAAAATAGAGGCGCAATAAATGCCGGCTTAAAGACAACGGAGGCTATCAATGAGGTTTATTTGATTTATTTTCGGTAAGAATTTGAGATTCATAATTTTTCGAAAAATGGATCTTGTATTTTGAAGCATTCTAGCCGTCAATCGGTCAAGCTAAATTTCTTGGGTGTGAAGAGAAAAGTTGTTTGTCGATTTGATCACAAAAACGTTTTCGAAGTCTTCGTTTTAGTTGCAGAAAGCTAACAGGTTTTTTTAAGGTTTTGGCTTTTAAATTTTAGATATTGAGCTGCTAAAAAACTTCAAGAGCTTGGAATTAATATCAAAATAAAAAACCATTCTGTGTGGCTCTTCTATCTTGGAAGAAGGATCAAGTTGAACAACTTGAAGTTTTTGTTAACACTTTTAATTGTTCCATTCCATGTTTCAGGGGTTTTCTGATTAGATTTAGAATTCAAATGTTGCTTATCCATGAGTATTTTGGAATGCTGTTGCTTGAGAAGACATAGCTAAGCAATGTTTCGATCTTCACGGTATATATGAATTGAGAGTCTATTTTTTTGCCACAGTTAGACTTCAAATTGTTACCAATTGCTCTCGTCTTCTCTGCTCTCATACCTCTTCATTGAAGAAAATGATTTTAATAGTTTGGAACAGTTCCTGTGCGAAGCGCAGCTGGTGCCCATTCTCCTTGTTCATCTTAGTTGCTAAGTTCCTGGGGTTGTTCCTGTAGTGACCATGCGATCGCCCCAGGAAAACGAAATCAGCCTACTGCAAAAAAAGCTTGAGGTAATTGAAGACAGCGTACTAGTTTGATGGGAGATGCAAAACAATTGGGAAGCTGCATGCTGGTTGTCAGCTTTCACTCGTCAATATGTGGAAGTTTCGAGTTTCTTCGAAATCCATAAAAGGCCGTGGCAAAGACGCAATGTTCAAATTATTCTGGTGTTGGCAAATCAGTGCTGTATTTATCTTCAGCTATCTTTGGGTGGTTCTGATAGTTACGTATTTAAAAACGTGCAAGCATGAAATGTTGTGCATCGGCAAATATTTTGGTGATTAATAACTGACGTCTTGGTCCGCAGCATTTTCAGAATTTTGGCTTCTTTTTTTCTGCTCTTTAGTTTTTTTTCTGTAGAATAATTGTTTTTTTTTTCTGTAGAATATTGATGCAATGCCATTTGGTTTTAGTTTGCACCGATCATCACTTAAATTGCTTAACGTGTTAAACAGGAATCGTTACTTTTCCGGTAAACGTATCCGATTTTTTCTTTTTAATTCATCATCAAGCTAAATTGAACGAGACACTTGAACGGGCCATCATCTCAATATTGCTCTTCCACAGTCAAATTATGTGAATGTGTTTGTACAAGTTATTTTGAAGATGCTGAATGGCTGCTGGAAACAATTTATTACTATTCTGAGTGCTATTTTCGGAAATTTTAACGGATAAATAACAAAATTATTTATTCGAGCGTATTGCTCGTTGAAAATTTTGTTTAGTTGTAATTTGATTTTACAGAGGGAGCTTGGCTACTGTGCTGCTGAGGTGTACAGGTATGTGCTGCCGAGACTTATGTACAACCTGGTGTCCCACGCCGCCAACTATTTTGAACGATTCAATGTAAGTCAAAGTTTTGTGCAATTTGTTGACGGCATCGTTATATAGCTGCCTGTAAAATTAAATTGGGCCCAAAAAGAATGTCTAAATACGCTGTTTTCCATTTCGACCGATTCTGAATCACCTCATTATTAAATTGTAAATATAATAGACTCATCGTAGATGAGATGCAAATCGTTCAAAACCTGATTTTACCGGTAATAATTGGAGACAATCGATATTGTGGCTCGAAAGGTCCTCAATTAAGAAGGAAAGAAATGGAGTCATCAATATTTATAGATCAGCTTAAAAGCGCAGTGGGCTGATTCTAAGGCTCAAAGGATTGAAAAGAAATCGTCTAGATTTTTAGATCAGCTTAAAAGCGCAATGTGCTGATTTTAAGGCCCTAATGATGACTAGTCCAGACGAGTCAGACAAATACAACATTAACGAGGCGTTAATCTGTTTGAAACGAGGACTCACACACTTGCGCAAGATGGCAGACCTGCTTCCCAAGAGGGAGGTCTACTTCCGTTTCGTTCCTAAGCCCATCGATCAGGAGTCACGGCGGAGGGTTGACGAGTTTGTCAAAAGTCTCTCAGGTGTCGATGAAGAGACGAGAAAGAGGATGTTCAATTCTGGTGAAATTATCATGGGTTCGTTTGTTGAATAAGAGAAGATTTTTAAATAAGAAGGTTCGAATAATTCTGCAGATGGCGCAAAATGTTCTCACATTTGTATTTGACCTCATACAATGGCATCATAATTACATTGGATAGGCTGCAAGAAAAGTTAATACATTCATTCAATTAGCCTCCGCAAGTTTTTTTTTACGAGACAGAAGTTGAAAAAACGTGTTAAGAAGTATCCAAAGTGGTCAAACAGAATTTTTGCCTAAATTATACGCGTAGGTTCGCACTGCGGATTAAAAGGTTAATATTAATTGCTCTCGAACGAAGTTTGAAGCATTTATTGTTAACATGTGTCTTTGTTATTGTTATGCAAGATTTTTGCTTCACCTTTTTCTTGAACATTCTTTCGATTTCACTTCTCGAGTAACTTTTGCCAGCTTGACTTTTAAATTTTTTTGAACGATTTTAATTGCTCGGACTCAGAAATTAAGTCTGCTGCTGAAATAAAAGCGATTTTTAGCCAAGTCTTTACATCGCCCTTGAAGGGTAGTGGATAATGTCCCCGACTCTCATCCGAACTCCTTCCTAGTCAGAAGTATAGTATCAAAACAGTTTCTCTAATCTGTGCCCCTTCTAAATTGTGCCTTACCAGTCATTTGCAAAAATGCAAATGTTGTCAAATTTCAAAAATATTCTGTCATATCTATTGGCTGCACAGCATCAGTTCCCTGCCTTTTTCAAATTTGACACTCCTAGAGCCTTTGAAGATTTGTTTCCAAATTTTGTGAACTTCTCGCAACCAAAAGGTGCTCAATGAGATTAGCAAAAGTAAAAAAACTGCTGTGGTTTGGTTCTCAAAATTACTGGAGAGAGAAATTACCCAAGGTCTGGATGACTAATGTATTTTTTTTCATAATTATTGAAAGAAATGTGACAGTCCCAAGGTCTTCTCAGCCGGCGATTATATCGGCCCAATTTTTACGACTCGAAAAGGTGTAATGGCAATATTTTTAAATCGATGACTTTTATTTTAAGAAGATGTGTTTTAGAGGACATCAAATGCCGCACGTGAAAAGAAGTGTTTAGGTCAGTCTGTTGACCAAGAATGAAAAGCAGAGAGAATTGAGAGATGTTTTTTGTTCATGTCATTCTGATAGGGGGCAACAAAAGAAGGCGAAAAAAATCCCCAAGTTAGCGATATTTTTTGATCGCGTGCGACATTTCCAAAGCGTAATTTTAGTATAAACTCTTCCAGACAAGGTTTTTGCTGCAGTTATTCTCTCTAGTAATATTACGTTTTGAAGCCTTTCTGACCACATGAAGCAAGTATTAGAATTTTAGATGCAGTTTCTGCTATCTTGTCCTGCTCACCGTTTTTTAGCAGTTTTTGTAATTGTCTTCAATTTTCAATGCTTTTAGAGGAATTTTTGGATGAAATTGTTCTATTGCTTCTGGTAATCTTTAGATTTGTTTATAGCTGTGAGCTGAGCGTATCTATATTGCGGTCCTCTTGGTTTTTTACAATTCAAAGATTTTGAATTGTATTGGGGCGCTGTCCTTTTTTCAAGATCTGTTCACACATTTTCATGATTTTTGAAGTCAATTTGGAGGAGTGATTTTGGTCACGCCGAAACAGGAAATGGAGCGAAAAAGCGAGTGGTTTTGCGGTGTGAATTTTTTTTGGTCTAATTTTAAAGTAGAGTGAGAAAACGGTGTTTGAACAAAAATTCGCTTTCTCGCTAGTGGTTTTTTTGTTCACATGCGGCAATTTCACTTTGATTTTTACTGTTTTCGATTTTTTGGATTGGATTTTTTTCTAAATGGTTTTTCCAATACATTGATAGTCCGTTCTAAGTCTATCTTTCTGTTTAGTCAATGAAAATTCTCTGAATTGCACGTCAGAACTTGTCCTGCTATGTTTTTTGTTTCGTCGTCTGACGCTCTTTTTTCCGTTTTACATTTGTTCATACAGCAAAGCTGAAAAAGTAAAAGTTTGCGAATGACTTCTTCCTCTTACTAATGGCATTTGCGCGCGTGAAGTCATTTCTCACTCGCTTTAGCGAAAGTTTTTAGGTTATTTGCGTGATTAGATTTTGATCATACGTGACTTACTTCACTCAATAAAATGACTTTTGCACTTTTTAATTTGAATTTGTTTGAGGTCAAAGGAACTCATATGTGCAGTAAAGGTCCCTAATAAGAGGCTTCTGTGGAATGAATTTCAACAAACTTTATTAATTTATCGCTGAATGTTTTTTAGCCTAGTTTTTTGAGCGGCGTCGATTTTTTTTTCAATTTAGATCTGTATCTGTTTCTATCTCTATTATATGGTACGCAGGTCTATTCTTTCGCAGCTATTCCGGCAATCTGCCGGCTATGTTTGATAATAATTCTGAGATGCGTTCCAGACGGTGAGATGCAATCAGCCCTACGGCAGATGGTTATGTTGAGCTAGCTGTTGTTTATTTTGTCTCCGAAAGGAATAAGATGGGGTACTGATTGAGCAGAAGAACTTTGTGAAGGGCTTCCAACCGAATTGTTGGATAATACAGCTTTAGCTCTTTGTAGGAATTTTGTTCAAAAGTTTTTAATAGCCGGGAAGCGATAGCTGAGGCTATTATCTGCCTTCTCTTGGTTTTTTTACGACTCGATGAAGAGTATTGGTTTTTAATTGCTCTCAAACGAAGTTTGTAGCAATTATATTAGTCCTGTCGGTCTTTTTACGACTCGAAGAGGAGTATTGAGATTCTACAGGTTTTTTTTTAGCAGAAAGCAAGTTTGTTCATGACTTGGATTTTGACTTCTTTCTGTTCGAGCGTCTACCTCCGTTTTTGATTGTTGACTTCTGTTTTCGAACATTTGACTTCAACACTAGCTTTTTTGTAATGTTTAGTAATTAGGAACTACTGGTAATGTTCAACGTGAAGATGTCATTTTGAGATTTTTTGTTCCGATATAAGTCGCCCCTAATTATCTAAACTACACCGCACAAACCCCCCACCATCTATCTACCCCCCAACACCTACCTACCCCCTCCCCCCCCCCACCACCCTGCACCCCACCCCCCCCCCCCCCGAACTTACCCGCCACCTACCCCTTCCCTTCACCTAGCTACCCCCCCCCCCCCACTGCCCCAGCACTACCCACCTCCCCAACCTATCTACCCACCCACCTACCTACCCCTCCCCCATCATCACCTACCCACCTCCCCGCCCCAACTTCGCCCCCACCCCCACCTACCCCTACCTCCAAACTACCCCCTCCCTTCACCAACTACCCCCACGTACCCCCCATCTACCCCAGCACTACCCACCTCCCCAACCTATCTACCCACCCACCCACCTAGCTCGCCCCAAACCTAAAAAATTTTCGGCATTTTTAAAACAGTTTACTGTGGTTTATTGGGCTACTTTTGTTTATTTTGATGTTCTGATTTCGGTAAGGTTAGGTTAGAGATTATAATGCTCGACGGTTCGAGTCATTTCCGGTATTCTACCGGCTATGTTTTTTATGCGATTTGGATAAGCCCAGCGGGCATTAAGTGCTCTTAGTGCCTTTTAGCTCTGTTTCAGCTCAAACTGTTTTTTTTGGAGACTTTGACTAATGCTGTGAAGGGTGGTTCTTAAAGTTTGACACCCACTGTTGACACCCCCCACTATTGCCCCCACCCCTCACAGCGCTGTTTTCCCCCACCCACTGTTGCTCACCCATCCCCTCCCTCCCCATCAGCCCCCTGGTGCATCCCCCCTCCCCCGTGGATACTGACGAACAACCGATCGCTAAAAGAGCGCAATTTTATACTAGCTTTCACAATTTTTACGCCTTTTGAAAATTTTTATTTTTGTTTTTTCAGCGCTAGGTGTCAAGGAATCTTTTGTAAAGTTTTATAGAAGGTTACTGCATTGTTTCTGGTGGTAGTGGAATGGTTTTAACGTCAGGAATTTAAGCATTTTTTTGACAAAACGTGCAAATTTTTTCATCTTTTTACCTTTTTCATTTTTCACGTCTTCTCAAAAGCAGGGGACAGAAAACCTCCTTAAGGGTTTGATAATAAGGTACGCAAAAAAATTTTATTTGCCATGGATTAGCTTTCATTTTTCTAATATGACAAATTTTAGCAATTTTTCTAATAAAATTTGCATTTTTTTCAAGTTTTTTTTTGAAAATTTTAGGTTTTTAGGTTTCTCCAGCCTCAAGAATCAAGTAACCTTCTTTGGGGTTTGAAAATAGGTTACTGTATAGTTTCTAAATGTAATGGAGTGTTTTTCAAGATTTCAACACCACGAATTTAAGCATTTTTCTAAACAAAACTTTTTAAACAAATTCTTTGACCTTTATTGTCATTATTCAGGTTCCTCAGCCTAACAGAAAATCTACGTTTGATAATACGTCACTGGCAAATGTTTTGTTTGCCATAGATTAGCTTTCAATTTTTATTATCACAAATTTTAGCAGTTTTATGGAACTTGCAATTTTTTTCAAGTTTTTTTTGAACTTTTTAGTCATTTTTTAGGTTTACGAACCTCAAGAGCCTCATAACCTGCTATTGGGTTTGATTATTGGTTACTGCATAGCTTCTAGATGTAATGGAATGTTTAAGACTTTAGTATCAGCCTGAATTTTTTATCATTGCCTGAACCAGGGTCCTTGGGACCTCATCCGTGGTTTGATGATAAGCTGCCGCATAAGTTTCTGGAGTTAATGGAATGGTTATCAATATTTTGTTGACTCCAGCTCTACCAATTTTTTGAGAAAATATTAATTTTCGGAAAATTTTTGGAAAATTAACATCATGTTCCCGGTTTTTGGATCTTTATGAGCCAGGGAAACTATCCTAAGCTTGAAATAGGGATACTGAATAGTCTGTTGAGACATTGAAATGGTTTTGAAGATTTTAATATCCTGAATTTTAGCAAGAGTTTGTTCAAATTTGCGATTGTTTCAAATTTTTTGAATATTTTTGTGCTTTTGTGAGTTTAACGATCATTTCGGGCCAACGAAGCTTTTCAAGTGTTGCAGATGGGTTACTTCATGTAACTCCAGAAAGAAAAAGTAGCTTTGAACATTTTCAATGCAAAACTTGGAAGCTTTTTTTAAAGTTTGCTATATTTTGCAAATTTTTGAAATTTCAGTTTATTTGAATGATTTACTAACAAGGCTAGAAGACTAAAAGTTGCTGAGTTGAATCAAGCTAAAGCTAGCCTCACTAAACCGTGGCTAGCTACTGACGAAACAACGGCTCGCCGGTCGTTTGAGAGCAATTCGCCCGTTGTTAGTCGGTTATGTTCTTAAGGTTTTTCTTTACCGGAAGTACTATTTGTTCAGACAGCGTTTTGACCTAAAAACGGAAGAAAAAATTGTCGTGTGAACTAATTTTTTCGACGCGAAAGAAATTTTTGAACATGCGCTTCGATCAGTGAATGACTTTTTGACTTTGAAAAGTGCTTTTTGACAGAATGGCGCATATATATAACCATTTTAGCCGGTTTTTTTTTACTTTTTATTTGTAAGCTGTATCAATATGCGAATCTCTAAAATTGATACCACAGTCTTTTTGATAATTGGATAATGCGATTTAAATTCTAAATGAGCACATATTTCCCAATTTTTTGAGTAATTTTTGTGGCTTTTTAAATTCGTTTCTTCAATTTTGAAGCTGCAAGCGGATTTTCTTAGAAAATAGTGCATATGGTTTTTTCTCCAATTTTTCTGTTTTTTGTTTGTTTTTAGATTTTATTACTTGAAAGTCTTGGTGTGCGCTCTCATGGATCCTTATTTACTTTTACCAGTAATCGAATATTTTTGACATTTAGTTTTTGAAATTCTGCAAGTGATTTTCGTAAGTGCAGTATTGAAAAAATTTTTGGCAATTTCACTGGAAAATCTTTTATTGTTTCCAATTTTTGAACAAATTATTTATATTTTAATCTATACAGGAGGATAGCTGCAAAATTTTATGCTAAAAAAGAAAAAAAAAAGGAAAAATTATTTTTCATCAAGTTTTTTTCAATTTTAAAAATCAAAAACAGGTCTTTGTTTTTTATGTGTTTTTGTTTCTGTCCTTATTCTCCGTTTTCTAGCTTGTATCAGTCTATCAGTTTCCTGAGAACTATAATTCGAATCTGCTCTGCTTTTATCAGTTGTTTAGAAAAATAAGGATTTCAGCCTGTTTTTTAGATTTTCTCATTTCATTTGACATAATGCGGCGCTGACAATTTGCTTGAAATGCCGTTTAGAAACTTTGGCTGGTATTTACTTTTCACGAGAAATATTGGGGTCTTATTTTCTATTTTAAACGTTATTTTGCCTGTATATCTAGTTCCTTTTGTCTTAATGCTGATGAATTTATAATTTTTTCAACTACTTTGCTGATTTTCAATTCTTTTTGCGATTTTTGGACCGCTGTGTCATTTCATTGAAGTTGCTGTCAATCGAATTAAAGCCTCATGACTGTGGGCCTGCTTTTACTACAAACAATACAAGTTTCTTTTGCTACAAAGTTGTCTCTTTCTATGCAATTGGACACAATTTGAGAAGCTTCAAACATTTATTTCTGAATTTGTCCTTTTCTTCAAAAAGAAAGATGTATGTGGACTCATTAAAATTTGGCTGATTTTTTGTGGTTGGATAATTAGTTATCATAGCATGAAACAACGGTTTTTGTTTCATGAGTACTCGTATGAGCACGGTATGAGCACAGTACGGTTTGAGTACTCGTATTACATGAAAAATGAACTTTCCTAAGTTTGGCTATTTATTTTGCCAAAGTTTTTCGTTGTTTGACTTAAGATTGTTGTTTTCTTCGCATGGATGCTTTCTGCATGGAGACATCAGCTATCTGAAAAAACCAGTTCTATTGGTGGATACGACTTCGAGTCGCTTCCGGAATTCTTTTGGCTATGTTTTTTATTTCGTCGTCAAGATTTTTGTTACGACCATATGATGTCACAATCAATTCAAATCTGCTTTTTTTTTATTCGATCATGCAATTTCATCTGAATTGCATATGTGACGTCTTTTTTCACTCTTAGTGTAGCGAGTTTTTTTTGTTCATTCGCGTAATTAAATTTATGGTCGCACGTGACTTACCTAACTCACAAAAATGACTTCCTCACTCTAAAATGGTTTTTTTAACTTCATTTCAAAGAGGTTAGGTCAAGTGAGTGCATATCACTCTAATTGAAGGTTACTTAAGAGCAGCTCATAGAAGCAGCAATAAGTTATACAGATTCTTAATCAAAATTTAACATCTCATTTTTTAATGAAAAGACTAATTTTGTAGTCTGTCTATTTTAATCTTTTTTGAGAGTGCAGATCTGCAATGCTATTGCGGCTTTTTTCTGGCAGTCTGGCAGCTATGTTTTGCTTCTTTTCCTTTTCTCTGTTTTTTTCTCTCTTTTTATGTACGGGTGCTGTCGTTTATTTATCATTAGGTAGTTAGTAAAAATAATTGAAACAACGTGTTTCAATAGAAACTACGTGTTATGCAGGTGCTTTTGGTGTGACAACTTGTGAAATAAATTTTCAGATCTTTATAGCTGCGAAGCTGTAAGCTGAGCAGAGCTATATTGCGTTGCTCTTAGTTTTTTGTCGTCTGACGCTCTTTTTTGGTTTTAAATTAGTTCACACCGCAAAGCTGAAAGTCAAATTTTCTAAATGACGACTTTCTCGCACTAACGTCGGTTGCGCGCGTGACTTAATTAGTTGTATATATTAGTTCAAGGTGAAAGCTACTCATATTTGTAAGGGAGGTCACTGATTAAAACTCTTCTGCGTAATAAGTTTTACCAAGCTTTATTAATGTATCGCTGAATGTTTTTAACATGTCTTTCTTTCGAAGCTATTCCGTCAATCTGGTGGCTATGTTATCAGTTTTAATCAGATTTAGTTGTTGTTTTTGCTCCGTTTTTGTTTCAAAATGAGTAGCATAATTAAGTAGAAGATTATTTTTGTTTAGCAGTCCGCTTGGGTCCAATTGGATATCTACTAAGAGTTGATTCCGGAATCTTCCGGCTACGTTTTTTGACTTCGTTGAACCAAAATTTACCTCAGTTCAGAACTAGTTCAACATTTTGCGTGAAATCTTTTTTGACTTCTGTAGGCCTGTTTCATGGGTCAAATGAACCTGTGTGTCACTCTAATTGAAGATTGTTTGAGAGCAGCTAATAGAAGCAGCAATAAATTATAGATTTTTAATAGAGAGTTTTCCATTTTCGGGCTGTTTTAATCTTTCTGGCACTGCAGATCTAAGAAGCTGTTGCGGCTAATTTTTGGCAATATGTTAGCTAAATTTTCGTATAGTCGAATATTTTTCAGGCAACTTACTGCTAGTAAGATTCTTTGAGCTAATGGAATATCACGCTGCTGAGAAGAGAATTTGTGAATGCCCAACTGCGTTTAAACAAAATTTTGCAAAATATAGGACAAAATATTTAAGGATTTAAAAACACCTTTAAAAAACATCTTTTTTATAAAATTTACAATGCCTTAGTTTTGCAGTGAAAAATCATCATGTCCCGGAATGCCCGAAAACAATTGCTTCGAAATGTGGTTAGATAATTGCTCTCGGCAAATTATGTTGCATACTGACAAGCTTCGGTTCTATTCTAAAAATCAAAGGAATCTTTTTGATTTGAGGAATTTTTTTGTTTGTCCTGTTCATATCCGCCCACAGTTACTCGGCAGGCTAATATAGTGGTCATATTTTTGCAATCCAAAGAATTTGGATTGTATTCGTGCTCTGTCTTTTTTCTGTATGATTAGTTTTTACACCTTTTTCCATGAGTTAGCTTTTGAAACGGGGTTAACGTGTACATCTCGGCGTGCATGAAGTTACTCTAGAAGACCTCAGCTGCCCATGCGGTGTCTAGTGTGCTTAGATTGTTCTGAGGGTAAAATTCAAGGTAAAAGGTCAGTTTTCATTGTTTTTGAGCCCGGTATGCAGTTGTTTTGTTGAGCCGGTCTCATTGGTCAATTTTCTTCAGTTTTTTTTGTTAATTTGATTATTTTGAAGGTCGTGCATTTTTTATATGGCTCTTATGCTATGCGAAATGTGTTTCTCATGCTATTGTTTCCGGTTTTTTTATGTATGCCAAATCTGTCACCAAATTTAAAGCTTTTTTCGCTATTTTTTGAATTTTTTTGTCATCTTTCAGTTGTTTTCAATTTTATCTCAAAAATGACTTCATCACTCTCGAAATGACCCTTTTTATTTTCAATTCAAGGAGAAAAGTTCAAATGAGCGTGTGTCACTCTAATTGAAGTTTTGAGAGCAGCTAATAGAAGAAAATAATTTATTAATTGCTCTCAAACGAAGTTTGTAGCAATTATATTAGTCTTGTCCGTCTTTTTTATGCAATTTTTTGCTTGACCAATTTTTCGTCTGACACGTTTGACTATTCGTCCTCAAAACAGAATAACAGGTAGCGCCCAGGTGGGCATTAAGTGCTCTTAGAGCCTTTCAGCTCACTATTCTTTAAGTATCCGATTCGCGGAATCTGTTTTGAGACTTATACTTATGGTGCGAAGGGCGCTTGTTAGAGATTGACTCCCCCCCACCACTGTTTCCACCCCATCAGCCACCCCGGCGCAGCCCCCCCCCCCCCGCTGCACTCGCTTACGCCCCTTCAATTAAGCTAAGGCTAGCCTCACTAAACCGTGCCTAGCTACGGACGAAGCCAGCCGCTCGCCTGTCGTTTGAGAGCAATTCGCCCGATGCTAGTCGGTTGTGTTACAGATCCTTAATTGATATGTAAGATCTCAGCAAATTAAAAAGGAGAAACTTCTATTTTGAACTGTTTTTTATGCTTTCAAAACTGCAGACCTAAAATTTCTATTATGCTATCGAAAATGTCTTTTTATGCTAATGTTTTTGGTTTTTTGAATGTGTATGCCTTTTTCCAAGTTTTTTGAAATTTTTGTATAGTTTTTTTCATTTGTCAATTTTATAGGGCCAAGAAATTGCTTTATGTATTGAAATTGGGCTAATGAAATGTTTTTAACAACACAGAAAAGTTTTTAACGATCTGGATTTCATTAGTTTTTTGCAAGTTTTAATTAATTTCTGGTAATTTTTTTTGAATTTTGAAAAAGTTTTTGTCTCCTTTTTTCGTGACCATTCAAACAGTTTTGTGGCTTAAAGTTGGGTAAATGGGTAACTTCTAATGACCCAGATTATGATTCGCACCTTGAAAATGTTTTTGTAAAAATCCTTTTTTATTGTTTTTCGGTTCCTTCAATCCCAATCATTGTTATGATAATCAATGGTGGCTGTTTTCTGACAATCTGACGGTTGTGTTTTCTTTTAATTTTCTCTATTTCCTTGAGCAGAACATGTTTTTCCTAGTCAAAGGCATTATGTACGTTTGAGTTTTTGTTTTTAGAAAGTTAGTTCAAGAGGTCTGAATGATAATACCGGATCACTTTTGCGAGATAAAGAGGTAATAATCGTTACAGACCACTGTTTGTTCAAACAAAAGAGCAATAGTGTCCGAGAAAGTTCACAAGTAAGCATTAAATTCACTGAAATTTATAGATAATTCGTGAATTGCAAGTCAATTTTTAAAAAAATAATAATTTAGGCACTGAACTTGCTGAAATATGTTATCAAGACTAAAATTAGATAAAATTCGAAAGCATTGGTACAAAAGGCATATTTTTTTTCAATTTGGTAACCAGTAATCATAGAGCCTTGGAGAGCACTCGGATCAATTAATGATTAATAGCGGGCCTCAGCTTCTGAGCCGGCAGTTATAGAGCTCCTATTATTTTTAATTTTCACTTCGTCCTGCTAAAATTCTTTCGCTTTACTTTAGTTCTTAGCCTGTTCAACTTTTTGCCTCCTCTAGGCTAGTTTAACTCTTCTCTCATTTTGCTAGAAAAGATTTTGACAGCAGTTGAGCAATAAAGCAATTCAAAATGAACAGAGTCAGTATCAAAAAATGAAATCAAAGAAACGGGACAAACCCATAAAGCCCAGTTTTAGATGCCCGTTTCTAGAACTTTGTTCTTAGTTAACATCTCTACTGCTTATTGGCATTGTTACTAGCCCCTGTGTCGTCTCATTACGAAACAGGAGTATTTTCAGCTCCAAAATGACATCGAAGTAGTTCGCACTTTGAAAGTGTTTGTGTACAAAAATCTTTAGATATTTTCTCTTCTTTAAATCCCAATTTTGGTTATGGGAATTAACGGCGGCTATTGATCATAAAGCAAGGCAGCAAATTGATCAAAAAATGTAAAATAAGTGATAAGTTTGACTGGAAAGAAAAGTGAAGTGGCTCAAAATAAAAGAAATAAACCAAAATTTACGTCTCAAATTTCAAACATTTTGTATATAAGACTGGACAGAGCAAAAAGGATTAAAAGTGATATTTTAAAAGTTTCTCCATGGAAATTCATCGCGAACATTGAAACATAGAAATTAAACTCAAACGCTTGAAGATTAATGATTACAACTGTGTAATTGAACGTACTCAAACTTATAGGATCACTATCATTTTTTAGGACTTAATGCTTCAGTGATAAAAATCAGCCATAAGTTTAAGGGTTCAATTATTTGGGCTATGCACCATTAGTACGAAAGCATCGTTATTGTAAAAGAATTTTAACGAGAAAAAATAAATCCTAAATATTACACGCGTGAGCTCTAAATTTGGACAAAAATTTTGCGTGTTTAAGTGGCGTCTCGAAGCGCATATTTAAAAGCCGCATTGAGCTGCATGGTTAAGCGAACACTGAGAGTTCAATGACCTAAAGGGCTCAAAATAGATGGTTGAGAACTGAACCTGGGACAAAAGACTGTTAGTCAGGTGCAGTTACCACGAGGCTAAGAATGCTTGAAAGTATGCTCGCCCAGAGGGAGGATTTACTGACATGGGTACTACGTGTTTTTTTTTGCTCCCGAACTAACTTTGAAGTTCTTATTGTCAACGTATGTTTTTATGCGAAGTTTTAGCTGTACAGATTCTGCACTATTCTAGAACACTCTTAGCTTTAAACAGTTTTTCACATTTTGTTTATTGACTTTTGCGTTATTTCAAATGCTCTCAGTCTGAAATATTTTTCTGGATACCGTCAAAGTGATCGTGAGAAACGGCGGTATGTAGTCGTTATAGCGCAGTTGGTAAGATGGTCAACTGCTATTCTGAGAGTCGACGGTTCAAACCCGTGTTGGGTAACCTTCCTTTTGTAGACTTGAAAATTTGTAGTCAATACCATCCCGCCTGTTGTTCGACAGCACTTCTTTCGATGCGGAGTCATTTTATGTTCCTGTGTCTTTTGAGGAAAAAAAATGCTCATCCTATATAAAGTTCGTGAGCCCTAAAATTGGACAAAATTTTTGCATGTTTAAGGGGCCATCCGAAGCTCATGTTTAAGAGCCGCATTGAGCAGCATAGTCAAGCGAACATATCGAGAGAGGTCAAAGACCTTAAAGGCTCTAAGTAGATGGATGAGAACCGAACCTGGGACAAAAAACTTTGTCAAGTGCAGTTACCATCAAACTTTGAATTTCCTAATGTAAACAGGTTCTGCGCTAATCTAGAACACTCTTATCTTTCAACAAAGTTTTTCACGCTCTTCTTTCTGATTTTTGCGTGATTTCAAATGCTCTCAGTCTGAAGTATGTTTATTTTTTAGCATCAGAGGTGTTGTGAGAAACGGTGGTATGTAGTCGTCATAGCGCAATTGGTTAGATGGAGGACTGCTATTCTGAGGGTCGACGGTTCAAACCCGTGTCGGGTACCCTGCCTTTTGTAGACATGAAAAGTTCTGATCATCACCATGACGCCTGTTGTTCGGGAACATTTCTTGCGACGCTGAGTCGTTTTATGTTCCTGTGCTTGGCAGATGAAAATTGATAATTCTTGAGCGTGAGCTCTTAAAATTGGACAACATTTTTGCATGTTTCAGGGGCCTCTCGAAGCGCATTTCTAAGAACCGCATTGAGCAGCTCCAAGTAGATGGATGAGCAACCTTAAACGCTCCAAGTAGATGGATGAGAACCGAACCTAGGACAAAAGACTTAGTCAGGTGCAGTTACCATGAGGCTATGATGGCATCAATGGTATTCTCGCCTAGAGGGTGGTTTTACTGTCCTGGGTATTACGTGTTTTTGAATTGCTCCTGAACTAACTTTGAAATTCTTAATGTAAACGTTTGTTTTCTGCAAAGTTTTAGCTGTACAGATTCTGCACTCTTCTAGAACACTCATTCTTAGCTTTCAACAAAGCTTTTCACGCTTTACTTTTTGATTTTTGCGTGATTTCATTTGCTCTCAGTCTGAAATTTGTTTATTGATACCGTCAAAGCGATTGTGAGAAAGGGTGGCATATAGTCGTTATTGCGCAGTTGGTAAGATGGACTGCTGTTCTCAGGGTCGACGGTTCGAACCCGTGCCGGGTACCCTCCCTTTTGTAGACGTGAAAATTTCTAATCAGCACAAAGACGCTTGTTGTTCGAGAGCATTTGTTGCGACGCTGAGTGATTTTGTTCCTGTGTGTTTGGCAGGTGAGAAATGGTAATCCTATATAAAAAACGCGTGAGCTCTAAAATTGAACAAAATTTTTACATATTTGAGGTGCCTCTCGAAGCGCATTTCTAAGAACTGCATTGAGCAGCATGGTTAAGCAAACTTACCGAGAGAGATCAAAGACCCAAAAGGCGCTAATTAGATGTGTGAGAACCGAACCTAGTACAAAAAACTGTTAGTCAGGTGCAGTTACCACAAGGCTATGAGGGCTTCAGAAGTGTGCTCGCCTAGAGGGAGGGTTTACTGTCCTGGGTACTGCTTGTTTTTCAATTTCTCCCGAACTAATTTTTGAAGTTCTTAATGCAAGTGTTTTCTGCAACGTTTTAGCTGTACAGATTCTGCGCTATTCTAGAACACTTAGCTTTCAACAAAGTTTTTCACGCTTTACTTTTTGATTTTGGAGTGATTTCAAATTCTCTCAGTCTCAAATACAGTAGAAGTTCATGTCAACAAAAAGGAAGTAACCCGACACGGGTTCGAACTCTCGACCCTCAGAATAGCAGTCCTTCATCTTACCAGCTGCGCTATAACGACTACATACCACATTTTCTCACAATCGCTTTGACGGAACACAACGCTGCCTGTTGTTCGAGAGCAGATCATGCGACGCGAGGCGGTTCATGTTCCTGTGTGTGTTTGGGGTATGAAAAATGGTAATCCGATATGTTAAACGCGTGAGCTCTAAAATGGGACAATTTTTAGCATGTTTAAGGGGCCATTCGAAGCTCATGTTTATGAGCCGCTTTGAGCAGCAGTGTTAAGGGAACATATCGAGAGAAGTCAAAGACCTAAAAGGCTCTAAGTAGATGGGTGATAACCGAACCTGGGACAAAAGACTGCGAGTCAGGTGCAGTCACCACGAGGCTGTGAGGGCTTAAAAAGTATGCTCGCTCGGAGGGAGGATTTACTGACATGGGTACTACGTGTTTTTTTATTGCTCCCGAACTAACTTTGAAGTTCTTATTGTAATTGTATATTTTTCTGCAAAGTTTTAGCCTTACAGATTCTGCGCTCATCTAGAACACTCTGTTTGCAACTAAGTTTTTCACGCTTTACTTTTTGATGTTTGCGTAATCTCAGATGCTCTCAAATTTTTTTAATTGATGTGCGGTGTTCCGCCTTCAGTTAATATTGACTGTGTAGTGTTGGTGGTGATGTGGCTGGACGTCAGAGAAGCAATCTAATCAGCTTGCTTCACTGACGCCAGTGTTGGTGGTGTTTCAAAAAAGACCCTTGAGTTATAGTTACTTTGGCACGATATGCCTTGGCTACCCTTTGCCCACTGTTGTTTCTTGTCAATAGTGAAAACTTTCGTGAGATTTGCTTCACAAATCTTCTTTAGCTACCATGAAAAAGTCATCCATTTCTTAACCATTGAATTACATTTATATAATCAACATTATGACTTGGTGTTTCTGTGCGGTGTTCCGCCTTCAGTTAATATTGAATGTGTAGTGTTGGTGGTGTTGTGGCCGGACGTCAGAGAAGCAAACTAATCAGCTTGCTTCACTGACGCCAGTGTTGGTGGTGTTCCAAAAAAGACCTTTGAGTTATAGTTACTTTGGCACGATATGCCTGGGCTACCCTTTGCCCACTGTTGTTTCTTGTCAATAGTGAAAACTTTCGTGAGATTTGCTTCACAAATCTTCTTTAGCTACCATGAAAAAGTCATCCATTTCTTAACCATTGAATTACATTTATATAATCAACATTATGACTTGGTGTTTCTGTGCGGTGTTCCGCCTTCCGTTAATATTGAATGTGTAGTGTTGGTGGTGTTGTGGCCGGACGTCAGAGAAGCAAACTAATCAGCTTGCTTCACTGACGCCAGTGTTGGTGGTGTTCCGAAAAAGACCTTTGAGTTATAGTTACTTTGGCACGATTTGCCTGGGCTACCCTTTGCCCACTGTTGTTCCTTTTCAACAGTTAAAACTTTCGTGAGATTTGCTTTATAAATCTTCTTTTGCTACCATGGAAAAGTCATCCATATCCTAACCATTGAATTACATCTATTTAATCAGCATTATGACTTGGTGTTTCTTAAAGTTAGTTTTTAGCTCGTGCCTCATGGTACAGATAAAAGCGATTGTGAGAAACGGTGGTTTGAAGTGTTTTTCTGTTACGATTATCCATAAAATTGCTATGATACTAAACTTTGAGCAGTTTTAGTCGTATTGTCTAAACTTCCTTTTTAGTAATTTTTCAGTAACAAAAATTATCAGTCGCAATTGAGCTTAGCGGTCAAAAGCGCTCCTATCGTAACATGTCTTAGGTGTCCTTAATCATGCAACCTAGCGTAATAAATGCGTTTTGAGACGCGCTTTATCATCAGTTTTAAGCTCCTAATATGCACATTTTTGCATTACAATGTGCTTTTTTGGTACTATCTTGGCTTTCTTTAACTCTGCAAAAAGCAGAATGTCAGTTTTTCATTGTCCTTACCGGCTTTGATCAAATTAAGATGCAAGACTTTTTCAGATCATGGGCCGGCTGTTATTTGATTTTCTTGCCAAAGAGTCCTGTGATTCTAGCAGAAATCTGCCATGGGCAATGTGGGTTTTTATTGACTGCTGCTACTTGAAATCGATGAAGTATTCGGTAAAGTTTGTTTATTTAGTGATATTCTGATGAGGCGTTTTTCAATGATAATTTTGATCAGAAGCATAAAAATTGGCACATTGTGTTGCAATATATTTTCATTCAAATCATATTCAACAAAAATCTCATACATTGTTCAGATTTGATTATGGTTGTTTATAAATAATCGTAACTGCATCAATCACAGTGGCGTTTACTCATTATCGCAAACCTCACAGCAGACTATCGCCAGTACTTTTCAGTGTCTTCTAAGATGACAGGCAATTTTTCTCGATTTTGATTGAAGTTTTTATTTTTAATCAATATTGCCATTATAAGTTCACTCTTGTTTAATAGAAGGAGAATGGCAGAGAGTTCAGGGGACAGACAAGAAGTCACGTCTCGTCTATCTGTTAGACGGGTACATAGTCTGCTGTAGAAAGAAAGGCAACCAACTACGTGTCAAAGAATGCTTCAGAATGAGAGAGATTGAGATCCTAGATCACGAGAGGAACAACAACTCTTCACAGAATGAAGCTTCTGGAAATCCTAATGGCAATGATGAAACAAGTGGTCACTTTCAACAACAGTCGTCCTTGACGTTCCAAATCAATGTAATAGATTCACAGACTACATCAACGTCCACGCATTCTCCACCGTCAGTGTTTCACAGTCATGGGAAGAGTTCCAACGAGGGTTACATCTTCGCGTGTGATAACTCGACCGAAAAGCAGGATTGGATGGTTGCAATGCTGTCCATACACTCTAGGGGGTGTGTATTATTCTGTTTCTATTGTATTCATGTTTCTAGTAATGTAATCATGCTAAATCGGTCTCTTTTAGGTGATCAGGATAATAGAATTTATTAATAGCCGCCGTCAGCCTCTCAACGGCTCTCCTTTTTACAATTCAAAGAATTTGAATTGTATTGGGGCGCTGTATTTTTAAGATCTGTTCACACATTTTCATGATTTTTGAAGTCAAATTGGAGAAGTGATTTTGGTCACACAGAAACAGGAAGCGGATCAAAAAAGCGAGTGGTTTTGCGGCGCGAAATTTATTTGCTCTAATTTTAAACTAGAGTGGGAAAATGTTGTTGAACAAAATTCGCTTTCCAGCTTGTGGTTTTTTATTCACATGCGGCAATTTCACTTTGATTTTTACTGGTTTTTTTCGATTCTTTGGATCGGATTGTTTTTCTAAATTGTTTTCCCAATCCATTCCTAGTTCTAGGCCTAGTTTTCTGTTTGAACCAAATTTCCCTTTCTCGCCAGTGGTTTTTTGTTCACATATGGCATTTTGACATTGATTTACTTTTTTTTTTCTTAATTTTTTTGGTCTGATTTTTCTGGAAAATGTTTTCCCGATTCATTCATAGTCCGTTCCAGGTCTCCTTTTTTGTTTATTCAATGACAATTCTTTGATTTTTTTGTCAGGACTTGTCCTGTCATGTTGTTTTAATTGACTTTACCTTTTGATCACGTTTTTCGTTTTACATAAGTCACGACTCACGTTTGACTTCTGACTCACTTCACTCACTGTTTCAACTGAATGGATTTTAAATTTTTTTACGCATTCAATTACGTAATGTGGTGATTACTGTCAAAGTCAACGCTCAAAATCAAAAGAGACGGTATAAACCGATAAAGCCCGGTCATTAAGTAATTGAGAATTAGGTTATCAAAGTTCATTAGAGTGTTTGCTAGCTGACTTTTTTGACACTGAAACAAAACCGAGAAAAAACTTAGGCTTTTTTATATTCTTTTTTATTCTTTTTCTGTTTCAATCCCGATGTACATCAAGCGCGTCAACGGCGGCTATTTTTCTGCAATCTGCCGGCTATGTTTTTTTTCTTTTCAGTCGCTTGCTAAGCTGTGTTTCGACTGTCTTTTTTCCGAGGCACTAGTTGGCTTCGGATCTTTTCTTTCTGATGTTCACCCATTTGACTGGGATTGTAGTATTTCGATCTAACGATGATTGCTAATGACAACTTATTTTTGCGGTAGCTTTATTTATAAGTGCTTATTGATTAGGACTCTTGAGCGGATATTGGACAAGTACATAGCTGAGGAGGAGCGTAAGCAACCTTTACGATTCCCAGACGCAGACAAGTACTGTTTTGCGAAGCCTGATCAGAAAGAAGGCGATATCAACATAATCACAGATTCAAAATCAGGTGTCTCCAAAGTAAAAGAAGCCACGTTAGAGAAACTCGTAGAACGTCTCACATTTCACTTGCACCTGGACACAGCCTATATTGAAGATTTCTTTACCACATACAGATCATTTTGCGAGCCAGCAGATTTGTTCAAATTACTTCAGATGAGGTTCAACATTCCGGACATTGAGCCGACTGAAGAGGAAAAACAGATCTACACAACTATGGAGCCTCCTAGTGTGAGGAAATTTAGAAAAGAGTACGCTCACCCGGTGCAACTGAGGTGAGTTCTACAGCTTTTTATACTTTTTGCGGTTGGAACGGCAGTGGCCGAACTAGATTGACATTCATGTGAATTTGTCGGCACTTTGGTATCATAGACGTGAGCAAAATATAGACCCACCTTCGAAATAGATATGAATTAGGTTGTAGTCGAAATAGTTTGGAGATCGATGCGAAAGAGCCGTTTCAAATGACTGATATTTTACCCAGTATTAGTGTATTCGTTGTCCCAAAATCCCTGCGCACCACAATTTGTCTTTAATCAGAAAATCTTTACAATAGAAACTTTTTGTTCCTATTCATTTTATTTCAATGAGGCGTGCTTAAGTACGTTTCGATGTTTATAGAGTGCTAAATGCGATGAGACATTGGATCAGCAATCACTACGAGGATTTCAAAAAGGACCCAAAGTTGTTAGAAAACATGCACTTGTTCATTGGTGAAGCAGAAGAGAACAAGAAGTGGAAAGCCTATTGCAACAGCATCCAGAAGATTCTGCGTAATAAGGAGGAAGACGTGAAGAAGAAGCCTGATTTGTCCAACGAGAATCCACCTAGAGTGGAATGGCATTTAGCCTCTCCACACGACGAAATCACATTTAACCTCATTACGGTAAATTTACAAGATAACAAGGGCTGACTAACTCTTAAAATGATTCGAAAGCAAGTGGTAAATAATTGAGTGCTAATCCAAGAGTAATCTGCTTCTTTGCAGTTCTTCCCGAGTTTTCAAGCTTCAAAACTGGTCAGTTCCTTAGGTTTTGACAATTTAAAAAACCATAAAATGGATAGAACTCCCGGTAGCCTTTTGACGGCGTGGATTACCTTAGGTTTGCGATTAAGGGACCCCTCTGTGAATTTGACTTCTCTTTTGCAGCTGCACCCTCTGGAGATTGCGAGACAGATCACCCTAATAGAGTCTGAGATGTTCCGCAATGTCACAGTGGGGGAACTGTCAAACTTTGGCTGCTGCTCCTCGAAGGACAGGGACCAGAAGCGGCGCATGTTTCCCAACGTTGTCGCGTGGCAAAACTTCAATAACAAGGTATGTACAAAGAGTGATATACCAATCGCTCATTGCTTTGAGAGAACAGATGATAGTTGTGCATGTAGGCATAGTATGGGTTAAAAATGACAAATGGTTGTCTGATGTGCCGAGCCGAGTCTTTATACATGATTTAACAAATTTGAATTGAGTCAGTTGAATGTTTAATAGCCGCCCTCATCTCAGCCAGCTATTATAGCGCTCCTATTTTTTTACAATTCAAAGAATTTGAATTGTATTGGGGCGCTGTCTTTTTTACGACTCGAAGAAGAGTATTGGAGTCATTTTTAATAGCCGCCCTCATCTTCTCAGCCGGCTATTATTGCGCTCGTATTTTTTTTACTTCGTCAAACTTTTTTTCGCTTTACCATTTTGCCGCTTTTTCGACATTTTGCGTGAAATCTTTTTGACTTCTCTAGGCTAGTTTCTCTCTTCTCTCATTCTGCTAAAAGTGAATTTGAACATCAGTTCTTAAGCAAAGCAATTCAAAATGAACAGAGTCGGTATAAAAAATTGAAGTCAGAAAGAGAAACGGGATAAACCCATAAAGCCCAATTTTAGATGCCCGCTATTTCAACGTCGTTCCTATAAGTCTTAGTTACCACCTCTAATGCTTATTGGTGTTGATAGTAGCCCCTGTAGCCTCTCTCTAAGAAACAGAAGTATATTCAACTACGAAATGCCATCAAAATAAATCGGACTTAAAAAATTTTTTTGTACAAAAATCTTTTTATAGCTGCGAAGCTGTAAGCTGAGCGTAGCTATATTGCGGTGCTCTTGGTTTTTTTTTTGTTTCGTCGTCTGACGCTCTTTTTTCGTTTTACATTTGTTCACACAGCAAAGCTGAAAAAGTCAAATTTTCTGAATGACTTCTTCCTCTCACTAACGGCATTTGCGCGCGTGAGGTCATTTCTCACACGCTTTAGCGAAATTTTTCAGGTTATTTGCGTGATTAGATTTTGATCATACGTGACTTACCTCACTCAATAAAATGACTTTTGCACTTTAAAACTTAAGTTTAATTTGAATTTGTTTAAGGTCAAAGGAACTCCTATGTGCAGTAAAGGTCCCTAATAAGAGGCTCCTGTGGAATGAATTTTAACAAGCTTTATTAATTTATCGCTGCATGTTTTTTAGCCTAGTTTTTTGAGCGGCGTCGATTTTTTTTTCAATTTAGATCTTTATCTGTTTCTATCTCTATTATATGGCACGCAGGTATATTCTTTTGCAGCTATTCCGGCAATCTGCCGGCTATGTTTTTTTAATATATTCTATTCGTTCAATCCCAATCATGCTTATTGGAATCAACGGCGGCTATTTTCCGGCAATTTGCGGGGTATGTTTTAATCAATTTTATTGGAGTGATTTTTGAAGCGGGAAGAGAAAAAATTTGGAGTGATTTTGGGGCTGAACAAATGTTGAGAGCGTAGCGAAAAGAGAGTGGTTTTTGTTCATAGCTGTTTTTGAGAGAGCGAGAAATTGATGTGTGAAAAAATTTTCTCTAAGCGAGCAAAATTTTTTTGTTCACGTGCGGCTTTAAAAGCAGTTTTTTTGCAACTTTTGATGGTTATGAGGTTTGATTATGATATTGTATTAGTTTTAGGCTGTTTTTGATAGGACTTGAAGGTTTCAAGTAGTTAATTCTGAGTTAAATGCTAATTTGGAGGGTTTTGATCAGTTTTGCTGATTTTTAGACGAAATTTAATGATTTTTTGCCTGGTTTTTTGTATTAATGTTTTAAGTGGGATTTGAATAGAAGCTTGTTACTTAAGGAATATTCAGCTACCAATTGACTAATTTTTTTGGTGTTAATCATTCTTTTCTTCGAAAAATTGACAAACATTGATAAATTTAAAACCATTTTATTTTTTTTGTGGTTTTTCTTTGTCTTAGACAAGTTTCTTAGCCGATTATGACTTGCCCATTGTTTTGCGAGCTTTCCTTTGCCCTAATTGGAAAGAAATTTTACTCGGCTTTTTTCCCCTTGTACTATTAAAAAACTCATTAAGTTTTTCTAGTCTTTATTCAATTTGTTTTTGAATGCCGTTTCTATTCCTCCTTAAATTTTTATGGCGTTTCTGGAGGTTCAGGGTTCACTATAGTTGTTCTAGTTGTGTAGGCAAAATTATGGGCAATTTTCTCCTTCGATTCGTTTCCGGAATTCTTCCGGCTATTTTTTTAAGATCTGTTCACACATTTTTATGATTTTTGAAGTTAAATTGGAGTATTGATTTTGGTCACGCCGAAACAGGAAGTGGAGTGAAAAAGCAAGTGAATTTGCGGCGTGAATTTTTTTCGCTCTGATTCTAAAAAAGAGTTGGAAAACGGTGTTTGAACAAAAATTCGGTTTCTCGCTAGTGGTTTTTTGTTCACATGCAGCAATTTCACTTTGATGTTCTGTTTTTTCAATTTTTTTCGATTTTTTGTATCCGATTAAATGGTTGTCCCGTTCATAGTTCTTTCCCAACTTAGTTTTTTGTTCCAACCAAACTTCTATTCCTCGCTAGTGGCTTTTTGTCCACATGCGGCATTTTGACATTGATTTTCTGTTTGTTAATTGCTCTCAAACGAAGTTCCTGTCGGTCTTTTTTTGCGATTTTTCGCTTGACCGATTTTTTGTCGGACGGTTTTGACTTTTTGTCTTCAAAAAGGGAATAAACAAGTAGCGTCCAGCGGGCGTTAAGTGCTCTTAGAGCCTTTCAGCTCAAACTGTTTTGGAGACCTATACTTAGTGTGAAGGGCGGTTCTTAGAGGTCGAAGACACCCTAACTGTTGACCCCCCCCCCCACACTATTTCCCCTACCCCCCTGCGATGTTGTCCCACCACACTGTTACCCCCACCACGCGCCTCGCCATCAGCCCCCGGTGCACCCCCCCCCCCCGTTGCTACGCTCGAACAACCGATCGCTAAAAACACGCAATTTAGTAATCTTCACAATTTTTCAAGCTTTTTGAAAATTTTGTCATATTTGAGTTTTTCAGTCCTAGGTGTCAAAGAACCTCCTCTAGGGTTTTTAATAGGTTACTGCATAGTTGTTAGTGGTAGTGGAATGGTTTCAACATTTTAACATCGCGAATTTTAGCTTTTTTTAAAAAGAAATTTTGCAATTTTCAATTTTGACATTTATGTCATTATTAAGGTTTGTCAGCCTAACAGAAAATCTCCGTTAGGTTTTGATAATAAGTTACTGGAAAATGTTTCATGGCCATAGATTAGTTTTCAACTTTTATTATCACCAATTTTAGCTGTTTTTTTAAACCTTTTAATTTTGTTATTTTTTGGATTTCTACAGCCTCAAGAGCCGCATAACCTCCTAGGGTTTAATTGTAGGTTACTGCATAGCCTCTAGATGTAATGGAATGTTTTTCAAGGTTTTGATATCAGCAATTTTGAAAAATATTTTCTGAATCTTTTCGAATTTTTTTCTGGCACCATGTTCCTAGGGAACTCCTTCAAGGTTTGATGGTAAACTGTAACATAGTTTCTGGATTTAATGGAATGGTTATCAATATTTTGATGGCTCCAGCTGTTTTTTGATAATTTTTGATATTATTTTTTTCAAATTTTTGGGGAAATTATCTTGTGCCAAATTTAAGGATCTTTATGAGCCAGCGAATCTATTTAAAGCTTGAAATAGGGATACTGGATAGGTTCTTGAGACACTTAAATGGTTTTTGATATTTTTATATCTTGAATTTAGCAAGATTTTGTTAAAATTTGCGATTGTTTTCAAAATTTTTGAATATTTTTGTCCTTTTCTGAGCTTAACGGTCATTACTGGCCAAACGATGCTTTTCAAGTGTTACATATAGGTTACTTGACTTAATTCCAGAGACAAAAATTATTTTTGAACATTTTCACTTGATTTTCTTTTAAATTTTTGAATTCAGTTTTTTATTTGATTTATTTATTATAACAGGGCTAGAAAACTAAAAGTTGCAGAATGAAGCTAAAGCTAGCCCCACTATCTGCTAGCTTGCTACTGACAAAGTCAACCGCTCGCCGGTCGTTTGAGAGCAATTCGCCCGACGTTAGTCGGTTGTTTTTAATTTTTTTAATCTGATTTTTGGAGAATTGGTTTTCCCAATTCACTCATAGTCAGTTCTAGATCTAGTTTTCTGTTTAGTCAATGAAAATTCCTTGAATTGTACTTCAGGACTTGTCCTGCTACGTTTTTTTTCTTCGTCGAACAAAAATGTTTCGCTTTACCTCATTTTGCCGCTTTTTCAACCTTTTGCTTGAAATCTTTGACTTCTCTAGGCTAGTTTCTCTCTTCTCTCATTCTGCTAAATTTGGTTTTGAGCATCGGTTGCTCAGCGAAGCAAATCAAAATGAACAGTCATAATAAAAATTGAAGTCAGAAATAGAAACGGGATAAACCCATAAAGCCCAATTTTAGATGCCCGCTATTTGAACGACGTTCCTATAAGTCTTAGATACCATCTCTGATGCTTATTGGTATTGATAATAGCCCCTGTAGCCTCTCTCAATGAAACAGAAGTATGTTCAACTACAAAATGCCATCAAAATGAATTAGACTTAAAAAATGTTTCTGTACAAAAATCTTTTTTCGGTATCTTCTATTCTTTCAATCCCAATCATGCTTATTGGAATCAAAGGCGGCTATTTTCCGGCAATCTGCCGGGTATGTTTCTATATTCATGAATTTGCATTGTTATGGAGAAGCTTTATGCATTGCAGTACTATTGGTTACTGTTTTGGCTACTAGTAGTATGGGATTAGGTAGCATTACTTGGTTGATTCGTAATACCCTATTATAGTCTACCTGATCATCGTATTTATCGAATTTTATTGTTGCCTTCTCAGTTTGTCTGTTTGTGATGACAATCCAATGTGAGAAAATTCTATTGCCTCGTTAAAAATAATTCGGGTTGTTTCCTCACCCTTCCATGGGCATATTTTCCCGCTAGCGTGGAGGCGCTAGTGGAGTCGTTCTCTTTTTTTTGGTAAGTAATTAATTTGTTTTTCTCGTTTGAGGCAATAGATTATGATCTGATTATGATTGAGATCTGACAGACAAATCGTTTTTTACGTTTTCAGTTTGTTGGCATGAATCGTTTTCGAAACTTCTGCAGTTGCTGTAGGAGTTTTTTTAAATATCGTTTGGAGTTTTGTTCTTATCATTTGGCTCATCTCTGGGACAACTAGGATACAAAATAGCTGCACCGTATTATATCAGCGGGTCATATAATGTTAGTTTGCGTTCAGAAATGGTATGTGCCTGGATAATTTAAACAAGAAGATACCTATGATTCTGTGTGCGACTCCAAATGTTCTATTGTTCGCTATTAAATGCATACAAGGCGTCACATCACGATATTGACAAAGCTATTACAGAAACCTTTGCAGATACTACTATCATAGTCCCAGTCTGAAACAATTTTCTATCTTTGATGTTATTGACTCTGCTTATTCGGTCGATCGTCTCTCCGATCTTTTTCTTTTTGAGACTTTGATTATTTGAAGTTTCAAAGACCTAGTTTTGTTCTCTCAATTATTAATAGCCGCCCTCATCTTCTCAGCCGGCTATTATAGCGCTCATATTTTTTACTTCGTCGAACAAAAAATGTTTCTCTTTACCTCATTTTGCCGCTTTTTCAACATTTTGCGTGAAATGTTTACCTCTCTTTTATGCTTATTGGTATTGATAGTAGCCCCTGTAGCCTCTCTCTATGAAACAAAAGTATGTTCAACTACGAAGTGCCATCAAAATGAATCGGACTTAAAAAATAATTTTGTAGAAGAATCTTTCTTCAATATCTATTCTTTCAATTCCAATCATGCTTATTGGAATCAACGGCGGCTATTTTCCGCCAATCTGTCGGGTATGTTTTACTTGTAAAAATTTTAGAGAAAATTTTTATTTGATGTCCCCTATCCCCAAGAAACTCAAACCAACTGTGATAGTCCACGGGTATATTAGAAGCAAATGGGATATGATTAATATTAGTAAAAATTTAGAGTGTAAACAAGGAGGCTTGGTAATGTTAATCTACTTAAATTTACTCTAAATTTTAATTAGAGTGAGAAAACGGTGTTTGAACAAAAATTTGCTCTCTCGCTAATAGTTTTTTGTTCAAATGCGGGAATTTCACTTTGATTTTCTGTTTTTTATTCAGTTTTTTTTTTGGATCAGAACTCTTTCTAACTGGTTTTCTCAATCCTTTCATAGTGCATTCTAGGCCTAGTTTTTTTGAATGAAATTTTTATTTCTCGTTAGTGGTTTTTTCGTTCACATGTGGCATTTTGACATTGATTTTCTGTCTTTTTTAGTTTTTTATCTGCTTTTTTTAAAAATAATTTTCTCAATTCTCTTATAGTCCGTCATAGGTCTAGTTTTTTATTCAGTCAATGAAAATTCTTTGAATTGTACGTCAGGATTTGTCCTGCTGTTTTTTTAATTTGCTTTACCCTTTAATCACGTTTTACATAAGTCACGATTTTCACGTTTGACTTCTGACTTACTTCACTAACTGTTTCAACTGAATGGATTTCACGCATTGAGCGGTATTAAGTTTTTTAGCTTTCAGTTCGGAAGCTGAATCAAATATAGTTTTAGACTCTAACTGAAACTGCTCGTCAAATTAGAACACGTTTTGACACTGAACAAAATGCAAAGAAATTGGGTCAAATAGTCTGTTTCCTTTTTGTTTCAATCCCAATGTGCATCAACCGCGTCAACGTCGGCTATTTTCCGGCTATCTGCCGGCTATATTTTTGAACCTTTGCTCCATAAACAAACCTCTGTTAATAGCCGCATAGCGGTAGATGGAGCTATTTTTGCCCTCTTCATTTTTTAATTGAATTTGTGAGTTGTCTATTTTATTAGGACTCGAAAAGGAGTATTGGTGGAGCGTCTTTTTACGACTCAAATAGGAGTATTGGAGAAAAGACTTTTTTACCACTAGAAGAGGCGTTACCACAGACAGTTGCGCTTTTCTATTCACAGACAGTTGCGCTTTTCTATTGAACAGTTGATCTCTTCTCAGCTAAAATGACCTAATTTCGTTGTTTTTTTCTGCATTCATACTCTGACTAAAACATAGCTTCTCTCTGATTTATTCTCAAATTCGACCATCGTTTGTTCTATCCGTTATCAAATATAAATTCCATCAAAAATGAAACTCTCTCAGGAAGCCTTCATGAAGCTCAATCGAGAGCGAAAGTATGATTTATACAAGCAAGTCTATGAAAAGTTTGCGCTGCTTTCCAATACTCAATTTGGTTTTCGTAACAAAGTCTCAACGATTGACGCCCTCGTTCACTGTACTGAGAATATCTTGAAAAGTTTGCGCTGCTTTCCAATAATTAATTTGGTTTTTCGTAACAAAGTCTCAACGATTGACGCCCTCGTTTACTGTACTGAAACTATAAGGTACCTCATAAATAAAAATAATCTTATCACTGCAGCTATACTGGATCTGTCTGAAGCTTTCGATTCGATAAATCACAAGATTCTTCTTCAGAAACTGCTTGAATTAGGATTTTCTAAAAATGCCTTAAACTTAATTGAAAGTTATCTATCACACAGGCTTCAAAAAACCATAGTGAATCATGTCGAATCCGATTGGATTGAGTTATATCAAGGTGTCCCACAGGGGACAATTTTGGGTCCCCTTCTTTTTAACCTGTTCAGTACTGACTTAAACAAACAATTACCTGCTAAGACACAAATAATTCAATACTCTGCTGAAAATATCATTCTTACATACAATGCGGACCTAAAATTAGCAATATATAATCTTGAACAATCCTTAAGAAAGATATCTGAATATTACCAAAAACACCGTCTAATGGTCAATCACTCAAATTTATTACTTTCTCAAAAAAATCAAAACTAGAAGACACCAAAAGAAACAATCTGTTAATTGGTAAATGCAAAATACCAAACGTAAATTGCGTAAAATACCTCGGGATATATCTTGATTGCACATTAATATTTCAAGAAGAATGAAAACACGTATTACGCAAAATGGCTACAGGGATAAAAACATTAAAACGTTTTTCACGCCCGTTCCCTGAGCAGACAAGACTACTACTACTTCTGAACGCCTTAGCGTTAAGTCATTTACACTACCCAGGCCTTTTACTGGCCAGCTCAAAAACTACCTGCTTTATTACTTTGGAGAAACAATTAAGCTGAGCTGTAAAGACGTCCTCCAATAGAAAAAAAATCCGACAGTTCTTTTGATTTAAAACTAAAACATAGAATTCAACCAATAAGATTTTTCTTGGATTACAAAGTACTAAATTTTTTCTATGAAACTTAGTACTTTTATGAAACCAGTAACCAGATTCCGTTTTTCGAAAAACTGAACTTTCTAACATCAAATCTACGCTACAGCCAGCGAACCAAAAACTACTACTTCAATCACAAAATAAACTCATCTGCACTAGAAAACTCTATCCTGAATATCGGCTCAACCCTTCATAATAAGTTTAACGTGAGTTTTTTTTTTAAAAAAACATAATTGAAATGGATGCAAGACCAACAGTTCTAAAGAAGCATCTTAATATGTTTTCCTTTCGTTTATTTAAACAAAACTCGAATAATGCGTTGTACGGCAAGGCGTCATGGAAAAGTTTCAAGTTTTCATAGTACCACTGTCTCAATTTAAACCGTAGTTTATTTAGTTTCATTTATGCTCTGACCTACACTGCCCATTTAGCTGTTTGCTGTTAATAACTTAATGAGAATTTGATGTGTTTTTTTTTGTTTGCGTTCAATTTATGCGATTAATAGTAAGCGAGAAAGAAAACTAGAAGTCGAGGGCGTGAATAAAGTTTGAAAAGAGTTGTTTCGGTTATTAAATTTGAAAGGGGTAGAGAATACAGTGGATAATTGCCATCGAACGAAATTTGAAACTTTATTTGTAAACGTCTTTTTCATAGCCGCAAATCGATAACTGGGGCTATTATTGGCTTTCTCTTGTTTTTACAATTCAAAGAATTTCAATTGTATTGACGCGCTGTCTTTTTTTTAAAGATCTTTTCACACATTTTCATGATTTTTGAAGTCAAATTGGAGTAGTGATTTTGGTGACGCTGAATTAGGAAGTGGAGCGAAAAAGCGAGTGATTTAGCAGCGTGAAAATTTTTCGCTCTAATTTTAAAATAGTGAGAAAAGGGTGTTTGGACAAAAATTCGCTTTCGCGCTAGTGGTTTTTTTTGTTCACATACGGCAATTTCACTTTGAATTTTACTGTTTTTTCGATTTTTTGGATCGGATTTTTTTCTAAATGGTTTTACCAATCCATTCGTAGTTCATTCTTGGCCCAGTTTTTGTGTTTGAACCAAATTTCCATTTCTGGCTACTGGTTTTGTTGTTTACATGCGGCCTTCTGACAATGATTTTTTTTATCTAATCTTTTTAAATATGGTTTTCCCAATTCACTCATAGTCCGTTCTAGGTCTAGTTTTTTGTTCGGTCAATAAAAATTCTTTGAATTGTAAGTCAGGACTAGTTCTGCTATGTTTTTTTAAGATCTGTTCACATATTTTTATGATTTTTGAAGTCAAATTGGATTAGTGTTTTTGGTTACGCCGAAACAGGAAGTGGAGCAAAAAAGCGAGTGGTTTTGCGTCATGAAATTTCTTTGCTCTAATTTTAAATTAGAGTGAGAATACGATGTTTGAACAAAATTTCGCGTCATCGGTAGTGGTTTTTTGTTCACATGCTGCAATTTCACCTTGATTTTTACTGTTTTTTTCGATTTTTTGGATCGGATTTTTTTCTAAATGGTTTTTCTAATCCATTCATAGTTCATTGTAGGCCTGGTTTTTTGTTTGAACCAAGTTTCTTTTTCTCGTTTGTGTTTTTTTTGTTCACATGCGGCATTTTGACATTGATTTTGTATTTGTTTAAAGTTTTTTGATCTGATTTTAAGAATTGTTTTTCCCAATTCACTCTTAGTCCGGTCTAGTTCTAATTTTTTGTTTAGTTGTTTGAATTGTACTGCAGGACTTGTCCTGCTATTTTTTTATTTCGTTGCGATTTTTTACGACTATATGGCATCACAACCACTTCAAATCTGCTTTTTGTTCATTCGTTAATGCAATTGCAACAGAAGTGCGTGCGTGACGGCATTTTTTACTTTCAGTGGAGCGAGTTTTTTTGTTCATTTGCGTGACCAAAATTTTGGTCACACTTGACTTACCTCACTCACAAAAGTGACTTCCTCACTTTGAAACTGACTTTTATTTACTTTAGGTCAAAGAGAAGAGGTCAAATAGGTGTGTGTCACTCTAAATGAAGGTTATCAGAGAGCAGCTAATAGAGGCTGCAAAAACTTCGAGATTTCTTAATCAAAATATAACATATCAGTGTTCAATGAAAATACAAATTTTATTGGTCTCATTTTTACTGGTTTTTTGAGACTGCGCTCTACGAAGCTATTGCGGCTATTTTCTGGCCTGGCAATTTGCCAGCTACATTTTATATAATTTTTTTGCTCAATCTTTTTCGAGAACATTCTTCCGATTTCACTTCTTCAGTGATTTTTTCACTCTTTGACTTTCACTCTTTAGCAATTATATTAGTTTAGTGGTCCTTTTTATGCTAGTTTAGTGGTCCTTTTTATGAAAAGCCCGGAGTAGATTATGTGGCTTTTTCCCTCTCTTTGACTTTCACTCTTTGACTTTTTCACTCTTTGACTTTCACTCTTTAGCAATTATATTAGTTTAGTGGTCCTTTTTATGCTAGTTTAGTGGTCCTTTTTATGAAAAGCCCGGAGTAGATTATGTGGCTGAAGAGCTGTGAGAGCCTTTGGCTTTACTAGTCTCTGAGTATGGGTGTTTGTCAAAACTATCTTGAGGTGACAATTTCATGGTGTCAAGGCAGTTCTTAATCCTTAAAGTTTGACCCTCTTCAGACACCGCGCTAGCTTATGAACATTTTAAATTGTTTTTTCCTCGCCAGTAGTTCGTTCGACGTTTCTGTTCATGTTTTTTTAATGCTCTCGTTTGAAATAGAGCAACCAATAGAGGAGCGAAAAAGTTTTCGATAAGTGAGCTAATCGTCTGGTTCACGTGCGGCTTCTTAAAACTCTCGTTTGTCTTTTTTTTCAAAATTTATGTCTAAGGTTTTTCTGCAACTAAATTATAATTTTTTTCTTTTAATGGAGTTTTGAAGGCTTTTGGTTACTAAAGAAAATTTGATGTTTTTCATCTAATTTCCTTGGGTTTCAGGGCTAATTGAGTGATATTTGATATTTGGCCATTTTTTGCTATTTTGAATGCTTTTCCTATAAGTGAATTTAAGACTAATGCTGTTTGGCAGTTTCTAGTACAAAATGAATACATTACCAAAAATTGAGAAATTTTTTACAATTTTGCATAGTTTTTTACTGTTTTTTCCCTTAATTTTGAAGTTAAAGGTCTTAATGTGCGTATTTTGGCGTGACCAAGTTTTCATTAGCATTCTAATTGTCTCGATTACCTCAACTCTTGTTTTCTTTTGTATTTGTACGTGTACATTTTGAACCTGTAAATGAATTTCACTTAGGTCAAGTTTCTTTGCAGCTATTTTTTTGCTCATTTCACTTAAGAGTTTTTTCTCTTTTTGGTGCTTTCTGCCATCAGCAACTAATTAATTTAAAGGCTGATTTTTTGCAAAGATGTCTTTAGTCTATTTGTGGAATTCTTCTGAGTTCGTTTTTTAATCAACTTTAAATTTGTAATTTTGAAGGAGGAAATGAAGCGCGTGAAAGAAGCTTGAACTGGTCTGATTGTTGAACAAAATTGAGATCGGAGCAAAAAGAGAGTGGTTTTAGTTCATGCCGCTGTTTTCGAGAGATCAAGAAATTGTTGTTTGAGATTAGTTTCTCTAAGGGAGCAACATTTTTTGTTCCCGGTGGGCTTCTTCGAGCGGTTTAATTTTTTGTTCCCGTTGGGTTTCTTCGAGCGGTTTGTTTTAACTTAGGAATTTTGCTTAAAGATTTCAATAGGCTATAATTATAAAAATGGAATTGTTTTCAACTCGCATTAAAGTATTAGATACTTTCAATGAGTTTGAAATAACTTGAAGGTTTTTGATCTTCTTATGCACTTTGAGATTTTTTGAGCAATTTTTGGCCTCTGTTTCGATCTTTTTTTTTTCTTTTTTGTTCAGAATTAAATTAAAGCCTATTACTCATGAGCATTTGATTTACCAAATGAAACCATCCTGTGGGATGGAAAGCAGTTTTTGTCAAGAAACGTGTCATAATTCTTGACAAAATATTATGCCTTCGTCGCTCCCATTGTGTAAAGGTATTTAGTATTGCGCTCATTGTCCGCCAGTTTTGAGGCTGAATATAGCATGTTTGAGAAATCTATTGAAACTGGGACCAAATTAGAACATTTTTTTTAAATTAGCGGGCCAAAATCAGTTTTACCTCAGATTGATTCCGTTTTCTTGGAATCTGTTTACATATTTGGAATTAATGAGAAGTCAAATTGGAGCAGTGATTTTAGTCACGCAAAAATAAGAACAGCAGCAAGGAAACCAATAGTTTTATAGCGTGCTTTTTTCTCATAACTGCTTCTGAATTTTGTTGCTAATTTTTCTCTTGATTATTTTCTGGCAGGAAAGTGTAAGGTGACACGTGTCTTCTGATAATGAATGTTAGCATTGGTAAAAATCTGCTGATTAGTAGCCAATGGTTGTTATGCGTTTCGCCCGCATTTTATCGATTAATTGCTCTGAAACGAAGTAGCCATTATATTAATTCTGCCATTGTAGGCAATTTTTGCTTTACCGATTTTTTTGTCTCCCCATTTGACTTTTCGTCCTCAAAAACGAGATAAACAGGCAGCGTTCGGATTTCATCAAATTCTCTTAGTCTTCCCCGCGCTCAATGACAACACCCACGCAACCCCCTGTCTGGCCTTCTCCAACTGACTGTTTGGACCCCCGCTCTCGTCCAGCCCTCCCTCCCAACCCTACGCCCGATCGTTGATCCCCCACTCCACTCAATCCCACTCACCCAGTGCTAGCCTCGGAGTCGCAGCTGCGTACTACCGAAGACGCTTGTTTGACAGAAGTTCGCCCGACGTTGGTCTGTTGTTAATAGCCACCGTCATCATCTCAAACGGCTATTTTTAGGCGCTCTCCTTTTTTATTCAAAGAATTTGAGTCTTTCGAGTGCCTAGAGTGGTGCGGCTGCTGGGATGGCCTTAATTTAAGGTTAAAAGGTCATTTTTAGGGCTCAAAATGATGCATTTTTTTGAGTTTTTAGTTTGATTATTCTTTGGTTGAAATTTTTAAAGAATGATGAAGGCCTTTTGCTAGACAAAATTACTTGTTACGACCATTTTATGAGTTACAAGTTTTAGCACTAGAAACAAACACGCAAAATGATACTAATTTTTGCAGTTTTTTTCAAGTTTTTTGAAAATTTTTTGTCTTTTTTGGTTTTTCTAGACTCAGTGGGCAGAGAAACTCCTTTAAGGTTTGATAATAGGGTACTGCATAGTTTCTAGTAACAATGGAGTGGCTTTCAACATTTTAATGTCTCGAAGTTCGGCATTTTTTTTTCATGAAGTCTGGAATTTTTAAGTTTTCCTATAGTTTTTGTCAATTTTTTTTCATATTTGTTCATTCTCAAGTGCAATAAAACCTATTCCATGGTTTGATAAAAAGTTAATGCATGGTTGTTGGTGTCAATGGAATTGTTTTCAACAATTTAATATTTCGAATTTAAGTAGTTTTTTGATAAAGCTCTAAGAAGTTTTGACAAGTTTTCAGTTCTTCTTACCTCAGTAGCCAGGTAGCCAAATCCTGCGTTTGATAGTATCTTATTGCATAGTTGCTAGGGGGTAATGGAATGATTTTCATCGTTTTAACAGAATTCTAAAAATTATAGCCTATCGATCTTTATGAGCCAATGAATTTTCGGTTTGGAATTCGGTTACTGGATATCCTCTACAGACACAGAAATGAGTCTGAAGATATTAACATCTCGATTTTCAGCAACATTTCTTTAAAATTTGCAATTGAGTTCTATGAAACATTTTCTGAGTTAATCAATCTTCAAGGGCCAATGATTTTTTTCAGGTCTTGCAGATATGATCATGGACCGATTTCAGAGAAAAATTGGTTTTGAACATATTTTTGAAATATTTATATTTAAAAGGATCAAATTTTGCCTTAGGGCTAAAAGCTTCAAGAGTTTTAGCAATGAGTATATTTTTGTTTAGTTTGTTCGATTGTTTTAGTTTCTCAATTTTTTTTAGATGGTTTTTGTGTTTTGGCTGGCGTTGTTCAATTGATCTGCTGTTCAGGTAGAGTACTTCTAAGTTTTTCATATCATTCTTTGAATTGTGTTTCAGGACGTGGCCTGCTAGGTTTTTTTAAGATCTGTTAACACATTTTCATGAGATTTGAAGTCAAATTGGAGTAATGATTTGGTCACGCCGAAACAGGAAGTGGAGCGAAAAAGCGAGTGGTTTTGCGGCGTGAATTTTTTTCGCTCGGATTCTAAAGTACAGTGAGAAAACGGTTTTTGAACAAAAAATTCGCTTTCTTGCAAGTGGTTTCTTTGTTCACATTCGGCAATTTCACTTTGATTAACTGATTTTTCAATTTTTTGGATCGGATTTTCTAACTGGTTTTCCCGATCCATGTATGGTTCATTCTAGGCCTAGTTTTTGTTTCAACTAAGTTTCCATTTCTCGCTAGTGCTTGTTCGACCACCTGCGGCATTTTGACATTTATTTTCTGTTTTTTTTTTTAAATTTTTTTGATCTGATTTTTATAGAAATGTTTTTCCCAAATCATTCACAGACCGTTCTGGGATCATTTTTTTGTTTGGTCAATGAAAATTCTCCGAATTGTTCGTCAGGACTTGTCCTGCTAGGTTTTTTTTTGCAATTTCGCTTTTCTTTTTGATCACGTTCTTCGTTTTACATAAGTCACGATTTTCCTGTTTGTCTTCCGACGTACTTAACTCACTGTTTCAACTGAATGGGTTTTGATTTCTTTTGTGATTTGAATTAGGCAAAATAGTAAATACGGTCAAATTAGAAGGAGCAAAATCAAAAGACGGGATAAACCGATGAAGCCCGGTCATTAAGTCATTGAGAATTAGGTTATCAAAATTCATTAGAGTGTTTGCTAGCTGATACTGGTATTAGCTTTCAGTTTAGAAGTTGAATTAAGTATAGCTTTTGAATCTAACTGAAACTGCACGCCAAATTGAAACACTTTTTGACACTGAGAAAAACCGAAAAAAATCGGTCAATATGTCTCTTCTTTTTCTGTTTCAATCCCGATGTTCATCAAGCGCGTCAACGGCGGCTGTTTTCCGGCAATCTGCCGGCTATGTTTTGTTGTATTGTCATTTAGTTTCATTTTGTGTCTTCAGCTTTGTAGTGAGGCATAAATGAGTCTCGAAAGTTTGCAATATGTTGCCGTTAAATTTATTGACATCATTTTCTTCTTTGAATTTTGATTGTTTTTTTCTGCCTTCTAACCAATGTTTATTAACTAGAGACCTGATCGAGAGACCTTTCTGGCGAGGTATAGTTTGAATTTACGTGTATCAATTTGTAGCCCATGATTTTGCTGACTTTGACAACATTTATTGATGGCCTGCGTTTATTTTGTTGCCTGGTAAGTTAGTATAATTTATTTAAATATTTTCATTTGTATTATAGGTTACTGATTCCAAGAGGAGCTCTCCTTTTAAACAAATCAAAGAACTTAAATTTTATTGGTGCTCTTTTTCACATTAAGTTTTTTTTTCACTTTTTGGACCTTTTCTTGTCAATGGTTATTATAGTCAAACTTGAGTAGTGAGAAGAGATAAAATGAGTAGCGGAAAAAAATGACATTTTTGAAATTTTTTTAATGTGAAATGAGATTGATGTCAAATAGTTTTGTTTTTTCGATCAAATTTTAGGCATTTTGTTTTTCTGTTCTTTTTCTGTACGACTACATTAGTGATGAGTTTGTCCTAATACAGCATAGCGGCAGTTCTTTAAACCTCTCAAAAGGCAACTAATTTTTTTTACATGACTTAGAAGCTATTTATCTTCATGAAATATTCGTGATTTTTTTAGATTTCACCTGTTTTTTGTAGTTCTTGTGATTGTTTTTTTAGCCTCATTAATCACACATGGGTTTCAATGGCTCTCTAATGAGTTTTACTTTAAATATTTTACTGATTTGAATTGAAATTGGCGAGTTTTTAAGAATTTGGCATTACTTGTTCGAAAATTATGTAAGTTTTTGGGATTTGCTTTTTTGTTTTTCGCTTATTCTCATTAGTGATAGGTCTCGAGGCTCTCTCATGTTTTTTTATTCTATTGACTCGTTATTCCATAGCTAACAGTGTTCTTGACTTTGGCGGGATCTCATGAGATTTTTAATAATGCCGGTTCTATTCTTTTTTACATTATTTAGACTTTCCCTACTTTTTTAAATGAATTTGGTAAGATTTCGCTTGATATTTCAAATTTTTATTTTTTTAACTCGCTTTCTTGCTCTTTTTGTTTTTTTTGTCATGTAGTGGTTTTAATATAAAATTATGTATGTTCTTAAATACTGAACAGTTTGATTTTGTTAGTTAATGTATTAATATATTGGCCGTCAATCTTTCCGCTTTGTCTTTACTTTCGAGTTTCCTCTAGTACTGTCAAAGATCTCAAGAAAACCTTTGGTCAAGTTGTTGGCAAAGGCGGGTCGCCATTGAGTTCTTTATCAGAAGCAAGTAGAATTCGACTACGCGGAGATCTGGAACCCGTAGCAATTGACCCACTGGAGAGAGAAATGGACGAACTTGCCGAATTTAAGAAAATTTTGACTTTTTAATGTCAACTTCGCTATAACTGGCATATGACGAGTCGAAAAACGTGATATCTTGAGGCCTGAGTCTTCTCAATAATTGTGAACGTGTCAAACCCGAATATAAAAGAATAATTGTGAACGTGTCAAACCCGAATATAAAAGATCATAAATGAATAAAGAAGAATAATATAAAAGAAAAGTGTTTATTGACCGTGAGCTATCGGCTGAAGAGCGGGTCACGGAACGGAAAATGCTGCCCTGAAGAAGCGACGAGAAATGATTGACATTGGAACTCCTCCGAAAAGTTGCAAATTTGTAATCCAGAGCTCCAGCAGAGAAGAGGAGACGTATGGTTGCCGGTTTGTTTTGAACAACCGACTTCAACATGACTAAGCCAGCAACATACCGAACTCTCTCTTCTTAATTTACTTAATCTGGAGCGGATAATGAGTGTCAAATAATTTAAGTTCTATCGATTATACTTTGATCTGTGTGACTATTTATTGGTTAACAGCTGAGGTTCCAAGCGGCGTTGTTAGTGCTTTCATTCACTGGATTTTGCAGCGTTCGTATGTCAATTAAGGGGAGAAGCTGTCTTGATGGTGCTTTGATAGCTGCAAAAGTGTCTGATAGTTTGAAATTCCACCAGTTAACGGTTGACGGTTTTCTTACGACTGCGGTATTGTCGAAATACAAGTACTTGATAATACGGGAAGCAAGCGTTGTTTGGTTCTCTGCAGTGTTTATAACCCTCCACAGGAAAGCTGGACTGCTGAAAAGTTCTGTAGCTTACTTCAAAAGTTTGTTGCTGAGCAAATATCGCGACAAATCGATGGCGTAATTGTTGTCGGAGACGTGAATCTGAGATCAGTAATCTGGCCCAGCTATCTTTTTCGTAACCATTACGAAAACCGATTTCTCGACAAGCTAGTTGAGCTAAATTTTTAAAAACTCCTCGCCAACGAAGAGATGCAGAGATGCAGTCTGGATGTAGTGCTGTGTAATAACACTGACCTGATCATGAGTTGTCATCAAGATTTTCCAGAAACTAGAGGTTATCAAGGATGCGGCGAGTTGCTATCTAATCACAATACCGTAAAAACCATCCTGAATGTGACTGAATTAAAGCTTCTGAGAAAATGTGATTTCTTTGTGTGCGTTGTCAGGAGTGGATTAGGCAAAAATTGAGGCAGAAATATTTACAAATCGCTTCTCATAGTTCTGTTACAGCAATGTCAACGTGCTAGTCGAGACGGTTCAAATGGCTGTACCAAATTTTTGACAAGTGGGCACCCAGAACAAGGAAACATTGTCGAAGTTTGCCTCCGTGGGCGTTTAAAGAAGTGTCCGTGATCAAATGCTGCTAGTCAATGAGACCAGCAATATCAGAGAAAAGGACACTGGCTCGGCTAATAAAGTTCCAACGTCTAGAAAAGTCCGTAAAGCAGAAACTATTGGTTGATCAAGCTAACTTTGAAAAGGTCGCAGGTTTTCTGACGTGCACGAACTTCTAAAATTGATTAGACAAAATAGGGCTCTGGCTTCTGGTCTACAGTGGCAGACACTGACAGCAGAGACACTAAAAGAGATGGCAGAAATGTTTAACGGTTTTTAAAGCATGTTTTGCGATCGTGACAGCGAGTCTGTAACAGTTGAATGCTCTCCCGCTAACTGTTTCAGAAAGTTGCTTGTGACAGAAGAAGGCATTCAGGCCGTGTCAGAAAAACTGAAACCAAATAAAGCCACCGGGGCTTCATGGTATGTCCCCGTCCAATAACTTGAGCGAGCATTAAGCAAATCTTTATGTCTAATCTTTAAGACCGGTTGCAATAAACGTGTTTGCTGCCGAATGAAAGTGTGCTGACATTACCACTGTTCAAAAGACTGGCACTAAATTCTGCGTTGAAAATTACCGACCAATTAGCCTGCCCTCTGCTTTTTAAAAAAGTTTTCGTGAAGCTGATTCATGACTGCTTCGAAGGGCAGATCGACAACATTTACTGGATTTACAGATGGGGTTCACTCCGAATTGCTCAGCGGTTGCTCAGGTACCTGCTTCGTGTCATCTTTGTTGAACTCGTCCTCTGGAGACGACGGAGTACTTAGTGTTTTGTAACTTGACTTCTCCAAAGAGTTCAATAGAGCTAATAATCGAATCCTCTACTGCAACTGATTAGCAGTTACTTGTCTAAACGCTTCTAAGGCATAAATTTGCAACGCATCCTTTCAAAAGTTTTTCAATTTAATATCGGTGTCCAGCAAGGATCTCGGCTCGGCCCCCTGTTTTTCATCGACTAGATTAATGATGTTTTACTACAAATTAACTCGCTGAGTTATGCCTACGCCGATGACCTAAAGCTTGTTTACACTGACCTCGGTGAATAGGGATGCTCAAATCCTGGAAGCCTGGTCGAAAAAAAATCTCATGACCTTAAATTCCGGAAAGGTTACTGAAATTTGCCTTCGTAAAAATCGTTGCGCCCTTATTCTTGAGGGTTAACATGCAGAAAGACCTCAGTGTCATTATCACAATCACTAAATTGGAAAGCTCATGTCGAACTCTGGTGCAGAAAAGCAACAGCAGGCTGGTTTTAAGTAAAAAAACGTCATCTAACACATCAGTTTCGATAAAGCTTGACGCTTATTGTGGCTATGTGATGCCAATTCTTTATGCAATTGAAGTTGTTTTTCTCAACAGTGCCGACACAAAATTGGAATTGGTTCAAAGAAATTCACCTTTGTGGATCTCTGGTTCCCCGAATTACAACTATAAAGAACGATTTGAATTTTACTGACTTTTTCACGCTTGATTTCTTGATTTGTCCGTGACCTAAATTGCGCTTACTCAGAAATTGTCCGTAGCTAAAAGAAAATGATTGCAAGATTATCAAGTAAAAAGTCCTGATAGCCGAGTGGTTCATGCTTGCGGTAGGTGCACCGCAGATTGGGGATTTGAACCTCTCTATTGTCCAATCGTTCTCCGTCCAAAGTTGGTCTCAATGGTACACCCCTTCAGAATTTTGTCATCTCATTTTTTATGTTTTTATTCCTCTTCTACAGCAAACATGTCTATTTTTCAGCTTGATAAACTTTCTTGATAAATGTCAATTCATGATAATTTGTTCGGTAAATTGTTACTTCAACCTTTTCTTTTTTTTGAAAAATTTTTTATTCTATAGCTGTTGCTACTTTAAAGTGACTTTTGAAAGCTAGATAGGACCACTTTGCACTTAAATAAATTCTACACATTTCTTTCGTTTTCAGGTTGTTTTTTCGTTTAAAATGTTTGTGCAGCGTGTTGGTTGGCTTACTGATCTAACAGATGTAATTTAATTTTTTGCCTAATTATGGTTGGGTAGGTTCTTGAAAGCCAGACAAGGCACTTTTCACTGAATTAATTCTACAAATTTCTTATTTTTCACGTTATTTGTTCTTTGCAATTTTTATTGTTATAGAAGCGGTCTTAAATGAAAATTTTCTCCAATTTATGCCCGGGAAATTACATTTAAGCATTTCGTACAGAATTTTGTTGGAAATTTTATGGATATTTTTCTTTTAGGTCTTCGTTGTTTTCTCGGTTCTTTTCTTTATGGATCGATTTTAATAGGCTTTTTTCAATTGCTATCATTTTTGCAATGTTCCTATTTTGAAAGGTCTTTTGCCAAGACCTAGTTGTTTCTGAGGAGCGGTTTTAGTAAGTTTTATCATATGCTATACCAGTGTTTAGCTTTTTTATATGTCTTTTATGTTGTTTCTTTCTCTGTCACTGCTTTCAAATTGTGTAGTGTAGTCAAGTAGTAGATGCTTTAAGTCTGCTGTGTAATTTTCTACTTCGGTCAATTTCCAGGATTCTTCCGGCTATGTTTTTTTAGATTTCTTTATTTACGACCTTTTCTTGTCATTGAAAAGTCAAATAGAAGTGATTTTAATCACGCTGGAGTAGGTAGAAGATTGGAAAGTGAGTAGTCTTACATTGTCACAGTTTTTCAAGCTGCTTTTCAAAGTGAAGTGAGAAATTAATTTTTAGACAGAATTTTGGTTATTGAGAGCATTTTTTCCGATGCGGCAATTTGACTTCTGTTTTTGCTTCTTTTCGCGTAATTTTTGGCAAAGGTGTTACTTGTAAAGTTGTTACTTCTAAAAGGTGTTGCTTTTGTTCTATTGATGCGGAGTGGTAGCTTTTTAAGCTCACCAATAAACAACTAAGGTTTTTCAATACTGAGAGGCTTTTTGATCTTGTGATTGATAGATTTTTTTTTGGATTTCGCCTGCTTTTGTAGCTCATTTTGTTGTTTTCTTATTTAGTCTCATCAATTATAGGTCTCACTGGCTCTTTTGAAGGCATGTTTTAAATTATTTGCTGGTTTGGATTGAAATCTGTTGGTTTGGAGGATTTTGACACCACTGTTCAAAAAGTATTATCGAATTTTTTGGTTTTATCGTTCTTTTTCTGTCATTTTGTCTCATTGTGGAGAGTTTATCGGTCTCTTCGTGTCTTTGTTGAAAGTTCCCCCTTTTAAGGCGCTTGTGAGTTAAAAATTCACTTCGAAACTGATGGTCATAGCTTGGACTCGATTTGTTTGCAAAATTTAATTTTTTTAAATTTTTTTGTGTTTATTCGTAGTTTTTGTTATCGTCATTTAGTCTCATCAATAAAAGATCTGGAGGCTCTCTACTGAATGCGGTTTGAGTCTATTTAATTATAGCTAATGTGATTTGTTGTAGATTTCACGATACGATTTGTTGTAGAAACTATTGTTGATTTTTTTCGATTGGCTATTGCCCGATTTTGTAATTGTTTTTCGTTGATCTGTCACTTAGTATTTAATGATAGTTGACATTTGCTCTCCATTTTGTCATAATGTATCCACGTAAGGTTTTCAGTTTATTGCGAATGGTTTTTTACTATGATGCTATTTTTTTCGAACTTTTTTGAGCTTCTGATTGTTGCCTGCTTTTTTGTCACTTTTGTTTAATGTCCCCCCATTTGTTTTCATTCTAGTGGCCCCCCTTATGATTTTTAACTATTGATATTGCGTTGGATGTTGGAGAGTTTAAGCTTTAATTGCGTGTTCTGATGACTGTGATTCCACTTGATTCCTGTGACATTGTGAGAAGTTCTTTTGCCAAATGTTTGTAACCCTGTTACTCTGTCTCTCAGTGGTGTTCTACGAAATTGGCCTTTACTTTCTAAACTCAAATTATGTAAAGGTCTTTCGTTCGACGTTCCGGACGTAATAAATTCGATAACCCTACATTTCCATAAATGGAATTGAAATGAATTTGTTATTAGTTTTTTGTGGTGTTCTGTTTATTTTCGTCGACCTCTTGGTATATGATTTGTTTATTTTCGATGGCTATTCTTTTAAGGAGCCTGATAGTGTTGTCTTCAGTTTGTTCAAGTATCTAACCTGTGATTCAGGGCTAGTCCTGCTGTTTTTTTTTACATCGTCGAGTAAAAATTTGTTTGGTTTACTTGACTTTGTTCAATAAAATGATAATTGTATTTTAATAAATTTCTTTAATAATTCACCCATTATGCAGCCAGCTACTGTTAATATTATTGTAGTATTTTATTCTACTTTTCGGGATTTTTTCATCTGTTCTGATGATTCAGTCTAAAATTCCAGAGTTTTGTCTTGGTATTGAATGTTTACTCATATTTTCCGGTTATTGGTAATCGCGTACAGTATCAACCTTAATATCAGCTAATACTCGTTTTCTATCAAATTGTGCACTCGACCTCTATCGAGTGCTCTAATCCCTCTACAGATGACAGAAGTGTATTGAATGCATTTTATGAGCCAGCGAACAGTGTAGGATTTTTCCATCAGTCTCCTGACCGCTACTTTTCTTGCTCAAATTAAGCAGATTTGCCAACTTAATGAAGGACTATGATTTATCAAATGTCAGGCCAGTACATTTTAAGACTGTTTATTTGTTAACTCTTCAAAAGATTTTAGTCAATTATACCGGCAAAGGTAATCAGAGTTAAAGAATGCCTTCTGCTTGATACAGCTTTTCAGATGGCGTGTAAACACGTGCGCTGTATTATTTGGGTTAATTGAGTGCAAATTCTCAAAGAGTACAAAATTAGATGCTGTTACGATCCAGTTGTTTTGCACTGGTTGATCTTGAGTATCTATTCGATTACCAAATGATATACATTTTCAACAACCAAGTTGCGTAGAACAATTGTCTAAACAATATCAAGCTGTTGCATCTTATGTTATTCGCTTAGCGAATGGCGAATAAATATTCAGATTACTTTTTGTCGCGAGAAGAAGCTTTTCATTTTCTTGTGGAAAAGTTGGGAGTCATAAATGCCGAGGAACTTTTTGATCATGACAAGAGCACTTTACTTGATCAAATTATTCTGAGTTGGTATCAGAGAATTCCCTTTCAAAATATGTCACATTTGGCCCAAAGTGATCCAAAGGAAGCACCAAATGCACAACAGGCAACGAAAGATATTTTGAACGGAATTGGAGGTCTGTGTGGAACTCACGGAGTTGGCGCTTACCATATTTTAGCCGCTGTAGGCTACGATTGTTATCCAATCATAGGCGAAGTTGACCAGCTAGGGCTAAACCACGCATTGGTGCTAGTTAAAAATTTAAACAACCTTGGTGATCTTAGCCTGGTAGATGTTGGCTGTGGATATCCAACGTTTGGGGCAATTGCCCTTCAGGTATCAGGACGTTTAGTTGACAGCACTGACATCAAATGCGAATCATTTTTGAAGTATAAGTATGTGCGAGATGGTAACACATTCGGTCGCTATCATCTGACGTATTCGTGTTCTCGCTCTGATAAGCAAGGAAGACAATACTGCAAGTATCTGGACAACGTCTGGGGCCAATTTTACACTTTCAGCATCAATCCAGTATCGTGTTGCTACATCCGAGAGCAGCTAACTCGTAACGTGTATCTTAACCCGAAACACGCGTTTAACAGAATGTTTCTGTCCTGTAAATACCTAAATGGTTCTTATCTTGCAGTCAACGGCAAAAAAACTGTTGAGGAAGTTGAGGAAAATGTTGAGAGAGCTCATCTCAAATTTTCATCTTATGAAGACAATGATAATCTTGAACTCTTTCGTTGTCAGAATTTCCCAGAAATCCCAGGCGACCTGATGATGAATGCATTAGGTGTCTGGCAGAAACTTCCAGAAGATATTCGGCTTTAGCCTTCAATTACGAAATCGAGAAGTTTTCAAAAGACCGTTCAAACCTGGATGATTTAGATTATGGGTTTTTGTGTCATCATTATGAAATCTTGTCTATATTTGATTAGTTATCCGGTCGCTTAATTGAGTGTTAACAAGTAATCCGAGTGCTGGAATATAAAATTTTTGTATTTACGACGTTTCTTTGCCTAGGTGATGGTAGTTGACTCTTTGTAGTTTTCTGGACAAAGATTGCTTTTTTTAATCATACACTAACCAGAGCGATGCATAGGCACATATGTAACGTTAGCGAAATCAAATTGAACCAGTTGAACGGAGATAGGAATGCGAGTGAGAAAAACCAGGAACTCAGTAGATAGATCACTAAAATTTTGTAAAGAAAATTTTTGGCAGTGGCTGTTTTGAAACCTCTCGCAGACATATTTTCATGAAGGCTCATTCAATAAGAGTATTTCTATTCACTTAAAAAATATTCGTTTTGAAAAAAAATTATTCTCGGCTATTTGGATACCGTCAAAATTCATTATTGTTTAATAGCTGCGAAGCGATAACGGCTACTATTGGGGAAATCGTGGTTTTTTAAAATCCAAAAAATTTGGATTGTATTGTTGCGCTGTTTTTTTACAGATTTTTCACATTTATCGATGACTTTGACCTTTCAAAACGGGATAAACAGTTAAAGCCCTGCTGGCATTAAGCTTCATTAGAGGCCCAAAGTGGGCTTTTGTAGTTCTGCGAGTGCTTAGAGTGGAGCTGTTGGGATGACATTAATTTAAGGCTAAAAGGTGATTTTTAGGAGATTTTGAGCTCAAAATGGCGCAATTTTTCATGTTTTTTTTTTATTTTTTGAGTTTTTTGTTTGATTAGTCCTAGGTTGAAGTTTTTAGATGAAGGTTTGATGAAGGCCTTGTGCTAGACAAACTTACTTGTTATGACCATTTTATGAGCTACAAGATTTTGCAGTAGAAACAAATACGCAAAATTATACTAATTTTTGCAAATTTTTTTTCAAGAGTTTTTGGGTTTTTCTAGCTCTAAGGTTTGATAATAGGGCACTGCATAGTTTCTAGTGACAATGGATTGGCTTTCTTTATTGTAATGTCTCGAATTTACTTTTTTTGATAAAATCTGCAACATCTTTTTTCAAGTTTTCTTAAAATTTCTGTCAATTTTTGATGTTTGTCCAACCTCAGGGGCCAGAAAACCTATTCCACGGTCTTTTAAAAAATGCATGTTGTATAGTGTCAATGGAAATGTTCCCAACAATTTAACATTTTGAATTTCAGCAATTTTTTGATGAAATTTACAATTTTTTCAAAACATTTGTCTTTTATTTTTTGTTTTTCTTGTCTCAGTAGCCAGGTAACTTCCTGTAGGTTTTGATGGTATGTCATTACATATTTGCTAGGGGCAATAAATTGGTTTTCAACATTTTAATAGAACGATTTTGTTTTTGATAAAATTTGGAGTTTTTTTAAAAAAATTATAGTCTTACCTAGTTTATCGATCTTTGAGCCAATGATTTTTTAGGCTTGGTATTGGGTTACTGGATAGCCTCTAGAGACACAGATTTGGTTTTAAAGATAATATCCCGATTTTTGGCAACAATTCATTATAATTTGCGATTGATTTCAATTTTTGTTGAATTTTTCTGTCTGAGTTTATGGATCTTCAAGGGCCAATGATTTTTTTAGGTCTTGCAGATACAATACTGGACCGATTTCAAAGTCAAAAATTGATTTTGAACATAATTTCGATATGCGTTTCTCAACTTAAGTTAATTTTGTTTGTGTTTTGGCTGGCATTGTTCAATTGATCTGCTAGTCAAGTAGAGTACTTCTAAGTTTTCCATTCAATTCTGTAACTTGTATTTCAGGAGCTGTTCTGCTATGTTTTTTTTTATTTCGTCGGCCCCATCGATAATTCTTACGACCATTGACTTCTTTACCGACTTCTAGTGCTTGGCAGTTAAATTTTGGGGGCGTGACGTCATTTATTCTGCTTTTAGGTCAATAGCGTGACTTATTTCATTAAAAAATGACTTCTGAACTCACTTATTGAACTTATAATTATATCAACATGTACTAGTTAAAGATTACTTGTGTGCGTTTAAGTAGTGCCGAACGTATATCCCTAATTTTTGTTATAGATCGTATGTGTCTCATAAAAATGACAGTCCGAATCCAACCCAAAAAGTCTTGTGGTCTATTAAAAGACTGGTGGCCAATTTGTCTATCTTATTTTTTTAATCCACACCTGTTGCGATAATAGCAGTTAAGTAAACTGCCAGTGTAATAAATTTTAATGCCCGATCGACACTGGAAATACACTTCAGCATTAGACTACGAGTTTATCACACTCTTTTATCGCCACTGTTACTAAGTAAACAGTGGCGATAAAAGACTGGTGATAAACTCGTAGTCTAATGATGGAAACAGTATAATAAACTTGTAGTCTAAAAAACAAACATGATCGCAACAGGCGTTGATTAAAAAAATTATCACACGGTTATCGCCCTCGAAGTTATCATAACACATCGGCTTCGCCTCGGAGTTTGATAACTTCTCGGTGGCAAAAACAACTGTGTGGTAATTAATATTCAGTAGTTGTTTCAATTCCATGGAATGGCACAAGCGTCTATCGTGGCTATTTTCTGGCAATCTGCCGGTTATGTTTCAATGAAGCGGTTAAATACCGCCGTTAACTTCAGAGTGTTTCACCATTTCTATCTCGAAATATGTAATTCGTCATTTTAACTTTATTTAAAATCACTAGGTTGTAAAGTAATGATGTAAAACGGATGTTTGAAAACGATGATGTAACTTGGAACCAAAACATGGAAACTAACAATTAACACTCAAGAAACGATATAATACGATCAAGTATAGGCCATCTTCTTGTTCACATGCTTTGAACGCAGCTTCTGCGGTAAAACCTGTACTGATCGTAACCAATTAAAGTGTTTATGGACAGGAGAATTAAATTCACTAAAATTTGCTGGAGTTTATTTGTTGCTTAAAATTGAAAGCAAAAATTGGATAAACCGAATTTGTAGACGAGAACCTTCTGCGAACCTGTACAAGTTCCTTGGAGGAATAGAGCATTTATTGATTCTTTGAAAGAATCACATCAGAAGTTTCAAAAGCTGAAGCCACTGCACGTTTAGCTTCACTGCAACCAGCAGCTTTTAAGGCGTCTGTTATAAAAGCAATACATCTGACTCTAATATATCCGAGCTGTTGTTGAAAATAGAGTGCAATCGAACAAAGAAATAACATTTAATCTTCCGTCAACAAGAATTTTACAAGCATTATGTTTGACCTAAAAGCAAATAAATCAGTTTTGTGCAGCTTGCACATGAAGGCCGTGAATTAGTAACCTGAAAAGTAACCTCTATGTAGTAATTTAAAGAGTAGCGAAAAAAATGAGATGGAGGTCCGATAACACTGATTAAAAACACAGTTAAATATTTCAAAGAAAATTCAGTTATATCTTATTCATGTCAAAACTCTCAATCGGTTGACGTTGAAATAATAATTATAAAAATAGCGTTGTGGTCTTTTTGAAGAAGTGAAGAAAGCTTTTTTGTATTCTTGGTCACCATTGAGTAGGCTTGGACAATTAATGAATTTTTACGGAAACAAAATAAGTGTTACAGGATAATAACCTGGCACCCAAAAATCGAGAGAACTTGATATTGAGGAAATTGAACCAGTGTTCTCATTTAATATTCCATTTATTACCAGAAAACTTTATTAATGTTCTGAAAAAAAGTTTGTGGCAATTTTATTAGGCCTACGGTCATTTTAATGTGATTTTTTGCCTGATCAGTTTTTGTTGACGCTTTTAACTTTACGTCATAAACTGGCGAAGCCTGGATTGCATGAATTTGCTGAGCAGCTTTCAGCGCTATTAGTCTAAGTGTACAACTCAATTAAGCCGCCGATGGGACAAAAAAATCGTAAAAAGCAATTTGGCGCTTTGGATGGTCCGCCCAAGCACCCACCTCACGTTCACCAACCCCTCAGTCCTCACCTAACACCCCTTTCTTGGACCTCTTGAGACCCCCACTCAGTTCAAGCCCCCCTCGCTTATCGCTTGAGAGCAATGTGCCCAACGTTAGTAGGTTATGTTTGGATGTCTTGCTACTGCTGCAATTGAAAGCAAAACTGGAAAACTCGTGCTCAGGTCCCTAGGAGGAATAGAGCATTAGTTGATCCGTTAAAAGAATCACATCAGAACAGTAAAGGCACTTCACGTTTAGCTTGACTACAACGAGCAGCTTTTTAGGCATCTGTTATAAAAGCAATACATCTGACGCTATTATATCAGAGCTCTTGTTGAAAATAGAGTGCAATCGAGCAAAGAAATTACATTTAATCTTCCGTAAACAAGAATTTTACGCTCGGTATGTTTGGCGCTGAATTGATAACCTGAAAATAAACCTGTTAGAAGTATTTTAAAGAGTGTCGAATAAATGAAATGCAGGTACGATGCCACTGAATACTGAATAACAAGACAGTTAAACGTTCATAGAAGACGGAAAATGCAGTTATATCAATTATTTTTCATGTCAAAGCGCTCAATCGGTTCTGGTTGTAATTTTGAAAAAAAAATATTGTTGATTTCTGGAAGAGGTGAGCACCCCTCTGGTGCGAGCCTCCCTATGCCCAGGCTGACTATTCCAAAGATAATACCTCGAACTTTATTAACTTCATGCTAGCTTTGCTTTTTTGTCCAAATTTTGTTTGATCGTTTTCTTTGCTGAGATAAAAAGTGGTGTGGTGCCATCAAAATACAGAATCGATCCTGGAAGCGACATTGTCGAACCATTGATTTCTCTGGGTAAAATTGAGTATCGAGAAACTTTTCATAAAAGTTTACTCTCCACATCAAATTGAACGTTATGGCAAAATGTCGCTCACATTTTCTCTAGTTCTCTGTTCGACTAAAACAGTCTGCATAAAATTTATATACTTTGTGATCACAATTTTTTTGAGCTGGTTTGTACATATCGTTTTTAATTTGCTCTCGAACAAAATTTGAAGCAGTTATTGAAAACGTGTGTATTTTTGCACAACCAGTTTTTGCCTGACCGTTTTCCTGTAGAGCGTTCTTTCGATTTTACTTCTTGAGTGAATTTTTCAAGCTCGTCTTCTTGATTTTGTCCCTAAATTAAATTGTTCTTATTGAGGAATTATGTCTGGGTTGCTAAAACAAAGTCAGCGATATTAAGCTAAGAGAGAATAAAGGCCTGATAGCCGAGTGGTTAGTGCTTCAGTCTAGAAAGGTGGATGTCGCGGTTTCGAATCCCTCCCTAGTGACTATTCTTTGTTACCATGAAAATTGTTCTTTGATGCAGCCCCCTTCTGAATTAAATTTGCCCAGACTGTCGTTCGAGAGTTATTTATCCGACGTTAGTCGGTTTGTTCCGTTCTGTTTGGATTTTTTGTATTAAAAAAAGAGGCTTTTTGATAGATAGTGATTTTGCTTTTTGACGTTTGTATTGGTAAATTTGTTCTCGCAGTGTTTAACCGGTAGTTCTTATATTTTTAACATTATTTTTAAGTTTTCTAGAGAAGAACTCTGTTTTCTTCTTAGGTTTAATTTTCTTTCTTGTGCTTTCTCCTTCAGTTAGCATCACATTTCGTGTGGATTGAATGAAGATTTCTACTGTCTTGATTGTCAGGTTTGTTACTTTAAAATTTTTTTGGAAATTATATCAGGAATTGTGGTATTTTTTGCTCAACTTACTGCAATTGCAAAACAATTGCAAAACTTTTTCTTGTGAGTGAAATTGTAAACAAATTTTGCGGAAATGTCTGCTTATTAAACCGAGTGCAAAAACTTGTTATAAAAGCACTGATATTTTCCGTGAGATGAATCGCAGACCGACGTGAATTTTAGATCAGCGTTTATATTTTAGATCAGCTACTGGTTCACTTACACTATACTGGACACTCCGAATCTGGAGGAGAGACAGGCTCTTCTGGTCAGGGGGTGGGAGATTGCTCAGGCATTGGAAGAACTGAATAACTTTTCCGGGGTGCTACATGTCATATCTGGACTTAACTACTCGAGCGTTAGCCGGCTCAAAATGACTCACGAGGTGAGATCTATTTGCTATAATTTATGATGATGAATATTGTCGGTATGCAAAACAAAATTGACAGCAATTGTACTCCGAACATTTTCGCTGTTCATAAACCTTCGTGAACAAACGTTATTAGCCGTTTTTGCTACCCAATGTAGCTTATGCAAATAAATTATACCATTATGAAGGTGTATGAGTTGGAATTATAGATGGTAGTATTCCATCAGGGTTCATTTTGCACTTTCAACCAGTTCTTAAAGATTTACAATCAAATTTGGCACCAGCACTCCCCAGTTTTTTCATATTAAAATTTATAGCAAACTTTTAACTACCTCTGAGTTGGGCAACGACTGAATTATTTTTTTCAAAAAGTTTTGATCATTTCAGAAGCTGCCGAAGGAGACGAAAGACATCAAACATGGTTTGATCTCCAAGTACATTGACAGCAACCTTAAGTTCTACAGAGATGCCCTCAAAAAGTCAAATCCTCCCCTTGTGCCTTATTTAGGTAATTTTGAAGCATTGCTATACGATATTATCTTGTGAATAGCCTCGCCATTTATTTTATCAGCACAGCTGTTATTAATTGCTCTCAATGAAGCTTATCAATTATATTAGTCCTGTTGGTCTGTTTTTATGCAATGTTTCGTACTATCGATATTTCATCTGATAGTTTTTGTCTGTCCATTTGACTTCTCGCCCTCAGAAACGGGATAAACAGGTAAGACCCGGAAGGCATTAAGTCGTTGAGCAGTTCTCATAGAGTCTTACACCTAAATAGACTCTATGTTTGCGATCCAGGAAACTGTCGAGTCATAAATTCTTTGTGTGAACGGCTTTTCTTAGAGTGCGACTGCTAATTTTAAGCAGAATTGGAATTTCCAAAACCGTTTACAGTTTAATTTTCTTCAAATTTAAATCAAAATCTGACGGCCAGGCGACAAATTTTTTTGTGATTGGCCGCAACTCGATTGTTATTGCTTTTAGATTTCTGGGCTCTGTTAATTATCAATGCTAAGAAAAAACGATCTCATCGTTAGAACGGCAATTGAACTTGGGATTGAAGACTTTTTCAGATCTAAATATAAAAGTTCAAAAGAATCAACAAAAACGTTTTAAGTGTTCAATTGCCGGGCAAATTAATATTGAAAGGATTTAAAATTATTGTTTTTTCTCCTAAAAATGGTAAATAATAATAAATATATCTCGATTAGGATAGACATTTGTTTGCAACACATATGGTATAAATCATGTAACATAATGTGAAATCTACTCGACAAGTTATCAATAGGTCCAAGAGGTCCTAGTCAAGTGATGGTTAGTACCATTTCTATGATCAGTGGTGTAAATGAGTGGCATATCATAGCATCGAAAAATGGGGGGAAACCCAAAAACGTAATTCAAGATTTTTGAGATCTTTCGAGTTTTGTTTATAAAACACAGCAAAAAGTTCCATGTCCCTGAAATTGTCCCTGCAACTAGATAAGCATCGGTTCAGCTCTCTTGCACTCAATAGCTTTAATGGAGTAAATGTGATTTGACTCTCGTTCCAGGCAAGTGGAGACTGATTTAGGCTATTTGTTTTATTTTTGTCTCCGGTTGCAAAATTAGGGTTTTGTTGCTTGTTCTATAGACTAGTGCGCCATCGCTGGGCAAACACCTTGGATATTAATAACAGTTGTTTTACATTTAAAATCGATCGGAGCTGGTAAAATAGTCCTGAGAATTTATTCAGTTTTGAAAAAAGGTTTTTAATATTTTCGCCGAATTTTTGAGTGCCATGCAATTCTTTTCCCAATTGTTCAGTGATGACTTCTGTGTTAGGTTCTTTTCTGTCTAATCAGTTGTTGCTCTGAACCTTTTCGTCTTGTTTTCATGTTCATAAGGCATGTTTTTTTGCATTTCATAGTCAGTTTGTTCTTTGTGAGGTAGTCATTAACCAGGTTCAAAGATGGTTGAAAGCTTCAGCTGTTGATTCTCCTTTTTGTTTAACAACACTATCGTCAGCGTGTAATGTCAAACGTTTCTGACTACAGTAATAGTCTATGCCATTTTTTACACAAGAAAAAGTTGTCCAATTACTGCTCCTTATGGTGCCCCTTACTCGACTTCTGCTAATTTGGAGCATATATTTCCTGAATTTACTCATTGTTGCCTATTATTTAGATAAAATTGTAAAAAGTTTCACATGTGACCCCCTCAAACCCAAATTGTTTAGTTTGTCTAAAAGGATAGTATGTTTAACTGTATAAATTTTTTTTTTTGAGATCGACGAAAACAGATTTTGTTTCTGCAATACCATCCTTCCAATCTTGCCTGACGCTCTCAACAAAACTTAATAAGGCGTCAATCGAAATCTTTTTTGGCCTAAATTTGAATTGATTTTCGTTTAGTAATTTGAATTTGGAGAAAATCTAGCATTCTTTTCTGAACCAATTTCTCAATCAATTTTCCTATTGTTGACAGGAAACTGATTGGTCTGAAATTTTTCTGCAACTATAGGATCTCCCTTTTTATTCAGTGGGATGATTGCCGCTTTCCTTAAGCAGTTCGGGTAATTGCTGTTTTCAGAGAATTTGCTGACCAAATAGTTAAGAGTCGGAACAATAGCAAACTGTATTTTCCTGAGTATAAAATTGTTGAGTCCATCATAAACTGAGCTGTGTTTTTTTCAGGTTTCTAATTGCCACGGTTTAGCTCTTTTTCGGTAATTTTGTTTAGAAACATGCTATTGACGTTTCTATTTTTTATTGTTTTCCTTCTGGACCCAATTTATTAGCTCTTAAATAAGTGTAAGAAGTTTTTATGAAATGATTTTTTCCCAATGAATTAAAAATATGCATTGTTCTTACAGTGTCTGCCTAACGTTTAGATATGATATGATTGCTGTTTGAAGTTTTGAATGCAATGACCACCATTTTTGATGTTTTGCTAAACATGTTTTTCCTTTCCTGTCTGCTTAACTATGGAAATTGTTACCCGCGTTCTGCAATATTGGTTATAACCGTTTCCGGGGAACAAACGTGAAAACAAATGATAAACTTCTGCTGCAATTCTTCATTTTTCTCAATTTTGATTTTAAAAAATATTAACCATTCCCTCCAATGCGTCCCGGAAACGCTTATGGCTTGGAAATTATCAAAATATACAGTCTGAAGTTTTTGCCATTATGGACAAAAAACGATTTTCACAAATTTTTGTATATTCTTCTCTGAAAAAGCATCTTTTAAAAAACCTTTCTTCAAAAGGCTTTTGAATTGTAATTTAGGTTATTTGTGGTTTTTGCTCACATTTTCAGCTACCCACTCTGGATCTTTTTGGCTATATATTTTTTCAGTCATACTAAAAATGGCTCTGAGTAAACGCCAAAATGTAAGGACCAAGATAATGTAGAAATGTTGCTGAGGTTATTGAATTCTCGTGCATCGAAATTTGCTCTCATGACAAAAAGACTGCTTACAGGGAATACGTTTACAACTGTGTTGCACATAGAGGACTCTAGCACCAAGCTGACTAGCAATGCATTGATTAACTTCTCCAAGTGCAGAATGATATCTAGCCAGTGTAGACAGATCATGATGTATCAACCCATGCCCTACTCTCTCAAGCCAGAAGAGTCCATCCAAAAGTAAGTGAAGGTCATCTGATTCAAAGTCCATCCAGAGTATTGATTTTCAGACACTTGAATAACTAATAATGAAAAGCGAGCAAGTTTTGTGGTTTTTGTACCTCGCAGCAAATTGAGGGTTCGAATTTGTTAACAGAAGCTCTAAGAGCTTTTGACGGAGAACTAAGTACGTTCATTTTTTTTCCCAGATGTGATTGATTGATGGATTAGCTAGTCTGCTTTGGATTGTAGATGTGTTACTCAGAATTCAATTTTTCTCTGCTTTAGATACCTGATGAGCCAGGACCCAGTGGGTTCTCACACGGAGAGTGAGTGGGCGGATAAGTTACATGCCATGTCACTACAGTTAGAGCCAAGGGAGTCGTCCTCTAACTTCTCCCTCAAACAGCCATCATCCTCTAAAAGTGTAAGTCGTCATCGTAAGCACACTGAAGCTCTCCTGCTCCTAAAAAGTTTCTAGACGTGTTGAGCTCCGAGTGTGTTGAGTTTTAAGTAAAGCCTACCATTTAAAAAAAGCATTCCTGTTGCTAATCAGCAACAAGCTTTATCTACCGAGTTAGGTCACTTTATGTTTAGTGACCTAGATCAGTAGGAAAGATTGCAGTTGACTAGTACCAATGATGCCTTTTTAAGTGGCAGGCTTTTCACATTAAGAACTTGTTTTCACATTTTGTACAGTTATTCAGGCCGAGTAGTAGCTAATATCTGCTATTAGTTTCTGAAAGCATAATTATTGCATTTTCAATCTCAATTGGCTGTTTTAGGAGAAGAAATACGGAAACGTATCTTTGAAGAGTCCAGGCATAAAACCATCCATCAGCTCCAAAATGGTATCGAAGCTTAGTCAGAGTCGAATAGCCATGAACAGCGGAGACTCCGGTGGTGGCGGGGGAGGAGGAGGGGGAGGGACTGCGGGGGAGTCAAAGATAACAACCTACCAAAGACCGGCTGCAATGACCAGTGTGTCCTCGGTACCCTCTATCACTGGCAGACACCGCAGTTCCCTCTCAAACAGCAATAATAGCGTAAGTGTGGGTTATGGTACGGGAACAGGGTGAGTTTGGGGTTAAATGGATGTAACGGAGAACCGTAGGGAGTACAAGCTCAAATGATCTTTACCTTCAAAAGTACTAGCGGTTCCTAACTACTATTCATGGGAGACTAAACGTTCTCTTATACTTGCCCATTAATCGAAAACAGAAGTGGCGGTTCGAAAACAAAAGTAAAAGCTGAAGTCGGGAGCAGTGTGCTCCAGCTAAACTCCGGAAGCGAACCCAACAGAAGGTTCGTACTTCCTGAAAAGCTGAAGAAAAAAAACTTGAACCAATCTTAGAAAAACTAATATCCTTTTGTGATTATTTGCTCTCGAACGAAGTTAGAAGCAATTATTGTCAACGTGTGTCTTTTTTATGTCAAATTTTTGCTTGACCGTTTACTTCCAGAATATTCTTTCAATTCACTCTTGAGTGACTTTTCCCGCTTGATTTTATGATTTTGTTAAGTGGCATGAATTGCGGACATTCAGAAATTAAGTCATTTGCTAAAATATAACCCATTGTGGGCGCTGAACTTACATAGCCCTCAAAGCATATTGCTCCCTAGTCTGATGATAGTTTCTCTGTCTTCGCCAGTCGTTTGAGAGCAATTCGTCCGACGTTAGTCAGTTTGTTTCGAGATTGGTTTTTGTATTAAAACACAACTACTATCATGAGGAGGGAAAAACAATCTTTTTTATAGCTGCGAAGCTAAGCTGAGCGAAGCTATATTGCGGTGCTCTTGGTTTTTTACGACTCGAAGAGGAGTATTGGTTTTCTCTCGGTCTTTTTACGACTCGAAGAGGAGTATTGGTTTTCTTAAGGTTTTTTTTTTTTACCGGAAGTACTATTCGTTCAGACGATGTTTTGACCTAAAAGCGAAAGCGAGTAAAATTGCAGTGTGAACTAATTTTTTCTGAGCGAGAGAAATTTTTTGATCATGCGCTAAGTTTAGTGAATGACTTTTTGACATTGAAAAGTAGTTTTTGACTGAATGGCACATATAGATAACCGTTTTTAGCCGTTTTTTCGTCTAAGTGGCCTAGTTTTTTTGCTTGTAATTTGGTTTTTTGTAGAAATAATTTTTAATCGATGCTTTGTTGAAATGTAAACCCCGGAAATTGATAGCTCAGTATTTTGCATAGCCTGAAATTGCGTTTCAAATACAAAATTGGCACATATTTCTTGATTTTTTGGTTAATTTTTGGCTTTTTTTCTATTAATTTCTTCATTTTTGGATCTTTTAGCTGTTTTGTGTCGAAAATCAGTTAATATGGCAATTTTTTTGATAATTCTTATACTCAATGCCTCTTTCTACCTCGATGTAATTTTTGTTTCATAAAATTGTACATTTGCTAATCCGATTTTCGTAGTTTTTTGCAATTTTTTTTCAGTTTTTTGTTTGTATTTTGCTTTTAATTACTAGAAATAGTATTTTGGGGAAGATGAGGGACTTTAATTTCGTTTCAATAAAATTTCAATCATTTTTTGGTGTTAAGTTTTTGAAAAAACGGATAAATTTTTTTCATAAATGCAGTCTTAAATATTTTTTGACCACTTTTATGCAAAATGTTTCATTGTTTCGTAGGTCTGAATTCTGCTTTTTCTTGTTTTATTCTGTTCAGCAAGCTGGCTTTTTGTCTCGAATGACTCGTTGTCTTTTCTATGTCTCGAATGCTGATCAATGAAATGTACTCGTTTTTCTTGATTTTTTTAAATTTGATTTTTAACTTTCAAAAATCAAGAATTGGTCTTTTTGTTACGGTGTTCCTAACATTGTGTTCATGTTCTTCACTTTCTCGTTTGTATCATTTTAGTTTTGTCCTGGCACCTACTTTTGTTTTCGTTATATTGATTTTTTCAGTTGTTAAAAAATTGAATGAATTCAGCTTTTTCTTAGATCTTGGTTTCTTCGGTTTGCGATTGATTTAATTCAAAATAAGGCAGTACTGGGAGGTTGCTAGAAAGTCTTTTCCAACATTTCGACTTATTACTATTCATTGCATTTTTATTCCGGGCTGGGTATTGTTTTTAGACGATTGTTTGCCCTTGAATATTATTCTGTTGCTTTTGTTTTTCGATGATTAATTTAATTTTTGAATTAGTATGAAATCTTGTTGTCTAGCATATATACAACAAGGAAGAATCATGTATTATTTTTGTCTTAATTGCCGTGATTAGAAATCTAATTGTTGTGGTTCTCTGATTCTTAAGTTTGAGCACTCTTTTTTGAATAATTTTGACTTTCCTGTCTTTTTTGAAAAGTTTTTATCTGCCGTTTGCTTTCGCGATCTTTTTGAGATTAGAATCATTAATTATCTGAGTGCAATTGATGGTCCTGTCAGTTTTGTCAGGCTATCAGTTTTTTGACCATCCTAAATATTTCAGACTTTTTTAACGTTACCAAACGTTTTCAATAATAAAATTTTGCTGCATTTTCCTTCTCTTGGTGACAGTGGTTTAAATTTCACCGATTTTTAGATCAGACCCGCGGAGTTTATGAGTTAATGGTTTAATACAAAAGGTAATGGCTTCAGTTTTTTGTGAAGTTTTGGTGCTTCGAGTCGCTTCCGGAATTCTTCCGCCTATGTTTTTTTTTTACAGGAAGTAGATTTGTTCACGAGGCATTTTGACCTATAAGCGAAAGTGAGAAAAGCTGTCTTGGTGAACAGATTTTCGCTAAGCGAGAGAAGTTTTTTGATCGTGCGCTGCGTTTATTGAATGACTTTTTGACTTTGAAAAGTAGTTTTTGACTGAATGGCACATATAGATAACCGTTTTTAGCCGTTTTTTCGTCTATGTGGCCCAATTTTTTTGCTTTTAATTTGGTTTTTTGTAGAAATAATTTTTATTCGATGCTATGTTGAAATTTAAACCTGGGAAATTGATGCCACAGTGTTTTGCAGAGCCTGAAAATGCGTTTCAAGTTGAAAATTGGCACATATTACTTGATTTTTCAGTTATTTTTTGGTTTTTTTTTCTATTAATTTCTTCATTTTTTGATCTTTTAACCGTCTTTTTGTCAAAAATCAGTTAATATGGCAACTTTTCTGTGATAATTGATATATTCAATGCCTCTTTCTATCTCGATGTAATTTTGTTTTTTAAAATTGTACATATGCTAATCCGATTTTTGTAGTTTTTACCCGATTTTCATCAGTTTTTTGTTTGTATTTTGGTTGTAATTGCTAGAAATAGTCCATTTTGTGCAACCCGAGGGACTTTAAATTCGTTTGAATAAAAATCAATCATTTTTTGACGTTAAGTTTTTGAAAAACAGTTGAAACTTTTTCATAAATGCAGTCTTAAAAGTTTTTTGACATTTTTTTTGCAAAATGTTTCAATGTTTTGTATTTGTGAATTCTACTTTTTCCTATTTTGTTTTTATCCTCAGGAGGATAGATTTTTGTAACAGATGACTAGTTATCGATTCTTTGTCTTCAATGCTGAACAATGAAATGTATTAGTTTTTCTTGAATTTTTTAAATTATTTTTAAACTTACAAAAATCAAGAATGTCACTTTGTTACAGTGTTCCTTACATTGTGCCCATATTCTTCACATTCTAGTTAGTAGCGTTCTAGCTTTGTGTTGGCACCTACATTTATTTTCTGTATATTGATTTTTCAGTTGTTAAAAATGAATTATTTCAGCTTTTTCTTAGATTTTCGTCATTTCTTTGGTTTGCAATTGATTTCATTCAACAAAAGCAGTAATGAGAGTTCGATAGCCATTCGTTTCCAAAATTTCCACTGATGACTATTTATTGCAACTTTCTTCCAGCCTTGGTACTAATTTGATGGATTTTTTGCCTTTGAATATTCTGCTGCTTATGTCTTTTCTATGATCAATTTAATTTTTGAATTAGTATGAAATCACGTTGTTTAGCATATGTACAACAAGGAAAAAGTGTGTGGTTTTTCGTTTTAATTGCAGTGATTAGAAGTGTAATTATAGGTGTTTTCCTATTCTTAAATTTGAGCTTTCTTTTTTGAAAAGATTCAACTTAGTTTCTACGATTATGATCTGCCCTTTCCTTTCGCGATCTTCTTCAAATTAGAATCATGAATTATTTGAGGGCAATTGATAACCTTGTCGGTTTTTTCAGACTACGAGTTTTTTTGACCAACTTGATTATTTTGAATTTTTTCAACCTTACCAAGGGTTTTCAATAATATAAAATTTTGCCGCATTTTGTTTCTCTTGGTGACAGTGGTTTAAGTTTCACCAATTTTTGGAGCAGACCTGGAGAGGTAGTGAGTTAATTGTTTAATACAAAAGGTAGTGGCTTCCGCTGCAATTACGTTTTTGTTAGTGAAGTTTTGACGCTTCGAGTCGCTTCCGGATTTCTTCCGGCTATGTTTTTTGTTTCGTCGTCTGACGCTCTTTTTTCGTTTTACATTTGTTCACACAGCAAAGCTGAAAAAGTCAAATTTTCTGAATGACTTCTTCCTCTCACTAACGGCATTTGCGCGCGTGACGTCATTTCTCACTCGCTTTAGCAAAAGTTTTTAGGTTATTTGCGTGATTAGATTTTGATCATACGTGACTTACCTCACTCAATAAAATGACTTTTGCACTTTAAAACTTAAGTTTAATTTGAATTTGTTTAAGGTCAAGGGAACTCATTTGTGCAGTTAAGGTCCCTAATAAGAGGCTTCTGCGGAAAGAATTTTAACAAGCTTTATTAATTTATCGCTGAATGTTTTTTACCTAGTTTTTTTTTGAGCGGCGTCGATTTTTTTTTTCAATTTAGATCAGTATCTGTTTCTATCTCGATTATATGGCACGCAGGTCTATTCTTTCGCAGCTATTCCGGCAATCTGCCGGCTATGTTTACTAAATGCTGAGATATCATATTTTGATCTAGAAGAGGTTTCAACTTGTGTTGTTTATATTCGCTGCTCTCAAGCAATTAACCTCCAAATAGAGTTACAGATACTCAGTTGAATCTATCTTCAATTATTGTCTGCAATTCATTTTGAAAGTGAGGAAAGTATAATTTTTTGACAGTGAGGTAAGTTACATGTGAACAAAAACTTTCGCCAATGGACAAAAAACTAAGAGTGAAATTTGACGTCACGCCCTCAATTGAGTTGAATTTGCATGAATTAACGACTGAACAAAAAGCAGATTTTATTTGGGTGTAATAGAAAACCAAGAGAAGGCCCAAAATAGCTCGATACCGCCGCTATAATTTAGAAGTGTTTTGCCTGGATATTTTTCCGGACTTTTTAGTGTAGGCAAAAGGGGCGTAGGATTGGTAGGGAATGGGGCGGGTATCAAGTGACTATTTAGGGATTTTGAGTTACTTGTTCAGCTTTGAAAATTTTAGCAGCTACTATTTCCTGTAGATAAAATTTAGTGTTTGTGTTGAGAATTATTGCTCTTTGACTCATCAAAACCTATAGCTCAGTTTGTAACAAGTGCGGGATTTTTATATGCGTTAAGATTTACGTACGTACGTACGAAACCAACTATGTACGCACCAACCAACACCATTTATCCAATAAAAGCTCAATATGTCCACTGCTCCCACTGGGGGTTGGCAAACTGCTGCTGTTGGCTACTGAAATGGCTCTCGTTTGGGGTTTTCTCAGTTTTTTACAATCCATAGAATTTGGATTGTGTTGGTGCTATGTCTTTGAACGATGTTTCCATGACTTTCAGCTTCGAAAAAGGATAACAGGTTAAGTCTTGGGGGCTTTTAGTAGCTTTTCCCAAGCAGCTTTTAGTAGTTCTTCAAGTTCTAAGTATACGGAAAGTGAAAAGGTCCCTTTTGTAGTTCTCCAACCCAAGAATTTCAGTTTTCCTTGTTTTTTTTTCGTTTTGGGGGCTCAGATCACGTTGGTCACAGTTCAATGAGGTGTTCTGCAAGATAGAATTTCTTTTCACAGCTGCATCTGGAGGTTTTTGTATTTATAATGCCAACTTAAAAGAGGTACTGATTTTTGGAATGTTTTAAAGTTTTGGAAATTTCTATCTTTTACTGCTTTTTAAATCTTCGGGGCCAGTTAATTTTGTTCAAGCTTGTGCTTAGTCAATAGGAAGATTTAAGCCGCACGAAAGTGCTTAGAAGAAATTAGTGTCAGAAATATAAAAAAACTGTTCATTTCTTCTAATTTTCAAGTTTCAGATGTTTTCTGCTTCTCTTTCACGTCGAATCAAATTTTTAAGCTAATTGTTTTGTAGATTTTTGCTTGCAGAATTTGGTATGGAAGACGGAACTGTCAAAAATACTTGAGCCATTTATCAACGAATTATTCATTTTTTTGAATGCGTAGATGTCATGTCAACGTTGGTTTGAAGACATTAAAACCATTGATTTGTAGTGAATCTGAATTAATTTTGCTTACTTCGTTTTTAAATTGTTTTTGCATTCCTATAATTGTCTTTTACGTCAAGAAGATTTCTCGTGGATTCCAAGTTTTTGTGTTCTGGCCCTAGTGCGAGTTTGACCGGAACGGTTGGATTTCAGTTACTTGAGACCAAAAGTATCTACATTTTAAATGCTATTCTATTTTTAATTGCTCTCAAACGAAGTTTGTAGCAATTATATTAGTCCTGTCGGACCTTTTTATGCGATTTTTTGCATGACCGATTGTTCGTCTGACGCTTTTGCCTCTTCGCCGTCAAAAACAGGATAAACAGGTAGCGCCCAGCGGGCATTAAGTGCTCTTAGAGCCGTTCAGCTCAAACTGTTCTGGAGACTTGTACTTCTGGTATGAAGGGCGGTTCTTAGCGGTTGAAGACACCCCCCACTGTTGACCCCCCACCACGCTGCTGCCCCCATCCCACTGTTGACCACCCCCTCCCTCGCCATAAGCCCCCTGCTGCCCCCCACCCCCGGTGGATACCGACGAACAACCGATCGCTAACAATATGCAATTTTATAAATTTCAGAATTTTTTCAAGCTTTTCAAAACTTTTTGTCATTTTTTGAGTTTTTTTCAGCCGTAGGTGTCAGGGAACCTCCTCTAGGGTTTTAAAATAGGTTACTGCATAGTTAGTAATGGTAATGGAATAGTTTCAACATTTTAACATCACGAATTTAAGCATTTTTTTGACAAAACGTGCAATTTTTCAATATTTGGTTTTCATTCACGTTTTCCCAGACGCCGAGGCTAGAAGACATCCTTAAGGAGTTTATAGTAAATTACTGAAAAAAGTTTATTTGCCATGGAATAGCTTTCAATTTTTTAATATGACAAATTTTAGCGAATTTTTTTATACTCGCATTTTAAATTTTTTTTTGTCAGTTTTTAGGTTTCTCCCGCCTCAGGAGCCGAGAATTCTCCTCCAGGTCTGAAACGTGTGTCTCAGCCCTAGAGGAGGTTCTTTGACACCTAGGGAACTTGGGAAAAAATTCTATCTTGGTTTTTCAAGATTTCAACACCACGCATTTTAGCATTTTTTTTTACAAAACTTAAATTTTTTTCAATTGTTTTGACATTTATTGTCGTTATTCAGGTTTTTCAGCCCAACAGAGAATATCCTTTAGGGTTTGATAGTAAGTTACTGGGAAATTTGTTTTGGCCATTGATTAGTTTTCAACTTTTATCACAAACTTTAGCAGTTTTTATGCAACTTGCAATTTTTTTTTCAAATTTTTTGAAATTTTTTGTCATTTTTAGATTTTTCCTGCCTCAAGAGCCACATAAACTCCTCTAGGTTTTAATTATAGTTTACTGGATAGCTTCTAAATGAAATGGAATGCTTTTCAAGATCTGAATATCAGCAGATTTAAAGATATTGGCATTTTTTTCAAGTTTTTTAAAATTTTTTGAATTTTTTAATTTTTTTTGGCACCAGATCCCTAGAGACCTCCTTCAACTTCAAGGCTTGATGATAAGCTGTCACATAACTTCTAGTGGAATGGTTATCAATATTTTAATGACTCTAGCTTTTGCAATTTTTTGATAAAATTTAATTTTTTTAAAATTTTTGGGAAATTATCATGTTCCAAGTTTATGGATCTTTATGAGCCCATGAAGCTATTCAAAGCTTGAATTAGGGATTCTGCATAGTCATTGAGACAATGAAATGGTTTTGATGATATTAACATCTTAAGTTTCAGCAAGATTTTTTAAATGTTTGCTCTTCTCAAAATGTTTGAATGTTTGTCCTTTTCTGAGTTTAACAATCATTACTGGCCAACGAAGCTTTTCAAGCCCTGAAAATGGGTTATTTGAAGAACTCCAGTGACAAAAAATGGTTTTTAATTTTCTTGTTACCGCAAGATCTGGGAACTTTTTTTGAAATGTTGCCGTTTTCAGTTTTTTAAATGATTTAGTAACATTTCTAAATCAGGAAAAACTTGACATAACTGCAGAGACAAAAAATAGTTTTGAACATTTTTACTGCGAAATCTGGAAGCTTTTCTTTTAAATTTTGCAATAATTTGCAAGTTTTTAAAATATCAGTTTTTTATTTGATTTATTTACTAACAAGGCTAGAAAACTATGTTGCAGAGTCGAATCAAGCTAAAGCTGGCCTCACTAAACCGTGGCTAGCTACTGACAAAGCCAAACGTTCGCCGGTCGTTTGAGAGCATTTGGCCCGAGGTTAGATGGTTATGTTTTTTTTCCTGATTGTGTGAAATTTTTTTTTCGTCTGTTTGGCTTGTTTTGTTAAATTGGCCTGCTGGTCAGCTCAAGGTTTTATCAAGTTTTTGATTACCTTCTTGTCTTGCGACCCACATCATTCTCATTTTCAACTGAATATATTTAGAATCCATTCAAACAAATCTACGCATTTTTGTGAATGCGGTTTTTGTCAAAAGCGCAAAATCAAATGAAAATGTATAAATCGATCAAGCTCTGCAATTAATTCATAGTGCATTGGGATAGGAGAATCTGCTAATGGATAACATAGATTCTGATAGTTGCTCAGTTATTAATTGCTCTCAAACGAAGTTTGTAGCAATTATATTAGTCCTGTCGGTCTTTTTTTTAATGCGATTTTTCGCTTGACCAATTTTTCGTCTGACGCTTTTGACTTTTCGTCCTCAAAAACGGGATAAACAGGTAGCGCCCAGCGGGCATTAAGTGCTCTTAGAGCCTTTTAGCTCTGTTTCAGCTCAAACGGTTTGGAGTCTTATACTTATGGTGTGAACAGCGGTTCTTAGAGGTTGAAGACCCCCCCCACCCCCCCCCACTGCTGACCCCCCCACTATTGCCCCCCACCGCCCTGTTGCCCCCCACCCCCCCACCCGACTGTCGCCACCCCCATCGGCACCCCCGTGCACCCTCCCCCCACCCGTGGCTAGCTACTGACGAACAACCGCTAGCTAAAAACGCAAATTTATACTAATTTTCACAATTTTTTTCAAGATTTTTGAAAATTTTTGTCAGTTTTTTAAGTTTTTTCAGCCCTAGGTGTCAAGGAATCCACTCTAGGATTTGATAATAGGTTATTGAATAGTTTCTAGTGGTAATAGAATGGTTTCAACATTTCAACACTGCGAATTTTTTGCATTCTTTTGATAAATTTTGCAAATTTTTTCAATGTTTTTGAACGTTTTTGTCGCTTTTTAGGTTTATCCGGCCTCAAGTGCCAAGGAACTTCCTCGAGGGTTTAATAATAGGTTACTTTGTAGTTTCTAGAAGTAATGGAATCATTTTCAAGATTTAAACATCACGAGTTTTAGCATTTTTTTTTGACAAAATTGCTATATTTTTAAAATTTTTTGACATATTTTCATTAAAGATTTTTCAGCCTCAGGGTTCAGACAACCTCCTGAAGGGTTTGATAATACGTTGCTGCATAGTTTCTAGTGGTAATAGAATGGTTTTCAACATTTGAACATCACGATTTTTAGCAATTGTTGGATAAATTTTGAATTTTTTTTTGAAATTTTTCAAATTTGTCATTATCTAAGTTCTTCCAGCCCCAAGAAACCTCGTATAGGCTTTGATAATAGGTTACTGAACAATTTTTATTGCGATAGAATAGTTTTGAACTTTTTAATATCACAAATTTTATCGATTTTTTAATAAAACTTATGATTTTTTCAATTTTTTGAAATTTTTGTCATTTTATTTGCAGTTTTTGAGTCATTTTTTGAGTTTAACGATTAATACTGGCCAACGAAGCTTTTTAAGTCTTGCAGATGGGTTACATGACAAAAATCCAGAGGCAAAAAATGTTCTTTGAACATTTTCGTCACTGCGAAATGTGGAAAGTTTTCTTCTGAATTTTGCACTTTCAGTTTTTTATATGATTTAGTTACTAACAAGGCTAGAATCTCATGGAAAAGATTTCTAGCGCTCTCTCTTTCTCTGTGTGTGTGTGTTGGTTGGCGTTTCTTTCCTTCTCTTTCTCGCTCACGTTTTACCGCGCACTCTCTCTCTCTCTCTCTCTCTCTCTCCTTAACTCTTTTGTTGACTTCAGCGGCTGTTATGTGGCGTGATAATATCGTCTATTACCCTAGCCTCACGCTTCTTCAATCAAGCGAAAGCTAACCTCACTAAACAGTGGCTAGGTGCTGACAACCGCCCGCCGGTCGTTTGAGAGCAATTCGCCCGACGTTAGTCGGTTATGTTTAAAATATTTGGGGCTAAAATTCCGCGAAATACAAAAAATTACTGCGGACAAACCTTAAAACTGCGCGTTTTAGGTTTATATAGCTGTTTTTTTTCTTATTCAGATTTTGACCACGGTGGCTAAAGCGTCAACCGAAGCTATTTTTTTGAAAATCTGTATGGTGTTTTAATATTACGTTCCATTAGAGACCTCAGACAATTCAAATGCAGTACGAACTGCTGTCTAAGCGTTCAATATCTTTGCTTAAACACCATTTCTAGAAAAGCAAATTTGATTTTAATGACTTTTGTGATGATCGATTAAAATCAAATCTGTTCTGTGGTAACACTTCAGAGAACTTTCGAATTTTGGCAGCGCATTGAAATAGCAAAAATATTTGTAATTAAAAGCAGAACTCTGTCGACCTACTTCTCGTGATGATTGGCTCGTTTTACAGGATTCAACATCGCCAGTGGCACCAAGTACCCCGAGAGCGATAATGCCTCCGGAAGCTATCAACTTCCACAGTCCTCATCAGGCGCATGGACCTTTTGGTGAGAACTGATCTCAGAACTTTCCTGAAATTTCTTCATTTCAGATTTGTTACTAAGGTCAACTAGATATGGAAAGCAAACTATGTTAACTAATTTTGTCTTATGAAGTGATTGGCTTCGTTGCCGCAGGGCTTTGAATAGAAGCTTTGAATAGAATTCTGACAAACATTGTAAAACAAACATTTTGTTTTACAATTTCCAATTTCATAGAAAACAAACAAGAAGCTTTGTTTTACGATTCTCAATTTCAGCGAATCAAATAAAAATTGGTAGTTCAGCTGAATCTGTAGTGAACTGACTTTGTCTTTAGCAACCATTGGTTCCCCCGTCAACCTCACCGAACAGGTAGCCTTCAGACAACTTCCGCCGTGGAGAGGATCCAAATCTATGCGACCTCGCATCCGCAACAATTCCGGAGGCAGCTCAGGCTCACTCCAGCGCGACATGCAGCAGTTTCACTCGGCGTTCCAATTCCCCTCCCCGGATTCAGCAGTGTCAATCGGAGGAGGCATGTACGGAGGGGCTGGCCTGAAGGGACACCGAGACTCTGTGTCGTCAATGTCTCCCGACCACATCTCCATTTTGCATCATTCTGGGTCTTCGTTAATCGGGGGATCAATGTCATCCATGGGATCTTCTCCTAAGACGTCTATTACATCAGGCAGCACAAGTTAGCGCAGTACTAGAAAAACGATTTTTGATCTTTCAACTTTAAGATCTGTGTACTCTTTAAGATCGGCAAATTTAGAGGATACTTTAACAAATTTGTTTGAGGTAACTTGATCTTGTTAATAGCCGGAAAGCGATAGTTGAGGTTCTTTTTGGTCTTCTCTTGGTTTTTTTATAAGCTAAAGTATTTGGAGTGTGTTGGTGTGCTGTTTTTTAATCTGCTCACTTTTTTCCGTGTCATGTCAATTAGAAGTCAAATTAAAGTTGCGATTTTAGTCACGCTGAAGTATTAAACGGAACGAAAAATAGCGTATGTCGGAGGCGTGATTTTGCAAACTGCCTTTCAAGTGGAGTGAGAATTTGATGTTTGATCAAAATTTTAGTTTTTCACAAGGATTTTTTTTTTCACGGGCGTCATTTGACTTGTGTTTTCAGTGTTTCTTCTCTTAAGGGCTATTAAAATGATAGATATGTGTTCTAATTGCGCCTATTTGCAACTACTTGAATTCACCACCAATGGGCACCTATATATAGCATTATTTGACTTTGGCACTATTTGTAGTCATATAAACTGAAATAAAACTGAATATTTGAATTTTGCCCGTCTTTAATTGCTCTTAAACGAAGTTTGTAGCAGTTATATTAGTCCTGTTGTTCTTTTTATGCCATTTTTCGCTTCACCGATTTTTCATCTGACCCATTTGACTTTTTGTCCTCAAAAATGGGATAACAGGTAGCACCCAGCGGTCATTGAGTTATCTTAGAGCCTTACAGCTCACTAGTCTCCAAGTATGGGTTTCACAGAAACTGTTTTGGAGACATACTTATGGTGTGAAGCGCGGTTCTTAGAGGTTGACTCCTACCCCCAACACAACAACCCATCTGCCTACATCAGCCCCCCTCACTTCACTCCAGTCCCAACCCCTGCACATAGTTCAGGCCGTAAGGGCAAGAACCCCCTCCCACCGTCCCCGTCACCCCCCCACCTGACTGGTCTAATTGGTTCCTCAAAGAGATTAAGTTTATCAATTTTCTTCAGTTTACTGCTATTGATTTTTTGATTTTGACTCTAGTTGTCTTCAAGAAATCTTTTCAATTTTTAATAACCGCCGTAAGCGTCTCAACGGCAATTATCTAGTTGCTCTTTTTGTTTGGTTGACCTTTAATCACGTTTTTCATTTTACAAAAGTTACGGTTTTTACGCTAGACTTATACCTTACCTCACTCACTTTCAACTGAATGTAATTTAAATTTTTTTTATAGCTGCGAAGCTGTAAGCTGAGCGAAGCTATATTGCGGTGCTCTTGGTTTTTTTGTTTCGTCACGCTCTTTTTTCGTTTTACATTTGTTCACACAGCAAAGCTGAAAAAGTCAAATTTTCTGAATGACTTCTTCCTCTCACTAACGGCATTTGCGCGCGTGACGTCATTTCTCACTCGCTTAAGCAAAAGTTTTCAGGTTGTTTGCGTTATTAGATTTTGATCATACGTGACTTACGCCACTCAATAAAATGACTTTTGCACTTTAAAGCTTAAGTTTAGTTTGAATTTGTTTATGGTCAAAGGAACTCATTTTTGTATTAAAGGTCACTGCAGAGGCTTCTACGGAATGAATTTTAACAAGCTTTATTAATTTGTCGCTGAATGTTTTTTACCTAGTTTTTTGAGTGGCGTCGATTTTTCAATTTGGATCTGTATCTGTTTCTATCTCTATTATATGGCACGCAGGTCTATTCTTTCGCAGCTATTCCGGCAATCTGCCAGCTATGTTCCTACATTTAATTACGCAATATAGTGAATACCGACTATGTCAAGAGAGCAAAATCATAACAAACGGGATAAACCGATAACGCCCGGTCATTGAGTCATTTTGCTTTAGGTTATCAGAGTTCATTAGAGTGATTGCTAGCTGACATTACTATTAAGCCTAATAGTTTTGTTTATAAGCTGAATTAAGTATAGTTTTAGAATTTAACTGAAACTGTACGCCAAATTAGAGCAATTTTCACACACACACACACAAACGGAAATTTCGGTAAATTTCACTCTCCCACCTTCAATCTCGATATGCATTAATTGCGTAAACGGTGGCTATTTTAGGGATTTTTTCCGGCTATGTTTAATTGCTCTCAAACGATGTTTGTAGCAATTATATTAGTCCTGTCGGTCTTTTTTTAATGCGATTTTTCGTTTGACCGATTTTTCGTTTGACCGATTTTTCGTCTGACGCTTTTGACTTTTCGTCCTCAAAAAACGGGATAAACAGGTAGCGCCCAGCGGGCATTAATTGGTCTTTAGCTCTGTTTTTGCTCAAACTGTTTTGGAGACTGATACTTATACTTTTGGTGTGAAGGGTGGTTCTTAGAGGTTGAAGACACCCCCCTGTTGACCCTCCTATTGCCCCCCCCACAGAGCTGTTGCCCCTCCACCCCTGTGTTGCCCCCAATCAGCCCTGGGTGCACCCCCTCCCCCTCCCGTGGCTAGCTACTAACGAACGACTGCTTGCTAAGAACGCAATTTTATACTATTTTGCAATTTTTTCAAGCTTTTTGAAAATTTTCGACATTTTTTGATTTTTTACAGCTCTAGGTGTCAAGGAACCTCCTTTAGGTTTTAAAAATAGGTTACTGCGTAGTTTCTAGTGGTAATGCAATGGTTACCATCACGAATTTTAGTATTTTTTGTTAAAACGTGCAATTTTCAAATTTTTTGACATTTTTTCCTTATTTAGTGTTTTCCAGACCCAGGGGCCAGAAAACATCCTATGGGGTTTGATAACACGTTGCTGACAAATTTTTAATGGTAATGGAACAGTTTTTCAGCCTTAGTAGCCAAGGAGCCTCCTCTACTGTTTGAAAACAGGTTTCTGAATATTTTTTAGATTAAATGGTTTGATAATAAGTTATTGAAAATTTTTGTTGGTCATGGATTCATTTTCATTTTTTTAACATCAAATTTTAGCAATTTTTAATTTTTAGCAATTTTTCAAAAAAAGTTTTAGCAATTTTTTTTTAGCAAATTTTAGCAATTTTTTTAGCAATTTTTCAAAAAAAAAAAGTTTTTTTTTCTTTTTTTAAGTTTCTCTAGCCTCAAGGGCCACGGAACTTTTCTAGGGTTTGATAATATGTTACTGCATATTTTATAGATGTAATGGAATGTTCTTCAAGATTTTAAAATCACGAGTTTAGGCAAATTTTAAAAATATTTGCAATTTTTTCATGTTTTTGAATTTTTTCCGGCAACAGAGGCCCTGGGACCTCCTCCAAGGTTTGATAAGCTGCTGCATAGTTTCTAAGAGTTAATGGGATTGTGATCAAACATTTTATGACTCCAGTTTTGGTGATATTTAAAAACTTTTAGTTTTAAAGTAATAAAATCTTTTCGAATTATTGGAAAATTTATGTTCCAAGCGTATGGATTTTTATCAGCCAGTGAAACTATTTTTGAGGCTTGAAACAGGGATACTGGATAGTCTCTTGACAATGAAATGGTTCTTAAGATATTAATGTCTTGAATTTTAGCAAGATTTTGTTAAAATTTGCAATTTTTTCCAATATTTTTTGTCCTTTTGAGTTTAACGACCGTTACTGGCCAACAGAACTTTTCAAGTCTCGGAGATGGGTTACTTGACAGAACTTTTGAGACAAAAAATTGTTTTGATTTTTTTTTATTGAGGAGTTCAAAACTTTTTTTTCTTTTGCCTTCTTCAGTCTTTTTCTATACGATTTGTTTATTAACAAGGTTAGAAAACTAGAAGTTGCATTGTCGAATTGAATCATGGAAGATGTTCCTGTCTCCTTCTCTCTCTCTCTCTCTCTCTCTCTCTCTCTTGGTTGGGGTTCCTTTCCTTCTCTTTCGTTCTCGTTTTATCTCTCTCTCTCTCTTTGTTGATTCCGCACTTCAGCTGCTGTTATGTGGCATAATGCCACCATCTCTGATCCTCATTATCAATGAGTTATAGTTGAAATGTTTTTTTATCATATATGATATAAAAGTCACTTTTAGGAAACCATTGTTAATAACTCAATCATATAAGGTCAAGAGAGTGTGTTTGACACTAATTGAAGCTTGAAAGCAGCTAATAGAAGCAGCAATAAATTAAACAGATCAAATTATAACATCTCATCAGCTATTGAAAAGAATTTTCTTTTTTGGCTGTTTCTAATACTTTCGTTTTGAGACTTCAGATCTACGAGGCTGTTGCGGCTATGTTTTTTTGGCAATCTGCCAGCTATGTTTTTTCAATTGTATCGATTTTCCAGTTAGCTTTAAAGATGAAAAGTAGAAGCTCAACCTTACTCGATGCGTTTAATCATATTATTAATTGCAGTTGCAGTCATTTGGGTCATCGTGTTGATCTTGTTGACAGGATTTTTAGTCTGATCGATTTGACAGTTTTAAGCGTGCCTGTGCGTGGGCAAAATAGCGGCGTGCTAAACTGCTTATCCGAGTGGCAAATTGTGAATTAAATGGCATGTATGGGAGACATCAATCCCCTGCCTCGGTGAAACTGTCTGTGAGGATCCGATCTCACTTAGCCATAGATTGAGGTTGACCGTAGCGTAACCAATCATGGTTGCACTGATAGTATCACGTGAAAGTTTCAGACGCCGCGTAGGCTATAGTCACCAAAAAGCAATGCTGCTCGCAAGAAGGAAGTGGGGTATGATACAAAAAAGGAGCTTTGACCAGGCCGCTGTGGCCTCCTTCTGTTCCGCTTCAATTACGAAGAAACCCCATTATTATTGTCCATATAAGCTGAGCGTAGCTATATTGCAGTGTTCCCGATTTTTTACAAATCAAAGAATTTGAATTGTTTGGGAGCTGTCTGTTTGCCACTCGAGGAGTATTGGAGAAAGATTTTATAAATTTTTTTGGCATGAATGCGAATCAGGAAGTGATGAAGCAGGAAGATTCAATCGTTGAACAACATCGAGTAGAGCGAAAGGAGAGGATTTTGTTCATTGCTGTTTTCGAGAGATCGAGAAATATAGGTGTTAAAAAAATTTCGTGAACGAGCGTGCGAAATCTTCAGTTCACGTGCGGCTTTTTCAAACATTTTTCGTTAGTTTATGTTTTTGCTTGGGGTGTTTGTTTAGGTTATATCATTCATTTTGTGTTGAACGATTGAGTTTTAAAGTTTTTAATTGCTCTCAAACGAAGTTTGTAGCAATAATATTAGTCCTGTCGGTCTTTTTATGCGACTTTTCGCTTGACCAATTTTTTGTCTGACGCATTTGACGTTTCGTCCTCTAAAACGGGATAAACAGGTAGCGCCCAGTCGGAATTAAGTGCTCTTCAGCTCTGTTTCAGCTCAAACTGTTTTGGAGACTTATACTTCTGCTCTGAAGGGCGGTTCTTAGTGTTTGAAGACACACCACACTGTTAACCCCCCACCACGCTTGTGCCCCCATCCCACTGTTGACCACCTCTTCCCTCGCCATAAGCCCCCTGGTGCCCCACCCCGGTGGCTACCGACGAACAACCGATCGCTAACAATATGCAATTTTATAAATTTCAGAATTTTTTCAAGCTTTTTAAAACTTTTTGTCATTTTTTGAGTTTTTTTAGCCGTAGGTGTCAGGGAACCTCCTCTAGGGTTTTAGAATAGGTTACTGCATAATTAGTAGTATTAGTAATGGTCTTATTGCCAGGTCTTTAGTTACTTCAAGTCCTTCGATTGGAGTTCAGGACATGTCCTGCTATGTTTTTATTTCTGCGTCATGATTTGTTTACGAACATATGACGTCACAATGACCTCAAATATGCTTTTTGTTCTTTCGTTCATGCAATTTCATCTGAATTCGTGCGTGATGTCATTTCCCACTATTAATGGAGCGCCTTTTTTGTTAATTTGTGACACGTGACTTGCAAAAATAATTTCCTTACTCTGAAATTGACTTTTCATTACTTCAACTCAATGAGATAAGGTCAAGTGATTGTGTTTGAAACTAATTGAAGCTTGAAAACAGCTATTAGAAGCTGCAATAAATTAAACAGATCAAATTATAACATCTCATCAGCTATTGAATGGAATTTTATTTTTTGCCTGTTTCTATCACTTTCGTTTTGAGACTTCAGTTCTACGAGGCTGTTGCGGCTATGTTTTTTGGCAAGCTGCCAGCTATGTTTTTCCAATTGTATCGATTTTCCAGTTAGCTTTAAAGATGAAAAATAGAAGCTCAACCTTACTCGATGCGTTTAATCATATTTTTAATTGCAGTTGCAGTCATTTGGGTCGTCGTGTTGATCTTGTTGACAGGATTTTTAGTCTGATCGATTTGACAGTTTTAAGCGTGCCTGTGCGTGGGCCAAATAGCGGCGTGCTAAATTGCTTATCCGAGAGGAAAATTGTGAATTAAATGCCATGTATGGAGACATCAATCCCCTGCCTCGTTGAAGCTGTCTGTGAGGATCCGATCTCACTTAACCATAGATTGAGGTTGACCGTAGCGTAACCAATCATGGTTGCACTGATAGTATCACGTGAAAGTTTCAGACGCCGCATAGGCTATAGTCACCAAAAAGCAATGCTGCTCGCAAGTAGGAGGTCTGAAATGTGGGGAATGATACAAAAAAGGAGCTTTGACCAGGCCGCTGTGGCCTCCTGCTGTTCCGCTGCAATTACGAAGAAACCCCATTATTATTGTCCATATAAGCTGAGCGTAGCTATATTACAGTGTTCCCGATTTTGTTTACAAATCAAAGAATTTGAATTGTTTGGGAGCTGTCTGTTTGCCACTCGAGGTGTATTGGAGAAAGATTTTATCAATTTTTTGGCGTGAATGCGAAGCAGGAAATGGTGAAGCAGGAGAGATTCAATCGTTGAACAAAATGGAGTTGAGCGAAAGGAGAGGATTTTGTTCATTGCGCTGTTTGGGATGTTTGTTTAAGTTATATCATTCATTTAGTGTTGAACGATTGAGTTTTCAAGTTTTTAATTGCTCTCAAACGAAGTTTTTAGCAATTATATTAGTCCTGTCGGTCTTTTTTATGCGATTTTTCGCTTGACCAATTTTTCGTCTGACGCATTTGACGTTTGGTCCTCAAAAACGGGATAAACAGGTAGCGCGCAGTGGGCATTAAGTGCTCTTAGAGCTTTTCAGATCTGTTTCAGCTCAAAATGTTTTGGAGAATTAAACTTATGGTTTGAAGGGCGGTTTTTAGAGGTTTAAGACACCCCCACTGTTGACCTCCCCCCCCACTATTGCCCCCCACTGCGCTGTTACCCCCCCTCCCCCCCCCTCACGCCACTGTTGCCCTATCCCCCCATCAGCCCTCCGGTGCACCCCCCTTTCCCGTGGATAGCTACTGACGAACAACCGCTCGCTAGCAAGTTTATACTAATTTTCACTATTTTTTTCAATTTTTTTAAAATTGTTTTATCAGCCCTAGATTTCAAGGAACCTCCACTAGGGTTTGATAGTAGGTTAGTGCATAGTTTCTTGTGGTAGTGGAATGTTTTGAACATTTTAACATCTTGAATTTTAGCATTTTTTTTTGACAAATAATTGCTTTTTTTATTATCTTAACATTGATTTTTCTTTATTCACGTCTCTCCAGACGCAGGGGATAAAAAAACTCCTTGAGGTTTTGATAATAAGTTAATGAAAACTTTTTGTTTGCTATGGAATAGTTTTTAATTTTTCAATATCACAAATTTTAGCAATTTTTTTTTTATAAAACTGAGTTTTTATTAAAACTAAGTTTTTTGAAAATTGCCGGTTTTTAGATTTGTCCAGCCTTAAGAGCCTAGAAACGCCCTCTGTGGTTTGACAATAGCTTACTGTATAGTTTCTAGATGCAATGGAATATTTTACAAGATTTTATCATCACGAATTTCTTAGCATTTTTTTTGCAAAAACTTTCAATTTTTTTAAGTTGTGGACATTTGTCATTCAGGTTTTTTTCAGCCTCAGGGGCCAGAAAACTTCCATTAGAAACTAATAAATTTTACTAAAAATTTTTTTATGGCTATGGATTAGATTTTAACTTTTTATTATCACAAATTTAAGAAATTTTTTCATAACGCAATTTTCAAGTTTTTTGAAATTTTTTGTCATTTTTTCAAAGGTTTTTCCAGCCTCAAGAGCCTAGAAACGCCCTCATTGCTTTGACAACAGTTTACTGTATAGTTTGTAAAAGTAATGGAATTTTTCTCAAGATTTAAATATCACGAATTTAATTTAATATATTTGCACTTTTAAGTTTTTATTTTATATTCATTTTACCATTGTTTTATTTTCTTTAATCTTTCCGGCATTAGGGATCTAGGGAACTCCTCAATGGTTTGATAATAAGCTGCTGCATAGTTTCTAGAGTTAATGGAATGGTGACCAAAATGACTCGAGTTGTATCAATTTTTTGATAAAATTTAATTTCGATATTTTTGGAAAATTACTATCATGTTCCAAGTTTGTGTTTTTGAGACAATGAAGTTGTTCTGAAGATTTTTTATCACGAATTTTAGCAAAATTTTAATACAATTTGCGATTGTATTTAAAATTTTTGATTGTTTTTGTCCTTTTTTGAGTTTAACGATCATTACTGGCCAATAAAACTATTTAAATCTTGCAAATGGGTTACTTGACAAAACTACAGATGCAAAATTGTTTTGAACATTTTTCTCTGCGAAATCTGGAAATTTCTCTTTTAATTTTTGCAATGTTTTGCACATTTTTTAAAATATCAGTTTTCTATTTGATTTATTTACTAACAAGGCTAGAAAACTAAAAGTTGCGGAGTCGAATCAAGCTAAAGCTGGCCTCACTAAACCGTGGCTAGCTATTCCAATGCTAAAATCCAACCGCTCGCCGGTCGTTTTGAGAGCGATTCGCGCGACGTTAGTAGGTTATGTTTCGGTATTTTGATAATTCGGAGATTTTACAGCGATGTTAGCTTTTTACCACTTAAGCTATTTTTTTTCATTTCTTTGTTTCATTGTTTGTATTCATTGGAGAATAAATGCCTTTTGCGTGATGGATTTTGCAGGCATCAATCTAGTGGTTTTAATGGTGTAGAAAATTCAGACAGATATTTGAAACTTTTTTTGCCAATTTCCGGCAGTTTTGAAAAATAAAAATAAGAATTTTAAGCGCGGCACCGCGCTCAACTTACGCTCTTAAATTAAGCTAACGTTAGCCTCGCTAAATCCTGAAATCGTAACCAGCTATTGACCAACAGATCTACAGTCATTTGAGAGTAATTCTCTGGACGTATTATTTTAATTGGTCTCAAATGAAGTAATTATTGTAAACGTGTCTTTTTTATGCAAATTGTTTGCTTGACCGTTTTTGTGCTTTTCTAGAATAATATTTGACTTCTCAGGTGACTTTTTACGCACTTCTTGATTTTTGAGTGATGTCAATTTCTCTCAGTCCGAAATAAAGTTTTCTGATCAAACAAAACAGATTGTCGGCCCTTAGTTGTTTTTAAAGAGTAGTTATAGCAGGTACAAGATCATGACAATGATAGCTTTTTTGGCAGAGACGATTCCCCGAGTTTTTCAGAAATTTGGTCACGCTAAAACAGGAAGTGGAGCAAAAAAGCGAGTGATTTTAACGGCGTGAAATTTTCACTCATTGTAAAGTAGAGTGAGAAAACGGCGTTTGAAGAAAAATTTGCCTTCTCGGTTGTGATTTTTTTGTTTGCTTGCGGCAGTTTGACTTCGGTTTTTATTTTTCCATCAATTCCTAATAATTTTTAAGTTAGTTGTTCAGTCATAACAATTAATTGAATTATGGTTAAGGACTTGTTCTGCTAATTTTTTTTGCTTCGTCAACTGGCGATCTTTGATTTCCGTCAAACAATTTTTTTAGCAATAAGTGCTGTCGTCTTTTTCCTATACGATTGTTCTGGCTGAACTTTTTGACTTTTCGGTCTCAAAAACTGGATAAACAAGTAAAGTCCGGAGGGAAGCAAGTTCCCTTAGAGCCCTGCGGTTCACTAATCTCCAATATTGCGATTTACCATAGCAGATTGAGAGATAATTTCTCGATTGGAAGGATAGTTCTTAGAGTTTGATGCCTCACACTTTAACCCCACTCCCCGATTCACCAGCCCCCCCCCCACTTCCGCCTCATTCCACCCGTAAACCCGGCTTTTGCGCTCTCCGCTTGTGTTAACAAATTTTTTAGAATAACGTTTGACTTCTGAGGTGACTTTTCACGCACTTCTTGATTTTTGAGTGATGTCAATTGCTCTCAGTCCGAAATAAAGTTTTCTGATCAAACAAAACAGATTTCAGAGAGACGATGACAAGGCCCTTAATTGTTTTTAAAGAGTAGTTGTAGTAGGTACAAGATCATGACAATGATAGCTTTTTTGGCAGAGACGATTCCCCGAGTTTTTCAGAAATTTGGTCACGCTAAAACAGGAAGTGGAGCAAAAAAGCGAGTGATTTTAGCGGCGTGAAATTTTCACTCATTGTAAAGTAGAGTGAGAAAACGGCGTTTGATGAAAAATTTGCCTTCTCGGTTGTGATTTTTTTGTTCGCTTGCGGCAGTTTGACTTCGGTTTTTATTTTTGCATCAATTCCGAATAATTTTTAAGTTAGTTGTTCAGTCATAACAATTAATTGAATTATGGTTAAGGACTTGTTCTGCTATTTTTTTTGCTTCTTCGTCTGGCTCTCTTGATTTCCGTCAAAAAATTTTTTAGCATTAAGTGCTGCCGTCTTTTTCCTATACGATTGTTCTGGCTGAACTTTTTGACTTTTCGGTCTCAAAAACTGGATAAACAAGTAAAGTCCGGAGAGAAGCAAGTTCCCTTAGAGCCCTGCGGTTCACTAATCTCCAATATTGCGATTTACCATAGCAGATTGAGAGATAATTTCTCGATTGGAAGGGTAGTTCTTAGAGTTTGATGCCTCACACTTTAACCCCACTCCTCGCTTCACCAGCCCCCCCCCCCCCCTCCACCGCTTCCGCCTCATTCCACCCGTAAACCCGGGTTTTTGCGCCCTCCGCTTGTGTTAACAAATTTTTTAGAATAATATTTGGCTTCTCAGGTGACTTTTTACGCACTTCTTGATTTTTGAGTGATGTCAATTGCTCTCAGTCCGAAATAAAGTTTTCTGATCAAACAAAACAGATTGTCAGAGAGACGAGGACAAGGCCCTTAGTTGTTTTTAAAGAGTAGTTAGTAGGTACAAGATCATGACAATGATAGCTTTTTTGGCAGAGACGATTCCCCGAGTTTTTCAGAAATTTGGTCACGCTAAAACAGGAAGTGGAGCAAAAAAGCGAGTGATTTTAACGGCGTGAAATTTTCACTCATTGTAAAGTAGAGTGAGAAAACGGCGTTTGAAGAAAAATTTGCCTTCTCGGTTGTGATTTTTTTGTTTGCTTGCGGCAGTTTGACTTCGGTTTTTATTTTTCCATCAATTCCTAATAATTTTTAAGTTAGTTGTTCAGTCATAACAATTAATTGAATTATGGTTAAGGACTTGTTCTGCTAATTTTTTTTGCTTCGTCAACTGGCGATCTTTGATTTCCGTCAAACAATTTTTTTAGCAATAAGTGCTGTCGTCTTTTTCCTATACGATTGTTCTGGCTGAACTTTTTGACTTTTCGGTCTCAAAAACTGGATAAACAAGTAAAGTCCGGAGGGAAGCAAGTTCCCTTAGAGCCCTGCGGTTCACTAATCTCCAATATTGCGATTTACCATAGCAGATTGAGAGATAATTTCTCGATTGGAAGGATAGTTCTTAGAGTTTGATGCCTCACACTTTAACCCCACTCCCCGATTCACCAGCCCCCCCCCCCCCACTTCCGCCTCATTCCACCCGTAAACCCGGCTTTTGCGCTCTCCGCTTGTGTTAACAAATTTTTTAGAATAACGTTTGACTTCTGAGGTGACTTTTCACGCACTTCTTGATTTTTGAGTGATGTCAATTGCTCTCAGTCCGAAATAAAGTTTTCTGATCAAACAAAACAGATTTCAGAGAGACGATGACAAGGCCCTTAATTGTTTTTAAAGAGTAGTTGTAGTAGGTACAAGATCATGACAATGATAGCTTTTTTGGCAGAGACGATTCCCCGAGTTTTTCAGAAATTTGGTCACGCTAAAACAGGAAGTGGAGCAAAAAAGCGAGTGATTTTAGCGGCGTGAAATTTTCACTCATTGTAAAGTAGAGTGAGAAAACGGCGTTTGATGAAAAATTTGCCTTCTCGGTTGTGATTTTTTTGTTCGCTTGCGGCAGTTTGACTTCGGTTTTTATTTTTGCATCAATTCCGAATAATTTTTAAGTTAGTTGTTCAGTCATAACAATTAATTGAATTATGGTTAAGGACTTGTTCTGCTATTTTTTTGCTTCGTCGTCTGGCTCTCTTGATTTCCGTCAAAAAATTTTTTAGCATTAAGTGCTGCCGTCTTTTTCCTATACGATTGTTCTGGCTGAACTTTTTGACTTTTCGGTCTCAAAAACTGGATAAACAAGTAAAGTCCGGAGAGAAGCAAGTTCCCTTAGAGCCCTGCGGTTCACTAATCTCCAATATTGCGATTTACCATAGCAGATTGAGAGATAATTTCTCGATTGGAAGGGTAGTTCTTAGAGTTTGATGCCTCACACTTTAACCCCACTCCTCGCTTCACCAGCCCCCCCCCTCCACCGCTTCCGCCTCATTCCACCCGTAAACCCGGGTTTTTGCGCCCTCCGCTTGTGTTAACAAATTTTTTAGAATAATATTTGGCTTCTCAGGTGACTTTTTACGCACTTCTTGATTTTTGAGTGATGTCAATTGCTCTCAGTCCGAAATAAAGTTTTCTGATCAAACAAAACAGATTGTCAGAGAGACGAGGACAAGGCCCTTAGTTGTTTTTAAAGAGTAGTTAGTAGGTACAAGATCATGACAATGATAGCTTTTTTGGCACAGACGATTCCCCAAGTATTTCAGAAATTTGGTCACGCTAAAACAGGAAGTGGAGCAAAAAAGCGAGTGATTTTAGCGGCGTGAAATTTATGAGACGTCGATAACTTCTCTCTGTATGTTTCTATCTGTATTCTACAGAATGCAAGTCTATATCGCAGCTATTACGGCAATCTGTTGGCTATGTTCATCATTTAAAATTATTTTTTACTAGAGAAATTCAATTAGTCAACATATTACCAATAAGGAGAACTATTTTTTAAACTATCTATACTTTTCAATGTATGACATCATAAGGCAACATGTTTAAGCGACAATTTTTGCATGTTGAAGGGCCCTCTTAAAGCGCATGTTTAAGAGCTGCATTGAGCAGCATGGTTAAAAAGACACATTATCAATGACCTAAAAATCTCAACAGCAAAAAAGTAGATGGGCGGGAATTGAACCCAGGTCAAGAGGTTGATAGTCAGGAGCAGTTACCAAGGGGCTATGTGTGCTTGAGATTATGCTCGCTCTTAGTAGCAGCTAGGGTCCTAGGTAATGTCTGCTTTGTACGTTTTTATTAGTACGTGTGCCTGAGTGTGAGTGTTTGTGTGCGTCTGTGTGTGCTTTCGTGCATGTGGGGAAAGTTGAAATTGACGTTTTGGAGTTCTATTCTGAAACGACGTGAATGCATTTTTGTTACAATGCTATTACTCTCAAAGGAAGCAGGCATTGTGATCGCGCGTGTATTTCGAACTATTTCTCTCTGTCTCTCACTTCTTCCTTCTATTTGCGCGTTTTTCAACCTCGCGAAGTCCCCTTTCTCTTTCACATTGCTTGTAGTATCGTTTTTCCTTTTTCTTTTTTCTCTATGTTTTTCTGCTTCTTTATCTTCCGTTCTTTCTCTTTTTCTGTTTAATGATTTGTTAGAACTTTGAAACAATTATTGTAAACGTGTCAGCTTTTTTTATGCATTTTTTTGCTTAACCTTTTCTAAAACATTTTCATATCAGTTCATGGGTGAATTTTTACGCTGGACTCATTGATTTTTCACTTAAATGAACTTTGACCTAAATTGCTCTTATTGAGAAGCTAAATTGCCTTGCAAATGTAAAAGCTATTGTGATTAATAGATCATAGGGGCCAGATGGCCGAGTTGTAAGTGCTTGCGTCTTAGAAGCAGGAGAGCAAGGGTTCAAGTCCTTCGCCGGTCTGATTCATTTTGCGCAGAACAAGTTTCTTTGCTATCGCCCTCGGTGCAATATATTGGCCCGCATGTCATTCGAGAGCCTTTTTTCCGATGATTCTCGGTGAATGCTATTTTGGCAACCTCTCATTTTTCAACTTCTTTTGCTTCTTTCTTTGTTGCTTCCTCTCTCACTCTCTCTCTCTCTCCGTTTCGCTCTCTTGCCTCTTTTTCCATCTATTTCTAATCCTTTTTCCTCTCATTTTTTCTGTTTTTGTCTGTCAGTCTCCTCTTCTTCTTTTTGTTTATTTTACTCTTTCATCATTTTCGCAACCTCCAAAGCTTTCCTTTTTTTATCAAGAATTTTGTAATATCTTTCTCTCTTTCATTTCTCTCTCTCTCACTATTTTCTCTCTCGTTCTCTACTCTTTCTCTCTCTGATTTTCTTTCTCTCTCTGTCTCGCCTTCTCTCTCTGCATCAATTTTTCTTCGTTTCTCTCCTTTCGCTCAAATTCTCTCTGTTTCTCTCTCTCTCTCTCTCTCTCTTTCGCCCCCTCTCCTCCTCCCTCTCTTTTTCCTGTCTTTCTTTTTTTCCTGTCGCCTTCTCGTTCTCTCACTCACTCACTCTTCCTCCATCTATCTCCTATCTATCTCACTTTCTCTCTCTCTCTCTCTTGCTCACTTCATTTCTCTCTCTCTCTCTCTCCTTTCGCTCGATATCTATGTCGCGCTCTCTTCCATTTCTATCTCCCTCTGT
>NC_134474.1:29653651-29823651 GCF_964194025.1 Convolutriloba macropyga | reverse complement strand
ACCCTTAAGAAAAATTTATCTAGGCTACAGCCTCTAAGTTGAATTGCCTCGCCTGTCGTTCAATAGCAATTCTTCCGACATTAGTCGGCTTATGCTTTTATGTCTTTCACGCATTAGAGTCGCTCATCTCTTCACCTCACAAGCTAGAATGACAGAATTTGGGCAACGCGTTTAGTTGTACGCATTTGTTAACGTTTGTTTCATTTATCTATGTTTTTTTTGCTACCTATCAGATATTCTCAAAAAATAGTTTCAGTCCTAGAGACAGTATTTTTAGAGATAATTTTGTTTTAAGGTACGTTGGGAAGAGATAGTGGATTGTCGTCGATGAATCTGAGAGGCTTTGATGGGTCAAGTATACTCGGGGGAGGGGCTGGATCTCAGCACTCCCCAGCTGCATCTGACATCACTCCCCCCAACTCATCTGGCTTCAATAAACCCAAGAGTCCTCACTTTGCTTTCAATCCGCATCAAAGTGAGTTGGTTGGAAACATCGTTTTATACATTAAATTTACTGCATTTAGTTTGAAAAAAAAACGGATTTATTTTTCCTCAGTGCCGTTTTTGGCCTCAGTTGCAAATAATGTGTCTTTATATCGCACTGTTATTTTAAAGGAACTAGGTGCAAGGGGTCTAGCTCCGAAATTTTATCGGTTCAGAAAATGTGGTAGGGGTTCTCAAACATTCACTGTTTAGCTATAACGTAGATTATGATAATTCGCCCTTTAGCGTTAGAATTATGTTCAATTTTTGTGACCTTGTCTGATGTAGTGATAAAGCTGTTAGCTGTTGAGTTTTGTTTAATAGCCGTGAAGCGAGGTTATTGATCACGTGCATCTAAAGCCAGCATCTAAACTTAATCTTAATCTTTTGGTTTTTGAATTGTATTTGGTTAACCTATAAACTTTCTTTTTACGGTTTGTTTTTTGTCTAGAGAAACGTGATAAACGATAAACTGGTAAAGCCCGAGGGCATTAGGTTTTTTGTGAACGGAAGTTTGCGAGGTTTTCCTTCGTTTTCTCGGTTAATTTAAACTTGAACCCCCCTCCCATTTTCTTTAATTGGTCGGCTTAAAGCTCAATTTAGTTGCTACTACCAAAACCAACCCCCCAGTCGTTTGAGAGTACCCCTTAGTCGGTTATATTCAGTAGATATTATTGATTAGCGGTATTCAAGCTAGAATTTTTAGTGGTATTTTCTTAGTTGTGTGATGTTTACCTCGCGTTTTCGTTCCTATAATGTACTAGCTTTGGTGTAATGACTGAAGAGACAATTACAAAAATGCTAATTTAGTGCTATGTGCTAAATCGATGATTTCGATAAATTTCATGACTGTGTGCTGTTCTCATAGAACTGCGTAAGAGTGGTGTTGTAAACTGTGACCCTGCAGTTGTCCAAGGTACAGTATCCCTAGCTACTTGTCTCCTCAACCCAACTCTAAACTCAAACTACTATACTACTACTACTACTGCCATCTGGTTGTCCTCGCTCTTATTGAATGATGTGTTGAATGATGATCAGTTGATTACTTATTTATTTCACCATGATCTTCTTTAGTTAGATGTTCGTCTCTCGTAATCAGTCCGCCCTCTGTTGCACCGTTTGCTCCTCATGCAAATCGCCTTATCACACTCGTAGTAAATAGTCACAAAGGACAATTAATGTCTTCGAACGAAATATAGCTATCGGGCCAGGATCGGGTGAAATCATGTTCGTGAGCAGTATATTTATTAACACGTGTTGATTAGCTTTCGCTGACGCGTTTACCGAAACAAGTCAAAGATAAGTAATTGTTCCGACCCCTCTTGAGGGGGGAGGAACTATATACTCAACTGGGTTTTTTTTTTTTTGTTCAGTCAATTTTGGCCGATCGATATATTCATCGTAGAGAGTTGAGACTGGTATCATTAGAAAGCTTGTCCAGCTTAGAATATGGAATTAAAAAGATTTTTTTGATTTTTCGTTTTTGACAGGGAGATATCGGGGTTTAAACTTTCGAGAAAATAGAGTGAATTCCGTTGATTTCATTCACCTTTTTTCGGAATTTTTTACTAGAATTTCGCCAATTTTGATAAAATTTAATAAAATTTTTCATGAAAATGTTGTTGATTTTATGTTTAAAGACAAAATACATTGTCGGCTATTTTCATTGAATTTGTTTGTCACAAATTCCGGCTAAAAATTTTGCAAAATTCAGACTTTTTCATCAAAAATAGCACAAAATAAGTTTCTTTAGTCCACTCTGATTAAATTTGCAGGAATTGCACAACCAAACACCACTAACACAATCTTTGTAGACTGAAAAGGGGGCTAATTCCACTTCAACTTCCGTTGAGAGTGCTCTGTAAATGAAACTTTGCCGTTTTTGCTAACTTTATTCGTTGATTATCAAAAACGCAGCATTTACTTTTGATTCTTTAACAAACAAAATATCTATATCAATGACATTCCAAAAAATAAATATTCCTAATGAACAATCAAAATTAGCAGGACTAGTTCTGTACCAATCTTGGACCGTTACAGTCCAAAAATAATTTGGATTGTCATCAGCCGGTTTTTTATTAAAAAAAATTCGATCTTTTTTATATTAATTAAATAACAGAACATTTCAAATCAAAGCTCACTAGTGATAGGTCCTATTGGCTTCCTAATTAGCTCGAAATTAATTTATCTAATTGATTGCTTGAAAGCTAATGGTCGTTTTGACTTTTAAAATATTTGAATTTTAAATAAGAAATGGCTTATTGAACTTTGCCTCCATTTTTTCTTACTTTGGTCAACTTGTAGCTTAGTGTCAGCAACCAAAAAGTGCTCCTTCTTTCAGCTGAATTCAAAATCAGTCTTTATTGCGGTTTTACGCCTTAAGTTATGGTGTTCTGGCTTTGATACTAATAGAGTTCACAAATTTTTTTTAATTTTTAGGTATTTGCCCATTTTTCATGTTTTCTAATTTTGTCAATTTACCACGTTATTTTCATTCATATATCATATTTTTTGCGTTCAAAATAACGCACAATTGATGATATTTAAATCCTTAAAGATATAGATTGTGGTTCTTTACCGCTTCGACAATACTTTCTGGAACACTTTAATTGAATTTTTTAAATTTTGTCTTTAACTGTCATTTTTACTTTGTCTTTTTAATCCTATTTAATTTCCTGTACAATGACCCGGTTTGACTGGTTTTTCCTAGAATTGTAGATGAGCCGACGTTCTGATATTAGAAGATAGAAAATGGCTTTCATGACTTTGAAGACAATTGTTCTCCAAAATTTAAAAAAAAAACCTTTCAACTTCGCAATTTTGTTCCTTTTATTGTCTGTTTGTTACCTGGTCACGTTAATTAAAGGTTAAAATTGACATTGTTTTTATTAAGAGATGATTTCAAAAGGGATTGGTGTCGCAAAATCGAATGATTTTAAAGAATTCGTTATGAATTTACTGGCTTCGACATGGGTTTTAAACAAAAAAAAAGTAAAGTAATTTTTGATTTTTGTCATATTTGACGTTCTTTTTGTAATTTTAAGACATGTTCCTGTTAATTGCAGGTCTCGAGGGCTTCCTTTGGAAGAATAAACGAACCTAATCAATTTTTTCATTTTGTAATTAAATGCTTTCATGTCTTGGGAAACAAATTTTTCTCGATAAAAACAGGTTTTACATAATCTTGCTTCTTTTCTTTTTGGTCTAATTGTTACCTAGTTTCATTAATGAGAGGCTACATAATACATTTCAAAGTAAGGTGTCAAAAGAGATTGGTGTGACAAAATCTATTATTTTAAAAGAATTCGTTATGAATTTACTGGCTTCCACACGGGTTTTTCACAAAAAAAAGTAAATGAATTTTTGATTTTTGTTAAAATTGTTGTTTTTTTTTGTAGACGTAAGACATATTCTGGATAATTGCAGGTATCAAGGGCTTCCTTTAGAAGAACAGAAGAACCTATTCAACTTTTTCATTTTGTAATTAATGGCTTTCATGTCTTTTTTTTTCGAAAGAAAACAAGTATTACATAATTTGGCATTTTTTTATTTTCTGTCTAATTGTTGCTTATTTTCATTGATGAGCGGCCAAATAATACAGTACTGGTGTTCCAAGAAGGTGCAATCGAACATATTTTGGGGCCCAAAGACTGGCTTTACGGCTTCAAAAGCATTTTCTGGCAAGTTTTAATTGATTTTTAGTTTGTTGTCTATTTGTTGTTCTTTTTGTAACTGCATGAAAAATTGAATAACAAGTGTTCCTATTTCCCTTCTATAGAAGCATTGGTAATTGTTATGGCATATTTTAGTTGATTCTTAATGTCTTTCTTTACTTTGAAATTAACTGTTCAGCGAATCTAACGTTTCTCTTCTTTTTTGTCTAATTGTTACCAAGCTTTATTATGAACTTGTGAATAACCATTTTTTTCTGGTGAATTACAAGTTATTTTGTTTATTTTCAGTTTTATCTGAGGCTATTTTGACTTTTTTATTTAGTTTTGCTTTTTTAAAACGGAAATAAATTTTTTGATGTAATTATTGTTTGTTGTTGTTATTTGATTTTGCCGTTCGTCTTCGCTCATTTTCTTATTATCGGCATATCTCATCAATCTAATGCATCATTTTTTACTCCACTGAGTTATTTGCTTTGGAGTCTATCTTTTCGTTCATACACCAGTTTTTCTATCTGTTCCTCATTTGGTAGACAATTATGCCAAAATTGTGGATGAGCGGGGTCGGAACCTTATGTGCGATCGCACATTACCGAGCCGCCTTGTTGCTCTCAAAAAAAGTTTGTAGTAGCTTTAAAACAGTTTCAAATGAAACAATTATTTGGGTCCGTTGTATTTTTAGAAAAATTATTTGAAGACCGATTTGTGTTTTAACTGAATTTTGCGCTTTCATTGTTGTCTTTTGCGTGGCCTAAATCACCCTTTCAATTGCGCTCTGAATGGAAGCAGGACTAGACGTGATATCACTGTTCAATTGCTAGCAAACGAATTATGAGTGCTGTTGTTGTATTTGGGTGCGATCTTTTCCATGATCATTGTTTCATTTGACCGATTTGACTTTTCGACTAGAGAAACAAGTTGACCAGTAAATTAAGAAGTCTAGCCTCATTTTCATACCAGTTTTTGTGGTTCTGACACATTTATAGCCGGAATGATTCCACCGGACTGCAGTATAGATTTTCAAGAAGTTTTGCAAGAATTTGTCTAACTTTGGTCGATAGAAGGCGTTTTGTGACAAATTTCTTCAGGTCTCTGACATCATTACCACTCCAATTCAGTTATTTGTTAATTCATTTTCAAAATTTGAGCTTTTTGTTAACTTTAATTTCAGTTTGGGTAACTTTTGCACTTATTTTTACTGGATTCTGCATAAAAATTTAACTAAATTGCGCGCATTATTGTGCCGACTTCATATAATGACAGAAGGAAGTTTTCCCCTTGCTTTATTTTTTGTCAGTTTTGACCCCCCCCCCTCCATGAATTGCTCGGAAGACGTGAGCGGCATCATTGGAAAGACCTTGAGGTGTTGCTTTTTCTGGATTTTGGAAAGGGATTTTTGAATTTTGCTGTTGTTAGAGAGGATATTTAGAAGAAAAAAATTAAGGGGAAACAAACTAGTTCACACAGAATTTTTTGTATGGCTGTCTTTGTATGGTTGTTTTTAATATTTTATCGTGCCGTAGAACGGGTAACAGATGCTAACAATTAATAGTAAATTTCCGATCGATTATGCACGCGCTCCCATAGAGAAGTGGCAATGTAACTTTTTTGAAATTTCAGAAGCGATTTATTTTCTACAATTTTTGATAAATTACATCTTTCATAATAATTGCAAATTTACAAGAGAAAGCCCCGGAGGAATTCAAGTTCGCTTGGCAATTGGAGAAATTTTGCAATGATCCCTATTATGATATACAATAGGAAAGTAGACTGGCAATTTTTACAAATGACTAAGAAATCGTTCTTAATTACTGTAAATTTTATAATGGTATTTTAATTCCTCGTTCATTCGAATTTTTACCAGTAGCTTAAAATATAGAAAAAACAAACCATAAATGTGTTCTCTGTTTTCAGTTGGTGCCATATATATATATATATATATATATATATATATATATATATATATATATATATATATATATATATGTATATATATATATATATATATATATATATATATATATTTATATATATATATATATATATATATATGCATTTTATATATATATATATATATATATATATATGCATTATATATATATATATATATAAGATATTTAAAACAAAATTTTTAAAAGTTCTCGAGGATTCAGACATTTTTTTAATAAAACGTTTTATATGAGCATTAGATTATTATATCCAAGAAAAAGCGAGGAAATTCAGTATTGTGTGGAATCTGCGTCTCTCTAATTAATCTTAACTGCATAAAATTTTTCATACGGTCAGCGATAATCTCGACACCTGGATAGATCGTTGATGGGAACAACAACTATCATTCAATTTATCGTTTTCTAAAACTGTTGCGTTAGGTTTTGCGTTGCCCTCTTATTAATAGCTGCGATAGCGAGCTATTATTTGCCTTCTCTGGGTTTTTTATTCATTCGTCGAGCTTACTTCAGATCTACTTTTGAATTGCTATCGAACGAAGTTCGTAGCAATTTTTGTAAACGTATCGGTCTTTTTGTGCAAATTTCGCTGGACCGTGTTTGCGCTTTTCCTCTAGAACTTGACTTCTCAAATGACTTTCACGCTTCATTTTTGAGTGGTTTCTATTGCTCTCACTCCCAAGTAAAGCTTGTTTCCAAAAAAAATCAATTGCAGCATAGCAAAAGAAGGGCCTGATAGCCGCGTGGGCAGTGCTTCTGGTGAGGGTTCCGGAGGTCCTTGGTTCCAATCCCGGCATGGTCAACTATTTTCCCACCCATAAGGAAAAATATGTCTAGGCTACAGTCCCTGAATTAAATTGAATCGCCTGTTGTTCGAGAGCAATTCTTCCGACATTAATTGGTTTGTTTGTTCTATAATTCATGCGACTTCGACTGAATTCCGTGCGTGACGTCATTTTTCATTATTGGAGCGAATTTTTCGGTTCATTTGCGCGATTAAGTTTTTGGTGACACGTGACCTTAATTGAAGGAGATAAGGTCAAATGAGTATGTCACTCCAAATGAGAATGTTATTGGAGGGCAGTTAATAGAAACAAAAAAATATATATATTTTTAAAATAAATTCTGACATCAGAAATGAGTGAAAAACGAAATTTTTTTTCTTTAGTTGTTTTTTACTACCTTTTGGAAACTGCAGGTGTACAAAGCTATCGCATCTTTTTTCTGGCAATTTGCCTGCTATGTTTTTTTGTGCGTTCATAAGAAAGTTCATATCTAGGCGCTCAAAAGGCCATTTATGCTGCAACTAGTAAACAACCCAAATCTTACAAGCTTAAAGTTAACGAAAAGTTGAACTACCAAAAAAGTATTTTCTACTGCCTTTTTAGTGAATATGGCATGAATAAATCAACGCCAATCATTAGGAGTTTTTGATAGATCGATTTTAAATGGAATTTCGGACTAAATGTGCGAAAGCACAGGTGCGCGAACCTCCTAGATTGGATATAGTGTATTTTAAGCTAAAAATACTATTATTAAAAGTAAATCTAATCCTTTGCGTCGAGGTATCTGGGTTTAACAGACTAGGTTCTTTGAGAGCACTTTTCCAATTGTAATGGATTAATCGAAATATGAACAAAAATCACGCGCATGAATACTGCTTCGCTATCGCTTTTTCGAAGCAATTGATCGCTTTTATTGTAAACTTGGTTTGCTGACTTCTGAACATTTATTATAGCAGCAGCACTCTATGGTAAAATTTTGATTAAATCCAGCACTTTAATTGAATATTGCGTTGAAATACACCTCATTCGCTTGCTTTGTGTCACTTGACTTGTGCGAAGCTTGCTTTGTTCTCAGTGAACAACACGTTCACGGAACAACAACGCCGAGATTCAATACAGATATAGTGTAGTGTATTTACAATAGGTTTTTGGAACATGAATTTTGCATTAGCGTACATACAGTCATTAGAGAGCTGATGCAGGAGCCCATTTTTATAATTTTGGGGGCTTCTTCCGTACGCGTATCTGGGTTTCATCGTCATTTTTCTATTGAAAATTTTGGTATTGCAACCTCGGGCCCGCAATTCGAACTCGTTTGCAAATATGTTGCAGAGGCATGTTGCACAACATTGCTCGATGTGCTAAACAGGCTTTTTGCTTTTTATCCCTCTTGTCCAAAATTGTTCCACGTGCTGTATAACTTGACTTTGATCCAAACACCTTTTCGAGAAATTCACCTTAGCCTTGATCTACCTCTATATACCGCTTTTTCACGCAATAAATTAACCGGAGATTTTGCAAATGATGGAAAACATAAAAGTTAGTGCATATTTAAAGGCAACACTGTTTTGCTGTTAACTTTGCCATCAGTAACATTAGAAACATTATCCGGATCTCAATCTACAAAAGCAGTTGATCTTCCATGTCCTAAAGTATTGGTTTCTCTTTTTCGAAATAGTCAAAGTCGGGGAAACTTAAACCAAGGAGTGTAGTTTTGTTCATTTTTTAAGTTCAACCTGAATTTCATGACTTATTAAGCAGTGTTTTTCAAGTCATGTGTGATCACATTTTCTTGTGCTATTTCAGTTTGTGAAGCTAATATTAAGTAAAAGAATTCACATGCATATTGACTATTATCAGGTTTGTTGGGTTTTCATGATGTATGCTGTATGGTTAATCATTTTTATCAGGTTAGGATACTACATATAAGGATCTTTTCCGGTTGTCCTTTCCGTTTGGCAAGTGGTCTTGCCTATTTATGAGCTTCATATATTACGTAACTGTAACTTACCAGGCACCCAAATGTAAAGACGATGAACTCCATCCAAGTCTCACAAGAAAAAGAAAGTTGTCACCAAATCACATTCATTTTTTCGCTACAAATGCAAACTGTTTAACGCAAATGCAGACTCAATCATAGTTGAACAGACGTGAAATCATATCATATTTTCGAACAGCTGTATTTTAACAGTGAAACTTGGATGGAGTCCGTCAACTTTACATTGGGGTACCCGGTAAGTTACCGTTACGTAATACACTCGTTGTCAATAGTAAACGCACCAAATGCAATTTTACATGTTACACTGCCTGTTTTAGAAGCCATTTTTAGTCAACATAACTTCGGTCATTTCTCTTGATTTTTATATCAATCGAGGCATAATCATCAGAATTTTAATAGATCTACTTTTTGAATAAACTTACAAGCATAGTTACAGAGGAAATTCGGAAATTGGCCAGTTTTCCAAAATGGCCGCTGTATTTTGAGTCCCATGTAAATTCTGCTCATGCCTCCATAGTTTTCTGCATTATTTTGAATTGTGAATTTCACATATTTATGAGCAAGTTGAACAGATTTCACGTGGGACTCAACAGCTGCTTATGGAAAACTGGCCGATTTCTAAATTTTGTCTATAAATATACTTGTCAGTTTATCCAAAAGTAGATCTATTAAAATTATGACTATTATGCCTCAATTGATATGAAAATCAAAAGAAATGGCAGAAGTTATGTTGGCTAAAACTGCTTCTAAAAAGACAATTTACCATGTAAAATTGCATTTTGTGTATTGGTTTTTGACAACGATTGTTTCTGAATTTTATTAGTAGGCATGACCATTAGCCAAGGGGTCAATGTTGTAAAAAATTCCTACAAAATTTGATAGCAAGATGTAGTAATTTTGCGTTAAAAATGAATATTCTTAGAACTAAAGGATGCTAAATTACTTTTGACGTTCAGAATAATATGCAGCCAATAAGCTGGGGGCACAAACGCAAAAGATCCAAATATTAGTATGGAAATGGAGACGATGGAGTAAAACAAAGAGGACAAATTAAAAATTATTAATATTTTTTATGACATTCGATTAGACGGTCACAATGACAGTGTTCTTCTGGCAAAGTTAAAGATATAAATATGATTAATTGCTCTCAAACGAATTTTGCAGTAATTATATTATTTCTGTCGGTCTTTTTTATGCGACTTTCCGCTTGAACGATTTTTCGTCTGACCTGACCCATTTGACTTTTCGTCCTTAAAAACGGGATAAACAAAGGTAGCGCCCAGCGGGCTCAAAAAAGGTAGCACCCAGCGGGCATTAAGTGCTCTTAGATCTTTTCAGCTCTGTTTCAGCTCAAACTGTTCTGGAGACTTATACCTATGGTGTCAAGGGCGGTTCTTAGAGGTTGAAGACCCCTCCACTGTTGACCTCCCCACCCCCTGCGCGCTTTTACCCCTTCCCCAACACCACTGTTGTCTCACCCCATACCCAATGAGTCCCCATTGCAACACCTCACTCCCCGCGTCTAGCTAATGACGTACAACCGTTCGCTAAAAACGCCAATTTATACTAATTTGCAAAATTTTTTCATGCTTTTTAAAATTTTTTGATTTTTTTAGTTTTATCAGCCCCAGGTGTCAATGGCACTCCTCTAGGGTTTGATAATGGGCTACTGCATAGTTTCTAGTGGTTATGGAATGGGTTCAACTTTTAACATCACGAATTTTAGCATTTTTTGACAAGATGTGCAATTTTCAAATTTTTTAAAGTTTATATTTCCTTTCCGGTCTTTTCAGACCCAGGGAACAAAGAATCTCCTTCGGGGTTCGATAATGAGCTACGGAAAAAATTTTGATGAGCATGAAATTGTTTTCAACTTTTTAAATTTCACAAATTTTAGCAAGTTTCTGATAAAACTTCCCTTTTTTCATGTAATTTGAAAATTTTTGTAGTTTTTTAGGTTTTCTCATCCTCAAGAACAAAGGAAACTGCTTTAGGTTTTGATCATGGGTTTTTATATAGTTTCCAGATGTAATTGAATCTCTTTCAAGAATTTAACATCACGAATTTTAGCATTTTTTGACAAAACTTGCATTTTTTTTAAATTTTTCTGAAGTCATTGTACAGGTTTTTTGGACCTCAGGGGGGAGCAAACCTCAGTTAGCGTTTGATAATAAGTTACTGGCAATTTTTTCTTGGCCATGGTTAGTTTTTAACTTTTCAATATCACAAAATTTTTTATAAATTTTTAAATAAATTTCGTATTTTCAAGTTTGAATTTTTTGTCTTTAAGTTTTTCCGGCCCCAAGAGCCACGGAACCTCCTGCAGGGTTTGATAATACATTACTTCATTCTTTGGAATGTTCTGGAATTTTTCAAGATTATAATATTGCGAATATAAGCGATTTTAAAAAAAATTATATTTGCTGTTTCAAATTTTTTAAATCTTTTTGATTTGTTTCCGGCACCAGGGGCCCTATTACCTTCTCAAAGGTTTGATACTAAGCTGCTGCGTAGTTTCTAATTTTAATGGATTGTTGATCAATATTTATATTACTGGCCGACGAAATTTTTCAAGTCTTGTAGATGGGTTAATTGAAAGAACTGCAGAGACAAAAAAATGGTTTTTAATTTTCTTTTTTTGCGAAATCTGGAACCTTTTTTTAAATGTTGCATTTTTCAGTTTTTGTATGATTTAGTTAATAACAAGGTTAGAAAACTAGAAGTTGCAGAATCGAATCCCAGCATGGAAAATGTTCCTAGCTCTCTCTCTCTCTCTCTCTCTCTCTCTCTGTGGGTTAGGGTTTCTTCCCTCTGTTTCTCGTTCACGTTTTATCTCTCCCACTCTCTCTCTCTCTCTCTCTCTCTCTATCTTTGTTGATTCCGCACTTCAGCTGCTGTTATGACACGTAAAGTCTTCATCCGTTTTCCTCATTCGTCGAGTTATAGTAGAAATGTTTCTATCTTAAATGACTAAAAAAGCACTTTCTAGGAAATCATCGTTAATTGCTCTCAAAATCAGTTTGTAGCAAATATAATCCTGTTTGTCTCTTTTTTGCAATTTTTCGCTTGACTTATTTTTCGTCTGACCCATTTGACTTTTCGTCTTCAGAAACGGGATAAAGAGGTAGCGCCCAGTGGGCATTGAGTTCTGTTAGTCTTTCAGCCCACTACCCTCCAAGAATGGGGTTCACAGAAACTTTTTTGGAGACATACTTTTGGTTTGAAGGGCGGTTCTGATGGGAATTGATCCCATACCCCCATCCATTGCCCCCACATCAGTTCCCTTGATCCATTTTCCACTCTCGCTGCGGTGCACCCCCGCTCCACTCACCTTACGGCCCTTCAATTAAGCTAAAGCTAGCCTTACTAAGCCGTGGTTGGCTACTGAGGCAGCCAACCGTTGGTGGGTCGTTAGAGAGCAATTCGGCCGACGTTATTTGGTTATGTTTGTTTAATTGCTCTCAAACGAAGTTTGTAGCAATCATATTAGTTCTGTCGATCTTTTTTTATGCGATTTTTCGCCTTACCCATTTTTTGTCTGACGATTTTGACTTTTCGTCCTCAAAAGCGGGATAAACAGGTAGCCCCCAGTGGGCATTAAGTTCTCCTAGAGTCTTTCAGCGCTGTTTCAGAGCAAACTGTTTTGGAGATACTTATACTTATGGTGTGAGGGCCGTTCTTAGAGATTTAAGACACCCCCACTGTTGACCCCCCCCCATGCCCCCACACCCCCCACCGCACTGTTGCCCTCACCCCAGTGTTGCACCCCGAATCAGCCTCGGGTGCACCCCCCCCCCCTTCCCGTGGCTAGCTACTGACGAACAACCGCGTTCTAAAAACGCAAATTTATAGTTTTTTGCAATTTTTTTCAAGCTTTTTGAAAATTTTTGTTTTTTTTTAATTTTTATCAGCCCTAGGTGTCAAGGAACCTCCTTTAGGTTTTAAAAATAGATTACTGCGGAGTTTTTGGTGGTATTGTAATGGTTTCAACATTTCACCATCACGAATTTTAGCATTTTTTTGACAAAACGTGCAATTTTTTTTCAAATCTTTTGACATTTTTTCCCCTTATTTTGGTCTTTCCAGACCCAGGGGCCAGAAAAAAAGATCCTATGGGGTTTGATAATAAATTATTGACGATTTTTTAATGGTAATGGAATGTTAATTTTTCAATTTTTTATTGTCACAATTTTACGCATTTTTTTGATAAAACTTGCTTTTTTCAAGTTTTTAAAATTTTTTCTTTTTTTATCTTTTTTCTGCCTTAAAATTTAAGGAACATCCTCTAGGGTTTGAAAATAGGTTTGTAATTAATTTTTGGATTGAATGGAACGTCTTGTAATTTTTTAAAATCACGAATTTTTGCATATTTTTGATATTTTTTATCTTTTTCCAATTTTTTAACATGTATAGTCATTATTCAGGTTTTTTGAGCCTCAAGGGTCAAAAAAGCCTCTGTTAGGGTTTGATAATAAGTGATTGGAACATTTTTGTTGTTCATGAGTTAATTTTCAACTTTTTAATATGTTTTAGCAATTTTTAAATTTAAGCAATTTTTAAAAAATATTTGCAATTTTTTCATAATGTTGAATTTTTTCCGGCAACAGAGGCCCTGGGACCTCCTCCAAGGTTTAATAATTTACTGCTGCATAGTTTCAAGAGGTAATGGGACTGTGATCAACATTTTTTAATAGTCCAGTTTTAGTAATATTTAAAAACTTTAAAACTTTTAGTTTTAAAGTCATAAAATTTAAACTTTTCAAATTTTTGGAAAATTTTTATGTTCCAAGCGTATGGATCCTTATGAGCCAGTAAAACTATTTCAGGTTTGAAACAGGGATACTGGATAGTCTCTTAAGACAATGAAATGGTTCTTCAGATATTAATGTCTTGAATTTTAATAAGATTTTGTTAAAATTCGCAATTTCCAATTTTTTTCAATATTTTTTTGTCTTTCTGAGTTTAACGACTATTAATGGCCAACGAAACTTTTAAAGTCTCGCAGATGGGTTACTTGACAGAACTTTCGAGACAAAAAATGGTTTTGATTTTTTTATTGCGGAGTTCAAAACTTTTTAATTTTGCCTTTTTCGGTTTTTTTTTCTACATGATTTATTTATTAACAAGGTTAGAAAACTAGAAGTTGCGGTGTCAAATCAATCATGGAAGACATTCCTGTCTCTTTTTCTCTTTTTCGGTTGGGGTTCCTTTCCTTCTCTTTCTCGTTCACGTTTTATCTCTCTCTCTCTCTCTCTCTCTCTCTCTCTGTTGATTCCGCACTTCAGCTGCTGTTATGTGGCGTAATGTCACCATCTCTGATCCTCAGTATCAATGAGTTATAGTTGACATGTTTTTTTAATCTTAAATGATCTAACAGGCGCTTTTAGGAAAACTTGTTAATTGATCTCAAAAGCAATTTGTAGCAAATATATTAAACCTGTTTGTCTTTTATGCAATTTTTCGGTTGGCCGACTTTTCGACGGACTCATTTGTCTTTCGTATTCAGAAACGGGATAAAGAGGTAGCGCCCTGAGGACGCTAAACCGTGGCTAGCTGTTGACAAAGGCAACCGCTCGCCGGTCGTTTGAGAGCAATTCGCCCGACGTTAGTCGGTTATGTTTATTTATTTAGTTAAGTTCTTCGGGCTTTGTGTTAATGGAAGCAACTGGAAATCACAACCAAATAACTCAATTGCATTTGCCTCATGAATTTCGGGACATGATTGAGCATGAAATTAGCGAACGCTAAGAGGCGGCCATTATATCAAATGTTTGCCTTTTCACTTGCACTGATGTTGAAACAAATTTGGGCTCCTTGTTATTGGTCATTTCTCAGTCAACACTATTCGCAGTGCTTAACTAATTAACTGAGTGTTGTGATGATATGCTGGATGTACTTTAGGCGCCGTGGTGTTCAATCACGCTGACAGCGTCAAAGAGAACCACGCAATGAAGCCACAATTCTCACCAGCTTCTACCGAACCAGGTCAGTGATAGTTGATTGTGATTACTTAACGGCCGATATTTTTTGAGCTCATCTTAATATTTTTAATGTATTTCCTGTGCTCGTCGGGAATAAGATGTCTGTTTGCGTAATTGCATGTAAACAAGTTAATACGACGTTTCGTTTTTTCTGTAGATCCCTTTATTTTTCTAAGTATCAAAGAAATAATTCTGTTTAGTTGCTCTAGAACCAAGTTTGAGGCAATTATTGTAAACATCTTTTTATGCAAAATTTTTGCTTGAACGTTTTTGCGCTTTTGTTTTAGAGCATTCTTTGGCTTCTTCAGTGAGTTTTTCACGGTTGCGTCCTTCATTTTTGAGTGATTAATTGTTCTCAAACAAATCAATTATATCAGTCCCGTAGTCTTACGACTCGAAGAGGAGTATGGGTGGAGCGCCTTTTTAATTGCTCTCGAATGAGAAGCATATATTGTATGCGTGTCTTTATGTAAATTTTTTGCTTCACCGTTTTGCGCTTTTCTTCCAGAATAATCGTTGACTTCTCAAGTGAATTTTTCACGCACGTCTTGATTTTTGAGTGATTTCAATTGCTCTCACTTCGAAGTAAATCTTGTTGCTAATATAAATTTGGTTATAGCATTGTAAAAACAAGGGCTTGATAGCCGAGTGGTTAATACCTCAGTCGGCGTTAGAATCCTACCTTCGGTTGATGTTTTCGCACCCGTAAAGAAAAATTTATCTAGACTACAGCCTCTGAATTGAATTGCGCCGCCTGTCATTCGAGAGAAATTTTTTAGACGTTAGTCGGTTTGTTTTAATTTGCTCTCGAACGAAATTTGGAGCGACTATTGTAAACTTGTATGTATTTTGCCCAATTTTTGGTTGATCGTTTTCTTCCAGAACATCTTTCGATTTCAATTCTTGAGTAGTCACGCTCATCTTCTTGATTTTGTGCTTGACCTAAATTCCTCTTATTGAGAAATTATGTCGGGGTTGCTAAAACAACGTCAGCGTTTGTAAACTGAGAGAGAATAAAAGACTGATAGCCGGGTGATGAGTGCTTCAGTCTAGGAAGGCGGATGTCGGCGGGTTCGAATTCCTTCCTAGACTTTTTTTGCACCCACGAAAAATTCTTCTTTGCTGCAGCTGCCTCTGAGTTAAATTTATCCGCCTGTTGTTCGAGATCAATTTACCCGAAGTTAGTCGGTTTTATATTCCGTTCTATTTGGCTTGTACGTATTAAATAGGCTTTTTTTATAGATAGTGATTTTACTTTTGGACGTTTCTATTGGTAGATTTGTTCTGGCAGTGTTTAACCGGCAGTTTTTATATTGTTTTGGTTATCAGGTTTGGTAGTTTAGAAGTTTTTGAAATTATTTCCGGATTTGTGCTAGTTTTTATTGATTAACAACTTTCTGCTATTTCAAACCGTTTCTTGTGAGTGAATAAAAAGTCTGTTTGCATAATCGTATGTAAACAAGTTAATGCGACTTTTCGTTTTTCTGTAGATGTTTATTTCTCTAAGTAGCAAAGAAATAATCCTAGGTGTTTAGTGTGTTTAGATGCTCTCGAACGAAGTTCGAGGCAATTATTGCAAACATGTTTGATGCAAAAATTTTTGCTTGATCGTTTTAGCGCTTTTGGAGAACTTTTTTTTGACTTCGCAAGTTACTTTCTCATGCTTCTTTCTTTCTTTTTTGAGTTATCTCAATTGCTCTCATTCCGAGGTAAAGTTCGTTGCTAAGGTAAAAGCGATTGTAGCAGAGGAGACCGCAAGAGCATGATAGCCGAGTGGCGAATGCTTCTGTTCGAGGGCTCCGGCGGTCGCGGGTTCGAATCGCAGCCTGTTCGGATGTTTTTTGCATCCATAAACAAAATTTTATCAAGGCTACAGCACTTGGATTAATTTTCCCTGCCCGTAGTTCGAGAGCAACTTGTCAGACGTTAGGCGGTTTATGTTTGATTGATAATGCTTTGAGGTGTATTTAAACACGATATAATTGTCAATTGTGCATGTGAAAACGAAATGTGTAGGTCAAACAGGTGAACGAAGTGATGAGCAGAGCGAGTGGTGTTAAGTTCATATCAGATTTTGAGAGAGAGCGAGAAAAGTTGGTGTGAAAAAGTTTTTGCTATGCGAGCAAAAACTGTTGATCACCTGCGGCTTTTTCAAAGCAATTTTTTTTAGGTGTTAACTCAAACTTTTCCGCCAGAGGTATTTTTCTCAATTATCTATATTAGTAATAGCTTGTTTCACTATCTGAAGCAAATATATTGCAGATTGACTTTTGAGCTATTTTTGTTTACCATTTTGCCTTGTGTTAAGATTTTAGCTGTTTTTAATTCAATTTTTATAGCATTTGGGTAGTTGTTTATGTGAAATTAGTTGTAATAGCAGTTTTTAATTGCTCTCAAACGAGGTTTGTAGCAATTATATTAGTCCTGTCGGTCTTTTTTATGCGATTTTTCGCTTGACCAATTTTTCGTCTGATGCTTTTGACTTTTCGTCCTCAAAAACGGGATAAACAGGTAGCGCCCAGCGGGCATTAAGTGCTCTTAGAGCCTTCAGCTCTGTTTCAGCTGAAACTGCTCTAGAGACTTATACTTACGGTTTGAAGGGCGGTTCTTAGAGGTTGAGACCCCTCCCCCCCTGACACTAAAGGGCTAGACATGGAATTTTTCACTGAAATAAAGTATACACGTTTTTCGTTCTCCGCATTGCTGTTGTAGTTTAATTTTTCTCAACTGCGAATTGGATGGGTGACTGATCTAGTCCGACCTGCAGTAGTCCTCTCGTCTAACTAAAAATTCTTGTTAAAATACAACGTTCACTTACCAAGAATTGCAATGTAAAGTTGATGAAGTTGTCACAAGATGTCATATTTTCCGTTTTGTTCAAATATATCTCAGTTTGCACTTTTGTTAAACATTAGAGAGAAGATGTGAATAAATTGTGATCTTGTGACAACTTTCTTGCAACTTGGATCTAGATAATCAATTTTTCATTGGGATTTCTGTTAAGTGAACGTTGCGTTTTGCGTAAGTGAAGGAGAACTAATAAAGGGGAACAATTGTCTGAAATTTGTTTTCCAAATTTGATTTTAAAGTGGATTTATATTGCCTCAAAAATTGAATTTTTACATCGTGAAAGTAGGGGTGCTAACTTCTGTCGCTCAGTCTACAAATTGCTTAGACTCTTTGTTCTTTGCATTTTTTATTGTTGTTTAACTTTTCTCGACCAAATATGGGGTGGATGACTGATATAGCTGTAGATGTATTTATAATTGTTTTGAAAATAGTGGTTGAAAAGTTGCATTTTAGCTATTTGTAGAGAATTTTTTGAAGTATATTTTTTGGTTTTGCGCAATGTCATCTCGGATTTCTCCTTGTGAACCCATGTGTGACTTTTCGTCCTCAAAATCTGGAGGGCGTCAGGTGACTGAGGAGCTCTCTTAGAGACTTAGGCCTTACTAATCTCTAATTATATGTAAGAACAAAATTTTAGTGGCCCGTGGGACTTAGTGCCCTGCCACGAGGGCGCTTGCGCCCGAGTGCTTGGCATGAGACCCGATGGGACTAGGATTTTGTTCCAACTTGTTTTGAAAACCAAAGGATGCGAAAGTGTTGAATTTCATTTGGAATTGAAGTCAAGAGTAGAATTGTGCAGATTAGCGAAAGAAAAGTTTTCTTAAAAATATACAGGGTTTGAATTAAACCAAACGTCACCGTCTCCAATAGCGAAGCAGCCGATTATATATAGTGGTTTCATTCAAGTGTCAAAAGTTGAATTTCTAACTAATTCTAGTTTTCTAAATTAGGACTGTTTAAGGCAAGACTTTTACTTCTTTACGTCTAAGTTTATTCTTTCGAACTAAGCTCCCTGCCTCGAAGTTTTAGTGACCGATGAAATCAAATCCTGTATTCTCTAAATATGTGAATAACCAAAATTGTTTTGAGGAGTTACTTTCATGGTGTGAAGACGGTTCCTAAATGTTTGACCCCCTGAGTCATACCCTCCCCCCACTCGACCCACCCCCCCCCCCCCCCCAAAAAAAAGGACCCCCCCTCCCCCAACACACCCCCGTCCACCCTCCTCCACCTGGCGATTTGAACCCCCTCTCTTCCAGCCCTCCCAACCCTATCCAAGCCCCCCCCCCGCAATCAATCGCTTGACCCCCTTGCACTGCCCCCACACCATGCTAGCGTCCCTAAGCCCCAGCTGGCTATCGAAGCCCGCGCCCGGTCTTGTTCTATGTTGCTCTCATTCTGAAGTAAAGTTCGTTGCTAATAAAATCGATTGTGATCGAAGATGAATCAAAGCCATTGAAGGTTGTGGAACTTTGTGGTTACGGGTTCGAACCCCTGTGATGCTGGATTTCTGCAAACACAAAAAAAAATTAAGCAACACCCCACTAAATGAAACAGCCCGGCCTGTAGTTCGAGAGCAATGAGCAATTCGTCCGACGTTAGCCGGTTTATATTAGTCAATTGTATTGCTGACAACTTACCTTTATTTCTTGAATTGATGAGGAAATGTTTTTGTAATCAGTGGAGTGAGAATTGAAGCAAAGATAACGAGTAGAAAAATATAGAGAATTTCTTTGATGACCTCAAATTGTGTTTATTGCTCTCGCGCGAAGTTTGAATTATTATATTGGCGAGTCCTGTGGTCTTCCCACAATCTTTTATTATGCGGTAACTTGGGGGGGGGGGGGGGTGCAAAACTCTATGAACAAGTATTACTCACCGGATGCTCTTCCATTTATCGATCGTTTCTCATTGAAAAATCGTATCTTAATCATCTTTTGTTCAGGACATTTCACCTACCCGATAGTTAGCCCTGGAGGTATCAAAAAACCACCCCCGGTACCCCCACGTATACCTTTGTCTCTAAACAACGAGCTGACACCACACAAGTCAGCCAGCAATGAGTACGATGTCGCGCCCACGGCCGCACCAATTTTAACATCAAAACCAAGTATCTCCTCACCTGAGAAAATTCCCCCTCGGACGCCCCTAAACCCTTCTTTCACCCCTCCATCATCCGCAACCATGCCTCGTGGGTCAATTGAGTCCACGAAGTTCCCGTTCTTTGCGAAGGGTGGTTCTGTCACGTCATTCAATGACACTAACTCCCTCGACCACAGTCCAGGAATCGTGCATCACAGCTCAAGAGTATCTATGTATGACCCAGTGTCCAGTACTCAAGACTTAATGGATGATCATCGCATGCATAATATTAAGATGTTCAAATCGCCAATGCCACCGCCAAGATTGACACCACGGAGATCTGATCTGGGTTCTGTTTCATCCACAGCGACAATTGAGAGTTTGGGCAATACTACCACCCCTCCGCCAGAAATTCCAGCAAAGACTTACAAGTTCCCAGCCATGCCTGCCTCCTAATTTATTGAATTAATATAATACAAAACAATTGACACCTTTTCAAACTTGAAAAAAACTACTAAATTTGTTAAACAATATTCTATTCTATTTTCTTTGATAAAATGACCTTAATCGCCTATGAGCATCTATTTTTATCCTCATTACATATATTTTCTATTGATTGATAGCCAACGTGAAAATTGATATTTTCTAGCTTTTCTTTGCCACCAAGTTAAAAACATTGTCAATGATTTCAAGATTCTTTCTAGTACCGTTTGTTTGGAGTTTCATTTCTGCAGAACTGTTCGTATTGTGAAATTAGGAAAGCCAATCATTAATGGATTGGTGTAACGTTGATTTGATTGATTGATTTGGTGCTATAGCTTGTTCGTTTTTAAAATTACATTTAAATCGAGTATCGTCAATTGAATATTTTGATATGTTTTTTCTACAGCGCATTAGGAAAACCTTCAGATTTGTGACCTTCAATGCGCCATTACAAACGTCTGATGGTACCAAAAGAATTTACCGGCAAAGGATATGGCTCACGCTGACGTAGTTCATAACACTCGTACAACTTCACAAAAAATGATACAGTATTGCTAGCAAAACTAGCGCAAAATACAAGTCCTAGAGGTAAATGTGAGCAAATGCTACTTCCTTAAATTGAATGACCTTATCCCAGAGAATTTTTTAAAGTTGTCACTTTGATCATTGCAAAAAATTCTTAAGCAGCTAAAAATCAATAACAAACTGCTACTGGACACTTTTCTGAAATCTTTTTTCCGACCCCACTTGGGGGAGGAACTATATACTCAAATGGTTTTTTGTTCAGACAATTTTGGCCGATCGATACATTCATCGTAGAAAAATGTGAGTGGTATCATTAAAAAGCTCGTCCAGCGTAGAATTCAAAACTAGAAAGATTTTCATTAATTTCGTTTTTTCGAGGCTAGAAGTTTTGTAAGACCACGGGATATTTGGCAAGATTTTGCTCACTTGTAGTGTAATTTTTCAATTTAAGATTTTATAAAAATATCAATTCAAAATTAAATTTCACGCCACAAAATGAATCAATCTTGAGTTCCTAATAGACGAAAGGCGATGAAAAGACTAGTTCTGGTCTCATACGGAAGTTAACTATCAAAATAATTCGAATAATATTTGAGAGCTCTTTATAGAAAACATCGTATTTTTTTGTTTTCTTTAGTCCAGTAGAGACTAGTCACTTTGCATATCGAGGCTAATGACAAACCTGGTTTACGGTCATATGAAGCCCAATGATCAAAAAATGTTCGTTTTCAAGGAATCGCTCTTGTTTTTTTTTTGGCTTCGACACGTATCGCAATTTTACATGAAGTTTTGGTTTTCTTTTTGAGGTTTTACTGAGTATTTGGAGTTGTATTGCATAGAGTCGCTAACTAACAGTGCAATAGTTTTCATGATAAGCATTAAGAGATCCTATCTAGAGCGTTGAGTGGACAGCTAATGGCTGTAAAGACTTTAAAACTGATTTTGCGATAAATTTTTTCAACATTAACCGATCGTGCAATAACAGGACGCCCTTCCTTTCGACGGCAACCAAAGTTAATCTGGTTAGCGGTTTTATCTTCTAACTATTTGTTATATGACTTCAAAATTTAAAAAAATTGAAACTTTCGTATTATTGGTTTGTGTTGAAAGCTTTTCACATTATCTTAAAATTGGTGTCATCCATTGGTTTAGAGAAGACGTTCAATGAATCATCGCTAAAGATTTCAGAAAGAAAGCTTATGGTTTATAACTGGCTTCGACTCTATTCTCATTTTTCTGCAGAATTGTTGATTTTTGCCTGGAATTTTTGTTGTTTCCATTGTAATACGGTTTATTGTGATGTCTTAATGGTTACCTATGCTTGAAAAATGTCTATGTTCTCCAATTGAGACATAACTGAGCGTTTCTATTGGCTTCCGTTGAAAGCTATTGAATTTAATTGCTGTTAAGACTTTAAAAAGATTTTTCGAGAAGTTCTTTTAACATTAATCGATCTGAAACTTTTTATCGTAATTTTGCTTCCTTCTAGAATCTTAACACTTTATCGTAATATTGATATTTTCATTGGCTTAGAGAAGACGTTTAATGGATTAGACATACAGATTTCAGAGAAAAGCTCATAGTTTAAACAGCTTCGACACTTTATCGCTTTTTTCTAAATAGTTTTTGGATTTTGCCTGTATTTGTTTTTTATAGTCAGTGACTTATTGTAATTTCCAATTGTTGACGTATAAACAAAAAAACGCTTTTCCGTCTCATCGAGTACTAACATAGCGTATTCATTAGCTTCCGTTGACAGCTATTGAGTTGAAGGGCGCTGCTACTATGGTTTCCTAAGAATTTTCGTGGCTTTAATTTATTTGTTCATGTCCGTTCCTTAAGTGGACTCAAAAAGTTAAAAAGAAGAATTCCATTTCTAAAATTAATTGGAAGTACAAAACTTTTCACTGAAATTTAAATTTTTTATTGGCCTCGACACATTTCTCGCTCAATTTTTTTTTTGCTGAATTTGCTGTTTTTGCCTGTTCCTTTTATTCTTTAGGTAGCCGTAAAATGCTGACCGGTCTCATAAGTTTGTAATTGGGGATTGAATGGAAAATTTTCCTGAAGCAGTAAGTTTTTAGCGACTATGTTTAAGATTTCTAATGATTTTTCAATTTTTTTCTGTTTTTGTTCTTTTCGTTAACTTGTAACTTATTCTCATCATTTAGAGGTCTCATGCAATTCCTTGTATTTGAAAAGTTACAAATTCATTGATTTTTTGAAGTAACTGATGTTTTGTTTGTAGGACATGCCTTTTCATAAAAAATTATGTGACTGGTGCATTTGTGTTTCTTTTTCTCTTCCATTAGCACAATCGCGTAATAACAGATCCCAATGATTTTCAAATGTGGCCCACCTTATTTATTCATTCGGTATAATTTTAGTTGAATTACTGTAAAAAGAAATTCCTAAAAAAATTACATGATGATCAGATAATAGCTAATGGTTTTAATGACTTCACTAATTTGTGTTTTCGCAATGCTTGTAATTTGTTGTTCGTAATTTCTTGAGTTTTTCTGCATCTTTTGTCCGTTCCCATGGCCTAGTCTAACCAAAGTCAGGTCCCATTGGTTTCATTTGGTTTTGTTTTTTCATATATGAAGATTTAATTGGTTAAAAGCTAATGATTTTTAAAGACTTTTGAAATTATTTGGTTTAAAAAATTTTGGTTTCTGCCTCATTATTTCTTTTTTCTGTCGACTTGTTACCTAGTCTCAACAAACAATCCCATCTGCTGTGTAGTTAAAAAAATTAATTTATGTAGTTATTGTTTTGTCTGATTGTATTTTGACGTGCTTTCTAGGTGCTTTTATATCAGTTTTTGCAGTGAAATTTTTGTTTTTGCTTAATTTTTGTTGTTGTTTTTTCTTGTAGTATTTTTAATAGCGAATCTTGTTGTAATAAGGCACGCCATGGTTTAATTCAATTAATAGTTTAGTTGTGCAACGATTTTTTTAATACTCAAACATCTGTTTTGATGATCTCTTTGTCAAAAATGTTAGTCAGAAGACAGTTAAGTCAAAATGTAGATGAGCGCGGGTCCGAACATCATGTGCAAACGCACATTACCGAGCCTCCTTGTTTTTATAGCTGCAAAGCTGCAAGCTGATTGGAGTTATATTGCGATGCTCTTGGTTTTTTCACGACTGGAAGAGGAGTTTTGGCTTCCTTAAGATTTTTTTTAACGGAAGTACTATTCGTTCAGAAGTTGTTTTGACCTAAAAACGAAAGTGAGTAAAATTGCAGTATGAACCAGTTTTCTCTGAGCGAGAGATGTTTATTGGTCTTGGGCTGCGTTTAGTAAAAGACTTTTTGACTTTGAAAAGTATTTTTTGACAGAATGGCACATATAGATAACCGTTTTTAGCAGTTTTTTCGTCTAAATTGCCCAGTTTTTTTGCAAAAAATAGAATGATTTCAGCTTTTTCTTAGATTTTCGTCATTTCTTTGAATTACAATTGATTTCATTAACCGTAAGGCAATACTGATTTTGCTAGAAAGTCTTTTCCAAAATTGTTACTGATTACTATTTATTGCAATTTTTTTGTGGCCTTGGTATTATTTTTGAACTCTTTGCCTTTGATTATTATTCTGTTGCTTATGGTTTTTCTATTAATTAAATTTTTGAATTAGTTTTCACTCATGATTTCTATCATATATAGAACAAAAAAGCAATAGTTGTTGTTTTTGTCCTAATTGCAGTGATTAATTGCTCTTGAGCGAAGTTCATAGTAGTTTTTTAAACGTGTTGGACGTTTTTCATTCGATTTTTTCTCTTGACCATTTTGCGTATTTCGTCCAGAACATTGTTTGACTTCTCAAGTGACTTTTTCACGCTTTCGTTCTTCATTTGGAGTTATCTCTATCACTCTCACTCCGAAGTAAAGCTTGTTGCTAATATAAAGTTGGCTGCAGCAAAGCAGGAATAATTGCCAAATAGCACATTCGGCAGTTCATATGGTTATGAAAGGGGAGGACAATGGTTCGAATCCCGGTGGGGTAAAATGTTTTTCCGCCCGCCTGTCGTTCGAGAGCAACTCTTCCGACATTAGTCGGTTTATGTTTAGAAATCTAATTGTACTGGTTTTCTGATTCTTTAGCATTCTTTAAATTTGATCATTCTTTTTGAAGAAGTTAACTTAATTTCTTAGATTATTATCTGCCGTTTGCTTTCGCGATCTTTTAGAAACTAGAATCGTGACTTTTTAGGGCAAATAATAGCCCTGTCTGCTTTTTGAGCTTATCAGCATTTTGACCATCCTAATTATTTCGGATTTATTTGAACGTTACCAAAGGTTTTCAATAATCTAAGATCTTGCTGCTTTTTCTTTCTCTTGGTGACTGTGGTTCATTTTCTGAATGACTTCTTCCTCTCAATTAAGTCGTTTGCGCGCGTGATGTCATTTCTCACTCTCTTTAGCAAAAGTTTTTTGGGTGATTAGATTTTGATCACAAGTGACTTACCTCACTCAATAAAATGACTTTTGCACTTTAAAAATCAAGTTTAGCTTGAATTGGTCTAAGGTCAAAGGAGCTCATATGTACAATGAAGGTCCCTAGTAAAAGGCTTCTGCGGAATGAATTTTAACAAGCTTTATTAATTTATCGCTAAATGTTTTTTACCTTGCTTTCTGAGCGGCCTCGATTTTTTTCAATTTAGATCTATCTCTGTTTCTATCTCTACTGTACGGCACGCAGGTCTTTTCTTTTGCAGCTATTCCGGCTATGTTTTTCCAATTTGAGTAGTATAAAAACCATTACGTTGAATCATCCCGTGTAACTAATCTACTTTTTATAAAGGGCTTGCAGTAAGTGACTCGTTGTGAGTCCGTGGTGGTATTACAAGTGTCTACAGGTAATTACGTGCAATCCCAGGTTGAGGTGCCATCCGGAAGTGAACTCTGATCAGACCAAGTCCAACGCACACGGTGTGTTCCCAGACCAAAATTACAGGGTCTGGGATTTGGTTCCAGCGCACAATAGTATGATCAGAGGTCACTTCGGTCTGGGGATGGTATGATAAGAGGTCACTTCGGTCTGGAGATGGTATGATCAGAGGTCACTTCGGTCTGGGGATGGTATGATCAGAGGTCACTTTGGTCTGGGGATGGTATGATCAGAAATCACTTCAGGATGGGAATGGTCTGATCAGAGGTCACTTCCGGATGGCACCTCAACCTGGGATATGAAAGCTACTTCCGAAAACAGCGCTTTTCACGCTAGGCTTAATTGGGTGCTCGAGGTTTTCACTTAAAATGTATTCACTCATAAAACGTTCTGGGTAGATAACGGTTGTCAGAATCAGTTAAAGGCCATTTAAGATTAACAGTTTATTTTACAGGAAAATATTGTGTTCAGACCTTAACCAGTTTGTGAAATTAGAACTTTCAGTAAGTCTCGTAAAACCTGAGTAAATTGTTTGACCAGAAACTATGCGTGGACAAGATTGAAGGAAAGTAAAAAAAAAATTTTGCAATAAACTTGAGTCAAATTCCCTAGTCATTTCCCTTGTCAAATTCTACTATCAAGTAGAATTAGTTGCAATCAAATGAAGTTCGTTGCAATTATAGTCGTGTTAATCTGTTTTGCAATTTTCGAACTACGTGCAAAACTGGATAAAAGTCAAAAACCGGTGGGTATCAAGTCGCTGAGTAGTGCTCTTAAGAGCTTTACTAGACTCGTGTGCAAACCTCAACTTTCCACCCAGGTCGCGGACTCCCTGCCCTCGCCCGTTTTATCCCCCTCATTCACCGCCTTTTCCGTTTATCAGTTAAGTTTACCTCTCAGCCCCAGGAATGTACCGACAAAGCCATCTGCTCGCCAGTCGTTTGGGAGAATTTTGCGCGACGTTAATTGATTGTCTTAAAATTCAAATGGAGTAATTATTCACTTCATTGATCATGACAGCTCGAACGGCCAAATTCTCGATATTTCCATGTTCTCAAAGTTACAGTTACCCTCGTAGCTTTGATTGTTACCCTCGAAGCGTCTCTGTGAAAGCTAAAATCACAAATTAATCACTGTGTACATTTTGAACATTCACAACTTGCAAATTATATATGCTCACTAACCTGGGGGGATATATCAACTTTTCGTTAGAGTTATTTTGCGGCCTTAAAAAACGTGATAAAAAGCATGGAGGGTGTGGTACGGTTGTACCATAATTTAGTTCTCATTTATTAAAATGTACTTAATTAATTTATACTTGTCCTTGTAAAACTAAAAGTCAGTATTCACATAACTATAAATTACCGCCGACTAAAAAGTCATTATTTCATACCGTTCACACCTCCCACTTTTACTCAACTATTCATTCTTTTGAATCTCCTTACTGAATTCAGTTGTTCGCAATCTAATCTATTTTCCACTAGACAAAATCCTAGCGGATTTGAAGGAGAAATCCAACCTCATTTAGTTCCCCTACATTCGCACCGCGATTGTGGCTAATTCTAAAAGTAACAATTCATTTATCTTTGAAAGCTTGGATTCGCACCTCAAATCCATACATCTAAATCTACGTGGATTCACAGCACGATTGTACCCTATAGTCAGGGATATCACAGAGGGCATTAGAGTAGTAAAAAAAATGACTGGAACCTCAACGGGGGGGGGGGACGGACATTTTTGGAAGCCTGATTTTCTCGGCCCGACAACAACGGGGTGGGACAATTGAAAATTTTGAAAATCTGAATAAAATGTTCCCCTATTTTTTTCGCCGAAAATGCAAATTTTGAAAAAAAAAATTTTTTGTTCCTCATATAAGGGTGGACAAACAATTGTAAAATTTTTTGAAAAATTGGTTCGAAAAAATTTTTGTCCATTTTTTGGCTTCAATCAACGTGAAATGTATGTATGTATGTATGTATGTATGTATGTATGTATGTATGCATGCATGTATATGTGTAACGTGTATATGTATATTTGTATATGTACGTATGTATGTATGTAAGTATGTATGTATGTATGTATGTATGTTTGTGTGTATTGTTGTATGCATGTATGAATGTATTTATATATGTATATGTATGCATGTATGTGTATGTGAGTATCTATATATGTATGTATGTATGTATGTATGTATGTATGTATGTATTATGTAAATGTATATATGTATATGCATGTATATATGTAACGTGTATATGTATATATGTATATGTATGTATGTATGTATGTATGTATGTATGTATGTATGTATGTATGTATGTATGTATGTATGTATGTATGTATGTATGTATGTATGTATGTATGTATGTATGTATGTATGTATGTATGTATGTATGTATGTATGTTTGTGTGTATTGTTGTATGAATGTATGAATGTATTTATGTATGTATATGTATGCATGTATATGTATGTGAGTATCTATATATGTATGTATGGATGTATGTATGTATGTATGTATGTATTATGTAAATGTATATATGTATATGCATGTATATATGTAACGTGTAATGTATATGTATATATGTATATGTTTGTATGTATACATGTATGTAGGTATGTATGTATGTATGTATGTATGTATGTATTATGTAAATGTATATATGTATATGCATGTATATATGTAACGTGTATATGTATATGTATATATGTATATGTTTGTATGTATACATGTATGTAGGTATGTATGTATGTATGTATGTTTGTGTGTATTGTTGTATGCATGTATGAATGTATTTATGTATGTATATGTATGCATGTATGTGTATGTGAGTATCTATATATGTATGTATGGATGTATGTATACATACACACATTCAAACATACATACATACATACATACATACATACATACATACATACATACATACATACATACAAACATACATACATACATACATACATACATACATACATACATACAAACATATATACTTACAGACATACATACATACATACATACATACATACATACATACATACATACATACATACATACATACATACATACATACGGATTTCAAGAAAAACAAGTTTTTACCTAAGTATGTGCACGCACAATTATGGTCATAATCACCTATGTCCATAAATGCATACATAAATTGGTGAAAACAACAGTAAAACAACTAACCTGTTAGTAGATGTATAAAATCATTAATGATATATTAAATGGAGAGTCATCAGATCATGTTCAAACATATTCAGGGTCACAAAACTGTCCAAAATAAATTGACCAATCGGAGTGCTTGATTTATTATTCAAGTTGACAACCAATCGGAATTGAAAGATTTTTAAACAAAAACTCTAAACGCTCACGTTCAGTAAACAGTAAATAATGAACACAATAGGAACAAAAGACATCAAGCTCATTCATGAGAAAGTTTTATCACTGAGAGGTAACATAAATTATACACACATATCTTATCGACAATTATATTTCGTAGATGCTTGTTCTTTGTTAGATCCAGAAGTTGACGGAGAAATAGCACTTAAATTTAGACCCTATGGTGGTTTCATTGGAATTGATAATTCAAGACTAGATCCTTTTTTGAAACGGAGCAAAGTGCTACGACTTCATGCTGCATTGCATGACGCCGCTGGATTTTAAAAAGATTGCCGAAACAAAGGCCCTGGATATGTTTACGCTTTCCGTTACTCACCAGTAAACAATTGTCTTTTTGGAAACCTGACAGGAATATTATTCATTCTATCAGTGAAAATTTTTCATTCACAATTTACTCAACTATTCATTCTTTTGAATCTCCTTACTGAATTCAGTTGTTCGCAATCTAATCTATTTTCCACTAGACAAAATCCTAGCGGATTTGAAGGAGAAATCCAACCTCATTTAGTTCCCCTACATTCGCACCGCGATTGTGGCTAATTCTAAAAGTAACAATTCATTTATCTTTGAAAGCTTGGATTCGCACCTCAAATCCATACATCTAAATCTACGTGGATTCACAGCACGATTGTACCCTATAGTCAGGGATATCACAGAGGGCATTAGAGTAGTAAAAAAAATGACTGGAACCTCAACGGGGGGGGACGGACATTTTTGGAAGCCTGATTTTCTCGGCCCGACAACAACGGGGTGGGACAATTGAAAAATTTGAAAATCTGAATAAAATGTTAAAAAAGATTGCCGAAACAAAGGCCCTGGATATGTTTACGCTTTCCGTTACTCACCAGTAAACAATTGTCTTTTTGGAAACCTGACAGGAATATTATTCATTCTATCAGTGAAAATTTTTCATTCACAATTGTTTCGTGAATTGGAATGCTAGAAAATTTTGGCAGCAAAACCACAAATATTATTGTCCTCGATCTCGAAGGTTTCAAACTCAAGTCACTTGGATTCATTATAAAAGAACTCAGTTTGTGTTCCAGTTACAACGATACAATATTTTAAAAACCGCCGCTTAAATTCGCTGATTTACCCGCACACGATAGACAAACTGTTATTTGGCTGACCAATAACCTACACGGTCTTGATTGGGACGAAGGTGATATACCTTACTGTGATTTGAAAACAATCTGTCTGAGTTTCAGCTTCCGATTCACACGAAAAAATTTTTTTGCCAAAGGCATTGAAAAGTGTGAGCTCCTCAGTAAGCTTTTACAAAAAACTGTTTGTAATCTGGAAGGTCTAAATTGTCACCGAATCTCAGAGATAATATCAGAAGAACAAGTTCCCTCCTGTTATCATCATTCAAACTTTCGTTCAACAAACGATCAATTATCAAATCACTGCGCGGAACGTAAAGCAAGAATATTTTCACAGTGGACACAAAGTGATGCACAGAGAAGACACGGCAACATTAACAACTTATCTGTCAGACAACTTGAAGATATTGACTTGCTTGACTCCACTTGACGATCAGCCGATTGTAATATTCAACAGAGTTCAGGATCCCTCTCCACCAATACAGAATAATTTTTTAAGTGATCAACAGAACCGAGCGAACAATCTCAACAATAAGCCAAACACAGCACAACAACCGCGTTACAACTCGCTTTATAGCGCAGCAATTTTGCAACCGTTATTTTGCAAAGCGTTATTTTGCAACCATTACTCTTTCTCCCGACGAGCTAGACAGCTTTAGGGCTTTCCTGCCCGTGATAGATAATTTCTATCACTTCCAACTGTACATAAAAAATAAACAGAGAGCTCGAGAACATCGGAATCAGTTCAATCATGGCTATGAACCAAACAAACAAGAAGCCTATGCAGTACCCCAAAGAGCAGCGAATCCCACGTTGGAAGTAATGGGCGGACAAAAAAGTTTCTCAATTTGGATTGAAAAAAACACCACCAGAACGTGAGATATCACTTAATGAGATGCCGAATGAGTTGTGGTTATATGTCTTGGAGCACCCCGAAGTTGAAAAAGTCTTCAATCAACCATCGTTCGAGGAAAATGATTCATCAACCGTTTGTTATAAACTAGAGATAAAAAGTCATATTAAAGGTTTCAATTTGTTTGAGTTCTGGTACATGAAACAGTTGCCCAGTAAATAATTCAAAAATTTAACAATTTATATCATCCTTGTTTCAATTCACTTTTCAATTAATTATTTTTCTCCAATGAATCAAAGAGACCAGGCTGACGCCGGTATCATTAATTTAGTCTTTGATGTGAACAACAAAGAGAGGCCCCCATGGCGTTGTTGTTCAAATTCAACAGTGCCAAGGTCCGAAGTAATATTTTTTGTTCAAGATAGTATCATTGTCTTAATGATCATTCTTTGCTTCTCTATGCTCTTTCTATTATCAGAATGCTGTGAAGAGAAATCAGTTTGGATTGCTCTCTTATCGAGTTTAGTTGGTTACATTTTACCTAATCCCAAACTATGAACAAAGTTATTCTTACATATGAAAGATGACAGGGTATTCATGTCTATTGAAGGACCAAGTGGTTGTGGTAAAACAGAACTCTTATTTCGAATGCTAAAAGGTTCGACCTTTTATCCACGCTTTGAAAAAAAATATTATTTTTACAAAGAAATCCAACCACTTTTCAAAGATATGCAACGAGTTATACCAGGGATTGAGTTTCTAAAATACTCAGGCTTTGATATAACCAAAAATCTATCACATTGTCTGCTTATCTATGACGATTCATGTGAAGAAATCTTCAACGATAAAGAATTTGTAAAAATAGCTACCTCAGGACGTCATCGCAAATTACATGTTATGTACGTCAAGCATAATTTGTTCCATCAAAGCAAATGGTCCAGAACCATTGATCTGAATATAACACACATGATATTATTCAAGTCGCTTCGTGACATTCAACAATTTGAATATCTTGGAAAACAGTTGAATTGTCTCCAACTGATAAATGAAGCGTACAAACTAGCAACTGCGGAGCCCTTTGGACATTTGATGATTGATCTCGACCCAAAAACCAGTCAGGGTTTACGTTTTCCTTCGCAACTAATTGGACCGGATTCCTCTATTTTTTACATTTCGTCCCCTGAAGCAGTCATTACAACAATTACAAATGAAAAAGAAACGTTTGCTTATGCTCAAGCAATGGGCAAATAAGAGGAATGAGAACACAGCTCAAATAGAAATATTAAATCAGGGCGATTTCATTTGGTTCTTGAGTGACTGTGTGATGAACGTGCTCTCTGGAGTTGTACCAATCAATAAAGTTGAATTTAAAAAAATCGAGAACCCACTACGTAAACTTGCAGACAGGTGAATTGAAAAAAGTGAGAGAATCCAAATTTTTTGATCAGATTCTGGAATTCGTCTAATTAAACTGATTGCGTTACCTTGTATTGCTTTTCTGGAGCAAAATGCACACTGAAGAGTTTGTGCTAATTCCTCGTCAAATGTATGCGAATGAACAACCTCAAATTGCTCAACTTCTCAACAATAAAAATGTCCGAGAGAAAGCAAAACAAATATCACTGTTGCAAAGAAGCAAGTCTCCACCAGCACCTTCTACCACGCAACAAGACACGCAACAGCAGACCGATAATATTTTGGAGAAAATCAAAGATGAGTTGAATGAGACTAGAGATGACAAAATTGATACAAAAATTTCAACTGAAATCAAGGAGCGAGTTTTGAGAGATATTAAACACCTTGATAGAAAAAAGTTTGAAAAAGCGAGCATAATATTGGAAAAAATAGAAGAGTCAGAATCTCTATCGCTGGATCAGACATCAAGACTAATGGTTAATAAGTCAAGCACGGGAATTCTTGTCGCAGATTTTCTTTACGATCTACAACAAACAACATCTAAGCTTTCACTTGAACGTTACAAAGTCCTGACCTTTCTAGATATCAGTTCACAATTAACTTGTAATACATACGCAAAAAAAATTCTTGCCTTATCACTAAACGAAAAGTTACAGTTGTTTGAGGATGAACCAGAAAACGAAGAATCAGGAGTCTCGAGAACAGAAGAATCAAAAGCTTCTGGCGACGATGAAGGAAGCTTTGAAGATGCAAAAGACGAAATCCAACCGTCTAGCTCGTGGACAAATTACATCCTCTCACGTTAAACAATTGAACAAATCATACACAGAAGGTAATGCAGCTTTTGGTAGCATTGCTAACTTGAAGAAAACAAGTCGTTTACCATGATCCAAAGTGGTTCAATACCTTCAGTCGAAAGCCCCATACACAAAATACAAACAATTCGGAAAATTCAATATCATTTCCATCAAACATCAATAATGTAAACTCAGCCGAAATAGTTGCGTATGTCAGTTCTGGCGCTGAACTTGATGCTTCACATAACCGCACCGGACAACTTCGAAGAATTCGCAAAGGTATATACAACAGTTCAGAAGAGCTTCTGGAAGAAATTTTTCGAATCGCTCAATTGAAACAGTTTGACTATGATTTTGACACTGTAACGCAAAAGTTAGTTTTGAAATTTGGACCTAACGAAGGTTTGTCATTCGAAGATGAAAAAGTACCCAGTATTCCTGGTATTAAAGGAATAAGAGATATTTCGAATCATAGTTTTGTTCATATTGGTTACAAGTCAGAAAATGCAGGCAACTCTTTGAACCGACATGTTGGAGATTTTCCAGTTGATATTACTTGCGGATCACAGTTAATATTATTATACATTGATGTAATTGAACATCAGAACGTTGGTGATGCGAGAGCTCCGGTAATAAAAATCATTGAGTCTGAAAGACGTTTGAGAAACGGTAGCATAAACACAGTGACACCCATACACCACAAGTCCTACACAAATTTGGATTACAAGCCAATATTATCAAACAACATTCAGAACATCCAGGTAGAGTTGAGAAACGAAACTGGAAAACTAATTCCTTCTACTGGAACCGGAAAAGTTATAGTCAGTTTAAAATTTCAAAAAATTATTTGATATGGAGGCATACTACAGCAATCAAGCATCTCAATCAATGCCGCATTTTTCCGGACACTACAGACAAAGGGGCAGCGGTTTTGGAGCGCTTGCTGCAGGTATTGGAAGAGTTGCTCTGCCAATAGCACGCAAATTTCTCTGGCCCGCAGCGAAATGATTAGGCATGATTTACTGGTTCAAGGAGCACCGGAGTTAGTAGAAGTTGCAACCAAAAGAAAGTCAGCAAAACAAGCACTGAAAAGTACAGTAGCCAAAACAGCTCGCAAACAAATAGGTGGATCTCTCCAATCACGTATTGCATCAGGTCGTAAAATAATTAGACGAAAAATATGACAATACACGAGACATCGCTCAAACCAAAAACACAAAAAATGTCAACCAGAAGAATCATTTCTCGAAAACCCCGTCCAAAAAGAGGTTGTCTGGATTTTTTCTCGCGAGTGAAAAATGCGAACTAATATTGTGATACCATCTGAAGCCACTCACAGTTCTTTAGACTTATTTGAAAAACCACCTTTGCTGGTAACATTTGATCAATCATTCGAGCAAAAAACAGGACCGCTTTAGTCGCCTTCAGGATCTTCATTGGAATTTGAAGTTGTTGGTGATCGCAACAATTTTATTGACTTGCAAAAAATTTACCTGGAGATCAAGTGTCGAATACTTCAAACAGATGGAACGCATTTGCGCTACACAGCTGGTGACGCTAATGCCAGTGTTCTTCCATATTTTGCTAACAATACACACAAACATACATACATACATACATACATACTTACATACATACATACGTACATATACAAATATACATATACACGTTACATATATACATGCATACATACATACATACATACATACATACATACATACATACATACATACATACATACATACATACATACATACATACATACATACATACATACATTTCACGTTGATTGAAGCCAAAAAATGGACAAAAATTTTTTCGAACCAATTTTTCAAAAAAGTGTTTGTCCACCCTTATATGAGGAACAAAAAAATTTTTTTTCAAAATTTGCATTTTCGGCGGAAAAAATAGGGGGGACATTTTATTCAGATTTTCAAAATTTTCAATTGTCCCACCCCGTTGTTGTCGGGCCGAGAAAATCAGGCTTCCAAAAATGTCCGTCCCCCCCCCCCCGTTGAGGTTCTAGTCATTTTTTTATACTCCTCATTAGGTCGCTGTGCAGTTTAACCCCTCCCCCGCTACCGGACCCTCACCCTCCCAACCTTACACTCCCTTGGCCGCGGAGTGATAGTGAGGTTCTTATTAGTCTCAGTGATGTATTTACAATTGAAAGAATTTGGATGGCATTGGGATGTCTTATTACAACTCAAAAGAGTTTTGGTGGAGCGTGTTTTGTTGAGCGACATAAACGAAAAATTTTGGAGTGTAATTAAGACGATGTAAAATAATTGCCGAAGCCGAAAATTAAAAATTTGTGTTAAATTATTGAACAAAACTGAAGTGCAGAGAGATGTGATTTTCTATTTAGGCCATATGTGAGAGGGCAATATAAGTAGGTTTCAGAAAAATATGCACTTTTAAGCTCTGGTTTTTGGAAGCAATTTTTTTAGCTCATTTGTTATTACAATGATTTTTCCACTGGGCTGCAATATAGTTTTTCAAGGTTTTTAATTGCTCTCAAATGAAGGTTAATTTATGTTTTCCCCATTTACTTTACATTTTAGCCATAACAAACAAATGAGAACAATTTCCATCTGTTTTCGGTATTTATTTTGTCGATTCATCTTATTTTTGTTATTTCTCTCTCTTTCTCTCTCTGACTGCTCTGTGTAACCAGGAATTGGCTCCTCGTAGATCGGTTGCAATTTTTCAAGTTTCGATTAAGGTGTCTAGATTGATGTTTTTCGAGAAGTGCGAGATTAAATTGGATCTTTTATTTCTTTCATCGAAGTCGAGGACCCGATGTCGGCTTTTTTCCACTAGTATTCTTACTTCTCCTTTGAATTTCCAGTCCGTCCAGTTAATGCCACTTTTTCATTGCTGTCTAAAATATTTCTAATTGTTTAGTTTTTTATATATAACTTGTTTCGCTGTATTTCTCCAATCTTAATTTGATTTTTTTTTCTTGGTTCTGGCAGAAGTCATTGTAAAATTCAAGATAATGGGACAATTATCTGCATGCGTTTAAGATAGGAGCTTTTTTCAGGAATTGTTTGGGCGAATACAAACTCGGTTGTTATTTCTCTGTTTTTCAAATTTTTGTTGCTTCTACAGTTTTCTGCAAATTTCTGGAAACTACATGAGCTTTTGTGCATTTATTTTGTGATAGAAGTTTTTTGCAAATAAAACACACTGACATGAATTTCTTTATTCTATTTATTGGGATTCTTTTCTAATCACTTGTGTAATGTGTTAAATCGTCTGACAAGCTGTGTTTCTTCGCTGTGAAGAAGAAGTTGATAAAAAGGCAGGTGATCACAACGTTGCCGTTCCTTCCCTCTTTGTCGTATCATGTCTGTATGTTCCTATTATTACAAGTTTAAAATTTCAATGATTTGTTTTACTGTGTGGTTTCCTTACATGACATCACAAGTTACATCACAACTCTTTCCCTTTCTTCATGACTTTCAAAACCTTATAACATTACGAAGTGATTCAGAACCAACAATAATAGGGCGCTTTACACAAATTAATGGAGAAGTTAATAATGGGCATCAACCCCCTCGGGGCCGAAAACCTAACCCTAACCTTACGGGGGTTTGAAGTACACATGTTGCAGCTCAACGGCTGGTCTGGTTAAAGACCCTAAAGTTGTTTTTAATTCGCAAGACCTATTGGTTTTGTCGGGTCTGATGAAAACTCTGATGGCACGTCCTAGAGGCCAGATTCCCCTGGGAGTCCACTCCTCCAGCAGCCAAACCACATCGTCCACTTCCAGAACAGCTTCTTTTGACGTCCACTTTCGTCTCTGATTCAGTGTGGGGACGTACTCTTGAAGCAGTCGTTTCCAGATCTGCTGCAACGAACCGTCTTGAAACCTAACATCTTGGAGGTTAGCCATTGGTGGCTGGAGGCCTACAGCCCGAAACCTTCGACAGTCGAAGCATATGATGGCAAAGCTTCTAAGGTTTTTGCGAACTCTAATGATATGAAATCATTGTTGGATGTAGTTCCTGGAATACTCTACGCCGAGATGCATGCAAATTTTGTGAAACTTCTGAAAGAAAAGTTTTACAATTGCCTCTTTTGCGTCAAGTATTGAAGGGTGCTTTGCCTCGAAAGGCAAAGAGCTTCGTATTGTGCTTCCACCAACGCGTAACATGCCATCTTTCACAAAAAGTGATAAGCCCAACAGGCAGTGTTTCTTCTGCAGATGTTTTCCGTTCATCAGATCCTTAACAGTTTCAGAAAACGAGTTGAGCTGCGAAACTTTAAAAAGATTAATTCCGGCTTTATAAATGTCTTCCAAGGCTAGTGCTCTGCGTTCTTTTGACTTTAGGTTATCAACGAACAAGAATACTTGGGCTGTTGCTCTCAGAAGTCTGGTCAATTTGGAAAGTTCCTCAATGTTGAAGACGGGTTCCAGTGCTGAAGTCTATCGCGCGTTCCATCGCGTGTGTTGATTCTTGAGGAGCAAAAAAGGAATTTCAGTTTTGTTCAGGATGTTTCAGAAACTCTGGTGAAAACGACCACAATGAGTTAATGTCTTCTGGTAGAATTCATCTTGATATGTGATCGGCAGGATTTAGCTTACCAACTATATGTCGCCAACAGTTGGTGCCCGAAAGTTTCTAATCTCCTGAACGCTGTCGACGATGAATGTCTTAATTTTTTCTTGTGACTTGATCCAGCCCAGAACAGCAGTACTACCACTCCAGAAGATTGTCCCTGATTGGAACAGATAAATGAGGAGTGACGATTTGCCATAGACGACACTCTAAGACAGCTGCCGGTAATTCCAAACTTGGAATGCTTATTTGTTCTTTGGGTGCAACTTTAGCGCGCCCAGTGACAAATTAGGTAGAGATTTCTGTGTCATTAGACGTTTTAGTGTATATGATGGCACCGCATGCTAACTTTTATAAGCCACAAAGCAAATGTAGCTGATTGGTGCCACTACTGATATCCGAATGTGATAAGCTGCGTGGCATTTCAATTTGTGGTGAGTCGAGATATTTGTCAATCCACTCCTGAATTGGTTGCCGTTTTGACTCAGAGAGCAATTCGTCCCATGATAGGCCTTCTTTTCAGGTATCTTGCAAGATTAATTTCAGTGTGATTACGATGGGAGCTATTATCCCGTGGGTCAAACAGGCAAGCGATCAAGGACAACAGTTTGCGCATATTGTACTGGGAAGCGACTTGATCTATCTTCGAAAAAATTTTGAAAAAATTTATTAAAAGTTGTATCACTCGGAGAATTCCACAGCAGCCCAAGAACTCGATGGTCTTCAATTTCACTTTTGATGTGCTCAGATTCGAGCATCTCCAGAGCAATAGGCACGTTGGTTACAAACTTTGCCAAATTGAATTCACACTTCTGGAGAGTCGACTTTAAATCAAAGGCAGATAACTGAGCATTTTCCGTGCTTCGGAAGGAGTGAACAAAATCATCCAAACTTTCGTTGACGAGATGAATAAATTCCTGTCTTGAGACAAAGTCTTGAGCAGTGCGTTCTAAGACAAATATGGCAGTTGCTGGTGAAAAACGTGCACCGAAAATCAGCTTTGTGTACTGATTTTGCCTGATAGTTTGATATGTTGGCCACATGAAACGGAGACAAGATAGATCTTCAGGTAATATGGCTTTTTGCATAAACATAGACTCTATATCAGCCATTAAGGCTATTGATTTTTCCAGGAGACGAAGCAAGATAAAAGTTTAAGTGTTTATCAAATCGGGTTCAGACAAAAAAATTGTGTTTAACGATTAGCCTTTGAAAACTGAGGCGGCATTGGCTACTCGTCGTACTTTTCCTGATTTGTTGGGGTTACAAACCGGATGATGAGGGGGTACCATACTCTTTACGGCTGCGGATTTTCAAAGACCACTTGCTTTACGTAATCTTTCTCGAGATTAGTTTGCAGGGTTGCATCGTATAGATCACTCAACTAATGATCTTTGGAGTGCCGACGTTGCAGGCTGCTTAGTTGGGCTGTTGCTACTGGATAGCTGTTTTGTAATTGGACGTTATGCTTCCACAAGAGACCGATTTCATATCTGGTACTGTTGTGACGAATTGTCTTCTCAAATCTGTCCAGAGCTAATTCGTTGTCTTTTGATTTTTTTTTCGGTTCTTCTGGTTCAATACCGGCCTTGTCTAATTTCTAGAAACTGGTTACATAATCGCACAGCGGTTTCTCGTCATAAAATGTTGAGTACGTCAGAGCCTGATCGAATAGCCTGTAGCTCTGTGACAAAAATTTTGTTTCTGCATGTTAAGTTTCCTGAATAATAAAATTCAGCTTCTGTTAGGTATTGATGCGACACAGTTCATTCTCGAAAAAGAATTTCTACAAGGACCGACCGGAAATCCTTTTGCTATCAGAAACCTTTTAGGCTGGACAATAACGGAACAAATGAAACTTCATTTGTTCCGTTATTGTCCAGCCTAAAAGGTTTCTGATAGCGAAAGGATTTCCGGTCGGTCCTTGTAGAAATTCTTTTTCGAGAATGAACTGTGTCGCATCAATACCTAACGGAAGCTGAATTTTATTATTGCCCAGATTTGGTATTTTGATATGCTGCAAATGAGAGTAGGTTGCGCAAGTGTCAAATAATTCTTGCACAGTTGCGTCGCTAAATTTCCAAGTGCTAATGAAATGCACATAGTTTAATCTGAAGATTAATTCATCATCACAGCAGTTTCTCGTCATGAAATGTTGAGCATGTCAGAGCCTGACCGAATAGCCTGTAGCTCTGTGACAAAAAATTTGTTTCTGCATGATAAGTTTCCTCCGCTCTGCGTTTCATTTGTTCCGTTATTGTCCAGCATAAAAGGTTTCTGATAGCAAAAGGAGTTCCGGTCGGTCCTTGTAGAAATTCTCTTTCAAGAATGAACTGTGTCGCATCAATACCTAACAGAAGCTGAATTTTGTTGTGGCCCAGAATTGGTATGTTGATATGCTGCAAATGAGAGAAGGTTGCGCAAGTGTCAAATAATTCTTGCACTGTTGCGTCGCTAAATTTCCAGTTGCTAATGAAATGCACATAGTTTAATCTGAAAAGTAGTTTATCGTCACTACACCTACCAATATCAAGACGGACCAAATTCGCCTTGATAACTGATTGGTCAAAAGTGCGCATGACATTCAAAGCAAACTGAATTGCCTTTGGTTCTCTGATACCGTTTGCAGTTGTATCAAGTACATACGAAATTGTACTAACGTTGTCTAGTGTGGCGTAGCATTCCAAATTTTCCTCATTTTCACCAAAAAGTGTAACCGGGAAGACTTGCAGCTGATTCCAAATTTCTGCTGGAAAGCCAGGGTTGTAGGTTGGTGCATCAACTGTACTATTCATTTTTGTGTTCAACGGTTCGCACGGCGGGAATTGGGCTATTGTTAAGTTTGTTGTTTCGGTTCTTTTCTTCTGTTTTTCGGAGCCATGCAACAAACTATGATGCTTTCCATTACAATGATGGCAAACACTTTTTGATGCGCATTCTTTAGAGTGGTTTGCACTCAAGCAGTTAGGGCAGAGCGAGTGTTTTTTGACTTCCTAGTTACGTCTAGCTAAATAAAAATTGTTCAACTGTTGACATCAACTTGTGGCGCTGGATGCGTTTGTCACTAAATTCAAGCTGTGATTGACTGAGAAACCAGGTTGTTGATTGTTACTGTTTTGTTTTTGGCTGAAGTTATTACTTGACTGAATAGATTTTTGTTATTTCTCCGTTCATTGGGTCTATGTTGTTTGTTGGAGTTCCTCTACCCGTTTTTTTAGAACTGTTTTCTTTGTGAGCTGTTAGAACCAGTATGTTTGTTTCTTCAAATGTTTGCTCAAAATCCATTGCTGTTGTTTTGTTTTGGAGTTTCCTGCAGTTCTTCACAAGCGCGTGTGTGTCTGTCCATCCATTCCAAAAACTCCAAAAATCTTGGGTTTTGAATATTGCTGTCAATGGTGTGCTCACTCCATTTCATTAGCACGCGAATCAGCGTTGAAACTATGGGCTAAAAAAGTTTGAACTATTTTCCGCAGGAGTGCTGCAAAGTTATTTAGAGCTCTATAATCATTGGCTTGGGCACCCTGCCAGGCTTCTAGTTCTTGAGTAAGTGCAGAAACCACATTTTGGGGTTTTCCAAAGCGTCTATTTAATTCGTTTAGTGCATCAATGTATTGGTTGGACTGCATAGAAATCCTGATATACATTCCTTGGCAAGCCCAATGACAACATATTGTTGGTAGCTCATTCTTTCAGTGTTTGCGATATCAGGTTTATTATCGATTGGGGATGTGAACATGCTGCTCCATTTGTTCCACTTCGAATGATCACCATCAAGTTTTTGTATGCGAAAGTCAGCCTGTTCTTACAGATCGATGCGGATTTCAAAAACGGTAATTAAACTGACCTTGATCTGTATTAGAACTCCATACTAATGTAGTTGGGAACTGTCTTGCAAAACCATGATGGTTTTGCTGAGACACAGAACTTGATAGTCCGTAGTTAACAGGTGTTTGAGCATATTGATTGCTGGTTACCGAGGAGGCAAATGCTGTAGGTCATTGATTGCATGAAGATGACCTTGACCATATTAAAAGATTATATTTAAGTCTCGATGAACAAGCTACTGAACATTTTTGGGGGTGTAGCATAGCAGTTTCAACTGTGTCAGGTGCATGAACGAAACTTTCAATGATTGTTGGCAAATTGTGGACGTTCATCAATTTTTCAGTTACAAAATGTTTTCCACTCTCACGAAAATTTGGTAATGTCGCGTCTTGATTGGCAACTGTACACATTAGTTTGCTGTGAAGCAGGGCGCTGTAGGACCATGTTTGGAGTTGCATTGTGTTCGTGTATTCTAACACTAAAAACTGGTTCAGAGTCTTCATGCTGATTTGGAGCTGTTATTGAAAATTGATATTTAGAAGTGTCGGAATTTTCAGCCAAATTTGACTCAGTGTTCAAATGTTTGTCACCGATTGGCTCACTGATAATAATTCTAGTAGTCTCACCATCTCACCATTGGTGAGCTCCCTTGAATTTCTTGCGTTTGTCTCAACCACTGTCGAGGCTGTTGTTTGTTTGCTTCGATTATAGGCTGCACTGTTTGGATGTGAAGTAAGAACTTGGCGGTGCATTTCGTGCATTTTTGGGCTACTTCAATCTTCAATCGAATGAGTTGATCAGCTTCAGCTAAAGAACCTTCAACGTCCTGATTGTCTGATTCCGTTAGCTCACCAACTATATTTTTGATTTCCAAAAAACGTTTAACCGCTTCATATGTTAAAGAAACAGTTTCTGTTTCAGTATTATTGCTTATTTGAGCTTCTATCTCTTTTCTCAACTCCTTGATAGTATTTAGCCTTCTATAGAAGAGCCGTTTAGAGCCGGTGACTGATTGTTTTCGTCCTTTATTTTTCCTGTTGAACGCTTTTTAGTATTCATTAATTGCTGGTAAGCAGCCATAGGAACACGCAATTACATATGATGTTTGTTTGTTTGGCCGGATAGGCAATGGCATTTCTAAGTGTAAAAGAGCATGGCACGAGTAGTATGGAAGTACATACTGGAGCTGACAGTAGCAGCTGTGGCGTGGGAGTGCGTAGTCGCACGGCTGGTGGAGCAATGACAAGTCTGAGTGTCGAGAAGTATAGTAAGAAGTAACTAATGGAGCTGGCGATGGCAGCTGTGGTGTAGGAGCGCGTTGACGCACGGTTGTTGGAGCTAGGACACGTCTAAGTGTCAAGGACCATAGTAGGAAGTACCTACAGGAGCTGTCGACGGAAAATGTGGCGTGGGAGTGTGTTGGCGCGCGGCTAGTGGAGATAAAACGTGTAAGTTTCGAGGAGTATGATAGGAACTACCTACTGGAGTTGGCAAGCGCAGCTGTGGTGCGGGACTGCGTTGGCGCACGGCTGTTGGAGATAAGACACGTCTAAGAGTCGAGGAGTATGGTAGGAACTACCTACTGGAGATGGCGAGTGGAACTGTGATTTGTGAGGGCGTTGGCGCAGAGCTGGTGAAGATACGACACGTCTAAGGGTCAAGGAGAATGGTAGGAGGTATCTACTGAAACTGGTGAGGGCAGCTGTGGTGTAGAAGTGCTTTGGCGCACGGCTGTTGGAGCTAGGACACGTCTATGTGCGGAGGAGTATGGTAGGAAGCACCTACTGGAGCTGGCGAGGGCAGCTGTGATGTGGGAGTGCGTTGGCGCACAGCTGATGGAGCACTGACACGTCATGGTTTCAAGGAGTATGGTAGAAAATACCTACTGGAGCTTGCAAGGGCAGCAGTGGTGTATGAGTGCGTTGGCGCACGGCTGGTGGAGATAGGACACGTCTAAGTTTCGAGAAGTATGGTAAGAGGTACCTACTGGAGTTGGCAGGCCTAGCTGTGGTGCGGGACTGCGTTGGCGACCGAATGATGGAGCTATGACACGTCTGAGTGTCAGGGAAATTGTAGAAAGTACTTACTGGAGCTGACGAGGGCAGCTGTTGTGTGGTAGTGTGTTGGCGCACAGCTGATGGAGCACTGACATGTTTTAGTGTGAAGAAGTTTGGTAGAAAATACCTAAGGGAGATGGAGAGGGCAGCAGTTGTGTTTGAGTGCGTTGGCGCACGGCTGGAGGAGATATGACACCTCTAAGGGTCGAAGAGTATAATAGGAGGTAATTACTGAAACTGGTGAGGGCAGATGTGGTGCGGGACTGTGATGGCGCGCACGGCTGGTGGAGATAGGACACGTCTAAGTGTCGAGGAGTATAGTAGTAATTACCTAATGGAGCTGGCGAGAGCAGTTGTGATTTGTAAGTGCGGTGGCGCCCAGCTGGTGGAGATATCACGCGTCTGAGTGTCGAGGAGTATGGTGGGATGTACCTACTGGAGCTAGTGAGGGCAGGTGTTGTGTGGGAGTGCGTTGGCGCGCGATTGTTGAAGATACGACGCGTCTAAGGGTCGAGGAGTATGGTAAGAAATACCTAATTGAGCTGTCGAGGGCAGCTGTGAGTTGTGAGTGCGTTGGGCCACAGCTGGTGGAGATATGACACGTCTAAGTTTGGAGAAGTATGGTAGGAGGGGTCTACTGAAACTGCTGGTGAGGGCAGCTGTTGTGCGGGACTGCGTTGTCGCACGGCTGGTGGAGCAAGGAAAAGTCTGAGTGTCAAGAAGTATAGTAGGAAGTAACTACTGGAGCTGGCGATGGCAGCTGTGGTGTGGGAGTGCGTTGGCGCGCAGCTAGTAGAGACAAAACAAGTCTAAAGTTCGCGAACTATGGTAGGAAGTACCTACTGGAGCTGGCGAGGGCAGCTGTGATTTGTGAGTGCGTTGGCGCACAGCTGGTGGAGATATGACACGTCTAAGGGTCGAGGAGTATAGTAAGATTTACCTAATGGAGCTGGCGAGGGCAGCTGTGAGTTGTGAGTGCGCTGGCGCACAGCTGGTGGAGATATGACACGTCTAAGGGTCGAGGAGTATAGTAAGATTTACCTAATGGAGCTGGCGAGGGCAGCTGTGAGTTGTGAGTGGGTTGGCGCACAGCTGGTGGAGATATGACACGTCTAAGGGTCGAGGAGTATAGTAAGATTTACCTAATGGAGTTGGCGAGGGCGGCTATGATTTGTGAGTGCGTTGACACACAGCTGGTGGAGATATGACACCTCTAAGGGTCGAAGAGTATAATAGGAGGTAATTACTGAAACTGGTAAGGGCAGATGTGGTGCGGGACTGTGATGGCGCGCACGGCTGGTGGAGATAGGACACGTCTAAGTGTCGAGGAGTATAGTAGTAATTACCTAATGGAGCTGGCGAGAGCAGTTGTGATTTGTAAGTGCGGTGGCGCCCAGCTGGTGGAGATATCACGCGTCTGAGTGTCGAGGAGTATGGTGGGATGTACCTACTGGAGCTAGTGAGGGCAGGTGTGGTGTGGGAGTGCGTTGGCGCGCGATTGTTGAAGATACGACGCGTCTAAGGGTCGAGGAGTATGGTAAGAAATACCTAATTGAGCTGTCGAGGGCAGCTGTGAGTTGTGAGTGCGTTGGGCCACAGCTGGTGGAGATATGACACGTCTAAGTTTGGAGAAGTGTGGTAGGAGGGGTCTACTGAAACTGCTGGTGAGGGCAGCTGTTGTGCGGGACTGCGTTGTCGCACGGCTGGTGGAGCAAGGAAAAGTCTGAGTGTCAAGAAGTATAGTAGGAAGTAACTACTGGAGCTGGCGATGGCAGCTGTGGTGTGGGAGTGCGTTGGCGCGCAGCTAGTAGAGACAAAACAAGTCTAAAGTTCGCGAACTATGGTAGGAAGTATCTACTGGAGCTGGCGAGGGCAGCTGTGATTTGTGAGTGCGTTGGCGCACAGCTGGTGGAGATATGACACGTCTAAGGGTCGAGGAGTATAGTAAGATTTACCTAATGGAGCTGGCGAGGGCAGCTGTGAGTTGTGAGTGCGCTGGCGCACAGCTGGTGGAGATATGAAACGTCTAAGGGTCGAGGAGTATAGTAAGATTTACCTAATGGAGCTGGCGAGGGCAGCTGTGAGTTGTGAGTGCGCTGGCGCACAGCTGGTGGAGATATGACACGTCTAAGGTTCGAGGAGTATGGTAGGAGGTTCCTATTGAAACTGCTGGTGAGGCAGCGGTGGTGCTGGACTGTGTTGGTGCACGGCTGGTGGAGATAGGACACGTCTAAGGGCCGAAGAGTATGGTAGGAATTACCTAATGGAGCTGGCGAGGGCAGCTGTGAGTTGTGAGTGCGCCGGCGCACAGCTGGTGGAGATATGACACGTCTAAGGTTCGAGGAGTATGGTAGGAGGTTCCTATTGAAACTGCTGGTGAGGCAGCGGTGGTGCTGGACTGTGTTGGTGCACGGCTGGTGGAGATAGGACACGTCTAAGGGCCGAAGAGTACGGTAGGAATTGCCTAGTGGAGTTGGCGAGGGCGGCTGTGATTTGTGAGTGCGTTGGCGCACAGCTGGTGGAGATATGACACGTCTAAGGGTCGAGGAGTATAGTAAGATTTACCTAATGGAGCTGGCGAGGGCAGCTGTGAGTTGTGAGTGCGCTGGCGCACAGCTGGTGGAGATATGACACGTCTAAGGTTCGAGGAGTATGGTAGGAGGTTCCTATTGAAACTGCTGGTGAGGCAGCGGTGGTGCTGGACTGTGTTGGTGCACGGCTGGTGGAGATAGGACACGTCTAAGGGCCGAAGAGTATGGTAGGAATTACCTAATGGGCTGGCGAGGGCAGCTGTGAGTTGTGAGTGGGTTGGCGCACAGCTGGTGGAGATATGAGACGTCTAAGTTTCGAGGAGTATAGTAAGAGGTGTCTACTGAAACTGCTGGTGAGGGCAGCTGTTGTGCGGGACTGCGTTGTCGCACGGCTGGTGGAGCAAGGAAAAGTCTGAGTGTCAAGAAGTATAGTAGGAAATAACTACTGGAGCTGGCGATGGCAGCTGTGGTGTGGGAGTGCGTTGGCGCGGGGCTAGTAGAGATAAAACACGTCTAAGTTTCGCAAACTATGATAGGAAGTACCTACTGGAGCTGGCGAGGGCAGCTGTGGTGTGGGATTGCATTGGCGCGCGGTTGGTGGAGTTAGGACAGGTCTAAGGGTCGAAGAGTACGATAGGAATTACCTAGTGGAAATGGCGAGGGCGGCTGTGATTTGTGAGTGCGTTGGCGCACAGCTGTTGGAGATATGACACGTCTAAGTGTCGAGGAGTGTAGTAAGAATTACCTAATGGAGCTGGCGAGGGCAGCTGAGAGTTGTGAGTGCGTTGGCGCACAGCTGGTGGAGATATGACACGCCATAGGTTCGAGGAGTATGGTAGGAGGTGCCTATTGAAACTGCTGGTGAGGCAGTTGTGGTGCGGGACTGCGTTGGCGCACGGCTGGTGGAGATAGGACACGTCTAAGGGCCGAGGAGTATGGTAGGAATTACATGATGGAGCTGGCGAGGGCAGCTGAGAGTTGTGAGTGCGTTGGCGCACAGCTGGTGGAAATATGACACGTCTAAGTTTCGAGGAGTATGGTAGGAGGTGTCTACTGAAACTGCTGGTGAGGGCAGCTGTTGTGCGGGACTGCGTTGTCGCACGGCTGGTGGAGCAAGGACAAGTCTGCGTGTCAAGAGGTATAGTAGGAAGTAACTACTGGAGCTGGCGATGGCAGCTGTGGTGTGGGAGTGCGCTGGCGCGCTGCTAGTAGAGATAAAACACGTCTAAATTTCGCGAACTATGGTAGGAAGTACCTACTGGAGCTGGTGAGGGCAGCTGTGGTGTGGGACTGCATTGGTGCGCGGCTGGTGGAGATAGGACAGGTCTAAGGGTCGAGGAGTACGGTAGGAATTACCTAGTGGAGTTGGCGAGGGCGGCTGTGATTTGTGAGTGCGTTGGCGCACAGCTGGTGGAGCACTCACACGTTTTAGTGTGACGGAGTTTGGTAGAAAATGCATAATGAAGCTGGCGAGGGCAGCTGTGAATTGTGAGTGCGTTGGCACACAGCTGGAGGAGATATGACACGTCCAAGGGTCGAGGAGTATGGTAGGAGGTACCTACTAAATCTGGTGAGGGCATCTGTGGTGCGGGAGTGCATTAGCGCACGGCTGTTGAAGATACAACACGTCTAAGGGTCGAAGAGTATGGTAGGAGGTAGCTACTGAAATGGTGAGGGCAGCTGTGAATTGTGATTGCGTTGGCGCACAGCTGGTGGAGATATGACACGTCTAGGTTCAAGGATTATGGTAGGAGGTGCCTACTGAAACTGCTGGTGAGGCAGCCGTGGTGCGGGACTGCGTTGGCGCACGGCTGGTGGAGATAGGACACGTCTAAGGGCCGAAGAGTATGGTAGGAATTACCTAAAGGAGCTGGCGAGGGCAGCTGTGAGTTGTGAGTGCGTTGGCGCACAGCTGGTGGAGATATGACACGTCTAAGTTTCGAGGAGTATGGTAGGAGGTGTCTACTGAAACTGCTGGTGAGAGCAGCTGTGGTGCAGGACTGCGTTGTCGCACGGCTGGTGGAGCAGGGACAAGTCTGAGTGACAAGAAGTATAGTAGGAAGTAACTACTGGAGCTGGCGATGGCAGCTGTGGCGTGGGAGTGCGTTGGCGCGCGGCTAGTAGAGATAAAACACGTCTAAATTTTGCGAACTATGGTAGGAAGTACCTACTGGAGCTGGCGAGGGCAGCTGTGGTGTGGGACTGCATTGGCAAGCGGCTGGTGGAGATAGGACAGGTCTAAGGGTCGAGGAGTACGATAGGAATTACCTAGTGGAGTTGGCTAGGGCGGCTGTGATTTGTGAGTGCGTTGGCGCACAGCTGGTGGAGATATGACACGTCTAAGGGTCGAGGAGTATAGTATGAATTACCTAATGGAGCTGGCGAGGGCAGCTGTGAGTTGTGAGTGCATTGGTGCACAGCTGGCGGAGATATGACACGTCTAAGGTTCGAGGAGTATGGTAGGAGGTGCCTACTGAAACTGCTGGTGAGGCAGCTGTGGTGCGGGACTGCTTTGGCGCACGGCTGGTGGAGATAGGACACGTCTAAGGGCCGAGGAGTATGGTAGGAATTACCTAATGGAGCTGGCGAGGGCAGCTGTGAGTTGTGATTGCGTTGGCGCACAGCTGGTGGAGATATGACACGTCTAAATTTTGAGGAGTATGGTAAGAGGTGTCTACTGAAACTGCTGGTGACTGCAGCTGTGGTGCGGGACTGCGTTGTTGCACGGCTGGTGGAGCAAGGACAAGTCTGAGTGTCAAGAAGTATAGTAGGAAGTAACTAGTGGAGCTGGCGATTGCAGCTGTGGTGTGGGAGTGCGTTGGCGCACGTCTAGTAGAGATAAAACACGTCTAAGTTTCTAGAACTATGGTAGGAAATACCTACTGGAGCTAGCGAGGGCAGCTGTGGCGTGGGACTGCATTGGCGCGCGGCTGGTGGAGATAGGTAAGGTCTAAGGGTCGAGGAGGACGGTAGGAATTACCTAATGGAGCTGGCGAGGGCGGTTGTGATTTGTGAGTGCGTTAGCGAACAGCTGATGGAGATAAGACACGTCTTAGTGTCGAGGAGTATGGTAGGAGGTACCTATTGGAGCTGCGGTGCAGCTGTGGTGCAGCTGTGGTGCGGGACTGTGTTGGCGCACGGCTGGTGGAGATAGGACACGTCTAAGTGTCGGGGGGCGGGGGATAGTAGGAATTGCCTAAAGGAGCTGGCGAGGGCAGCTGATGTGTGGGAGTGCGTTGGCGCATATTTGATGGAGCACTGACACGTTTTAGTGTGAAGGAGTTTGGTAGAAAATGCTGCTGTGAATTGTGAGTGCGTTGGCGCACAGCTGGAGGAGATATGACACACGTCCAAGGGTCGAGGAGTATGGTAGGAAGTACTTACTCAAGCTGGCGAGCGCAGCTGTGGTGCGGGACTGCGTTGGCGACCGAATGGTGGAGCTCTGACACGTCTGAGTGTCAGGGAAACGGTAGAAAGTACCTACTGAAGCTGGTAAGGGGATCTGTGGTGCGGGACTGCGTTGTCCCACGGCTGGTGAAGCTAGGACTCGTGTAAGTTCGAGATCCATGTTTGGAAGTACTTACTCAAGCTGGCGAGCGCAGCTGTGGTGCGGGACTGCGTTGGCGACCGAATGGTGGAGCTCTGACACGTCTGAGTGTCAGGGAAATGGTAGAAATTATCTACTGGAGCTGGCGAGGTCAGCTGTTGTGTGGTAGTGCGTTGGCGGACGGCTGATAGAGCACTGACACGTCTAAGTGTCGATGAGTATGGTAGGAAGTGTCTACTGGAGCTGGCGCGGGTAGCTGTTGTGTGGTAGTGCGTTGGCGGACGGCTGATGGAGCACTGACACGTCTAAGTGTCGATGAGTATGGTAGGAAGTTTCTACTGGAGCTGGCGAGGGCAATTGTGGTGTGGGACTGCGTCGGTGCGCGGCTGGTGGAGATAGTACAGGTCTAAGAGTCGATGAGTATGGTTGGAATTACCTAATAGAGCTGGCGAGGGCGGCTGTGATTTGTGAGTGCGTTGGCGCACGACTGGTGGAGATGAGACACGTCTAAGGGTCGAGGAGTATGGTAGGAGGAACCTACTGGAGCTGGAGAGGGCAGCTTCGGTGCGGGAAAGCGTTTTCGCACGGCTGGTTGAGCTAGGACACGTCTAAGTGTCGACAACCATGGTAGGAAGTAACTACTGGAGCTGGCGATGGCAGCTGTGGCGTGGGAGTGCGTTGGCGCGCGGCTAGTAGAGATAAAACACGTCTAAATTTTGCGAACTATGGTAGGAAGTACCTACTGGAGCTGGCGAGGGCAGCTGTGGTGTGGGACTGCATTGGCAAGCGGCTGGTGGAGATAGGACAGGTCTAAGGGTCGAGGAGTACGATAGGAATTACCTAGTGGAGTTGGCTAGGGCGGCTGTGATTTGTGAGTGCGTTGGCGCACAGCTGGTGGAGATATGACACGTCTAAGGGTCGAGGAGTATAGTATGAATTACCTAATGGAGCTGGCGAGGGCAGCTGTGAGTTGTGAGTGCATTGGTGCACAGCTGGCGGAGATATGACACGTCTAAGGTTCGAGGAGTATGGTAGGAGGTGCCTACTGAAACTGCTGGTGAGGCAGCTGTGGTGCGGGACTGCTTTGGCGCACGGCTGGTGGAGATAGGACACGTCTAAGGGCCGAGGAGTATGGTAGGAATTACCTAATGGAGCTGGCGAGGGCAGCTGTGAGTTGTGATTGCGTTGGCGCACAGCTGGTGGAGATATGACACGTCTAAATTTTGAGGAGTATGGTAAGAGGTGTCTACTGAAACTGCTGGTGACTGCAGCTGCGGTGCGGGACTGCGTTGTTGCACGGCTGGTGGAGCAAGGACAAGTCTGAGTGTCAAGAAGTATAGTAGGAAGTAACTAGTGGAGCTGGCGATTGCAGCTGTGGTGTGGGAGTGCGTTGGCGCACGTCTAGTAGAGATAAAACACGTCTAAGTTTCTAGAACTATGGTAGGAAGTACCTACTGGAGCTAGCGAGGGCAGCTGTGGCGTGGGACTGCATTGGCGCGCGGCTGGTGGAGATAGGTAAGGTCTAAGGGTCGAGGAGGACGGTAGGAATTACCTAATGGAGCTGGCGAGGGCGGTTGTGATTTGTGAGTGCGTTAGCGAACAGCTGATGGAGATAAGACACGTCTTAGTGTCGAGGAGTATGGTAGGAGGTACCTATTGGAGCTGCGGTGCAGCTGTGGTGCAGCTGTGGTGCGGGACTGTGTTGGCGCACGGCTGGTGGAGATAGGACACGTCTAAGTGTCGGGGGGCGGGGGATAGTAGGAATTGCCTAAAGGAGCTGGCGAGGGCAGCTGATGTGTGGGAGTGCGTTGGCGCATATTTGATGGAGCACTGACACGTTTTAGTGTGAAGGAGTTTGGTAGAAAATGCTGCTGTGAATTGTGAGTGCGTTGGCGCACAGCTGGAGGAGATATGACACACGTCCAAGGGTCGAGGAGTATGGTAGGAAGTACTTACTCAAGCTGGCGAGCGCAGCTGTGGTGCGGGACTGCGTTGGCGACCGAATGGTGGAGCTCTGACACGTCTGAGTGTCAGGGAAACGGTAGAAAGTACCTACTGAAGCTGGTAAGGGGATCTGTGGTGCGGGACTGCGTTGTCCCACGGCTGGTGAAGCTAGGACTCGTGTAAGTTCGAGATCCATGTTTGGAAGTACTTACTCAAGCTGGCGAGCGCAGCTGTGGTGCGGGACTGCGTTGGCGACCGAATGGTGGAGCTCTGACACGTCTGAGTGTCAGGGAAATGGTAGAAATTATCTACTGGAGCTGGCGAGGTCAGCTGTTGTGTGGTAGTGCGTTGGCGGACGGCTGATAGAGCACTGACACGTCTAAGTGTCGATGAGTATGGTAGGAAGTGTCTACTGGAGCTGGCGCGGGTAGCTGTTGTGTGGTAGTGCGTTGGCGGACGGCTGATGGAGCACTGACACGTCTAAGTGTCGATGAGTATGGTAGGAAGTTTCTACTGGAGCTGGCGAGGGCAATTGTGGTGTGGGACTGCGTCGGTGCGCGGCTGGTGGAGATAGTACAGGTCTAAGAGTCGATGAGTATGGTTGGAATTACCTAATAGAGCTGGCGAGGGCGGCTGTGATTTGTGAGTGCGTTGGCGCACGACTGGTGGAGATGAGACACGTCTAAGGGTCGAGGAGTATGGTAGGAGGAACCTACTGGAGCTGGAGAGGGCAGCTTCGGTGCGGGAAAGCGTTTTCGCACGGCTGGTTGAGCTAGGACACGTCTAAGTGTCGACAACCATGGTAGGAAGTACCTACTGGAGCTGTCGAGGGCAGCTGTGGTGTGGAAGTGCGTTGGCGCACGGCTGATTGAGATAAGACACGTCTAAGTTTCGAGAAGTATGGCAGGAAGTACCTACTGGAGCTGGCGAGCGCAGCTGTGGTTGCGGGACTTGGTTGGCGACTGACTGGTGGAGCTATGACACGTCTGAGTGTCAGGGAAATGGTAGCAGGTATCTACTGGAGCTGGCGAGGGCAGCTGTTGTGTGGTAGTGCGTTGGCGAACGGCTGATGGAGCACTGACACGTCTCAGTGTCGATGAGCGTGGTAGGAAGTTTCTACTGTAGCTTGGGAGGGCAATTGTGGTGTGGGACTGTGTCGGCGCGCGGCTGGTGGAGATAGGACAGGTCTAAGAGTCGAGGAGTATGGTTGGAATTACCTAATGGAGCTGGCGGGGCAGCCGTGAGTTGTAAGTGCGTTGGCGCACAGCTGGTGGAGATATGACACGTCTAAGGGTCGAGGAGTATGGTAGGAGGTAGCTACTGAAACTGGTGAGGGCAGCTGTGGTGCGGGAGGATTGCGTTGGCGCACGGCCTGTGGAGATAGGACACGTCTAAGGGTCGAGGAGTACGGTAAGAATTACCTAATGGAGCTGGCGAGGGCGGCTGTGATTTGTGAGTGGGTTGGCGCAGAGCTGATGGAGCACTGACACGTTTTAATGTGAAGAAATTTGGTAAAAAATGCCTACGGGAGATGGAGAGGTCAGCTGTGGTGTTTGAGTGCGTTGGCGCACGGCTGTTGAAGATACTACACGTCTAAGGGTCGAGGAGTATGTTAGGAGGTAACTACTGGAGCTAGTAAGGGCATCTGTGATGCGGTAGGGGGTTGGCGCAGAGCTGATGGAGCACGGACACGTTTTAGTGTGAAGGAATTTGGTAAAAAATACCTAAGGGAGATGGAGAGGGCAGCTGTGGTGTTTGAGTGCGTTGGCGCACGGCTGTTGAAAATACGACACGTCTAAGGGCCGAGGAGTATGTTAGGAGGTAACTACTGGAGTTGGCGAGGGCAGCTGTGGTGTGGGAGTGCGTTGGAGCACGGCTGTTAAAGATTCGGCATGTCTAAGGGTCGAGGAGTATGGTAGAGGTAACTACTGGAGCTGGAGAGGGCAGCTGTGGTGCGGGAAAGCGTTGTCGCACGGCTGGTTGAGCTAGGACACGTCTAAGTGTCGAAAACCATGATAGGAAGTACCTACTGGAGCTGTCGAGGGCAGCTGTGGTGTGGAAGTGCGTTGGCGCACGGCTGATGGAGATAAGACACGTCTAAGTTTCGAGAAGTATGGTAGGAAGTACCTACTGGAGCTGGCGAGCGCAGCTGTGGTGCGGCACTGCGTTGGCGCCTGAATGGTGGAGCTATGACACGTCTGAGTGTCAGGGAAATGGTAGCAGGTATCTACTGGAGCTGGCAAGGGCAGCTGTTGTGTGGTAGTGCGTTGGCGAACGGCTGATGGAGCACTGACAAGTCCAAGTGTCGATGAGAGTGGTAGGAAGTTTCTACTGGAGCTGGCGCGGGTAGCTGTCATGTGGGAGTGCTTTGGCGCACGGCTGATGGAGCACTGACACGTCTCAGTGTCGATGAGCGTGGTAGGAAGTTTCTACTGGAGATTGGGAGGTCAATTGTGGTGTGGGACTGCGTCGGCGCGCGGCTGGTGGAGATAGGACAGGTCTAAGAGTCGAGGAGTATGGTTGGATTTACCTAATTTAGCTGGCGGGGCAGCCGTGAGTTGTAAGTGCGTTGGCGCACAGCTGGTGGAGATATGACACGTCTAAGGGTCGAGGAGTATGGTAGGAGCTAGCTACTGAAACAGGTGAGGGCAGCTGTGGTACGGGATTGCGTTGGCGCACGGCCGGTAGAGATAGGACACGTCTAAGTGTCGAGGAGTACGGTAAGAATTACCTAATGGAGCTGGCGAGGGCGGCTGTGATTTGTGAGTGAGTTGGCGCAGAGCTGATGGAGCACTGACAAGTTTTAGTGTGATGGAGTTTGGAAGAAAACACCTAAGGGAGATGGAGAGGGCAGCTGTGGTGTTTGAGTGCGTTGGCGCACGGCTGTTGAAGATACGGCACGTTTAAGGGTCGAGGAGTATGTTAGGAGGTAACTACTGGAGCTGGTAAGGGCATCTGTGATGAGGGAGTGCGTTGGCGCACAGCTGATGGAGCACTGACACGTTTTAGAGTGATGGAGTTTGGAAGAAAACACCTAAGGGAGATGGAGAGGGCAGCTGTGGTGTTTGAGTGCGTTGGCGCACGGCTGGTGGAGATGAGACACTTCTAAGGGTCGAGGAGTATGGTAGGAGACACCTACTGGAGTTGGTAAGGGCACCTGTGGTGCGGGAGTGCGTTGTCGCACGGCTGTTGGAGCAAGAACAAGTCTGAATGTCGAGAAGTTTACTAGGAAGGAACTACTGGAACTGGCGATGGCAGCTGTGGTGTGTACGCGGTGTTGGCGCACGGTTTTTGGAAGTAGGACACGTCTAAGTGTCGAGGACCATGTTCGGAAGTACCTACTGAAGCTGTCGAGGTCATTTGTGGTGTGGAGATGCGTTGGCGCGCGGCTGTTGGAGATAAGACACTTCTAAGTTTCAAGAAGTTTGGTAGGAAGTACCTACTGGAGCTGGCGAGCGCAGCTGTGTTGCGGGACTGCGTTGGCGAACGAATGGTGGAGCTATGACACGTCTGAGTGTCAGGAACATGGTAGAAAGTACCTACTGGAGCTGGCGAGGGCAGCTGTTGTGTGGTATTGCGTTGGCGCACGGCTGATGGAGCACTGACACGTCTAAGTGTCGTTGAGTATGGTGGGAAGTGTCTACTGGAGCTGGCGCGGGTAGCTGTTGTGTGGGAGTGCTTTGGCCCTTTAATGATGGAGCAATGACACCTCTAAGTGTCGATGAGCGTGGTAGGAAGTTTCTACGGGAGCTGGCGAGTGCAGCTGGGGTGTGGGATTGCGTTGGTGCGCGGCTGGTGGAGATATGACACGTCTAAGGGTCGAAGAGTATGGTAGGAGTTACCTACTGAAACTGGTGAGGGCAGCTGGGGTGCAGGACTGCGTTGGCTCACGGGTATTGAAGATACGACACGTCTAAGGGTCAAGGAGTATGTTAGGAGGTACCTACTGGGGCTGGCGAGAGCAGCTGTGATGTGGGATTGCGTTGGCGCACAGCTGATGGAGCACTGACACGTTTTAGTGTAAAGGAGTTTGGTAGAAAGTACCTAAGGGAGATGGAGAGGGCAGCTGTGGTGTTTGGGTGCGTTGCCGCACGGCTGATGGAGCTGAGACACGTCTAAGGGTCGAGAAGTATGGTAGGAGATACTTACTGGAGCTGTTAAGGGCATCTGTGGTGCGGGAATGCTTTGTGGCACGGCTGGTGGAGCAAGAACAAGTCTGAGTGTCGAAAATTACTAGGAAGTAACTACTGGAGCTGGCGATGGCAGCTGTGGTGTGTACGCGCGTTGGCCTACGGCTTTTGGGAGTAGGACACGTCTAAGTGTGGAGGACCATGGTAGGAAGTACCTACTGAAGTTGTCGAGGTCAGCTGTGGTGTGGAGGTGCGTTGGCGCACGGCTGATGGAGCACTGACACGTCTGAGTGTCGAGGACCATGGTAAGAAGTTCCTACTGAAGCTCTCGAGGTCAGCTGTGGTGTGGAGGTGCGTTGGCGCACGGCTGATGGAGATAAAAGACGTCTAAGTTTCGAGAAGTATGGTAGAAAGTACCTACTGGAGCTGGCGAGCGCTGCTGCGGTGCAGGACTGAGTTGGCGACCGAATGGTGGAGCTATGACACGTCTGAGTGTCAGGGAAATGGTAGAAAGTACCTACTGGAGCCGGTGAGGGCAGCGGTTGTGCAGTAGTGCGTTGGCGCACGGCTGATTGAGCACTGACACGTCAAAGGGTCAAAGAGTATGGTAAGAGGTACCTACTAAATCTGTTGAGGGCATCTGTGGTGCGGGAGTGCATTAGCGCACGGTTGTTGAAGATACAACGCGTCTAAGGGTCGAGGAGTATGGTAGGAGGTAGCTACTGAAAAGGTGAAGGCAGCTGTAGTGCGGGATTGCGATGGCGCACGGCTTGTGGAGATAGGACACGTCTAAGGGTTGAGGAGTACCTAATGGAGCTGGCGAGGACGGTTGTGATTTGTTAGTGCGTTGGCGCACAGCTGATGGATCACTCACACGTTTTAGTGTGAAGGAGTTTAGTAGAAAATGCATAATGGAGCTGACGAGGGCAGCTGTGAATTGTGAGTGCGTTGGCGCAGAGCTGGAGGAGATATGAACGTCCAAGGGTCGAGGAGTATGGTAGGAGGTACCTACTGAAACTGGTGAGGACGGCTGTGGTGCGCGACTGCGTTTGCGCACGGCTGGTTAAGATAGGACACGTCTAAGGGTCGAAGAGTATGGTAGGAGGTACCTAATGGAGCAGGCGAGAGCAACTGTGATGTGGGAGTGCGTTGGCGCACGGCTGGTGGAGCAAGAACAAGTCAGAGTGTCGAGAAGTTTACTAGGAAGTAACTACTGGAGCTGGCGATGGCAGCTTTGGTGTGTACGCGCGTTGGCCTACGGCTTTTGGAGATAAGACAAGTGTAAGTGTCGAGAACTATGGTAGGAAGTACCTACTGAAGCTGTCGAGGTCAGCTGTGGTGAGGAGGTGCGTTGGCGACCAAATGGTGGAGCTATGACACGTCTGAGAGTCAGGGTAATGGTAGAAAGTACCTACTGGAGCTGGCCAGGGCAGCTGTTGTGTGGGAGTGCTTGGCGCACCGCTGATGGAGCACTGACACGTCTAAGTGTCGATGAGCGTGGTAGGAAGTTTCTACTGGAGCTGGCGAGGGCAGCTGTTGTGTGATAGTGCGTTGGCGAACGGCTGATGGAGCACTGGCACGTCTAAGGGTCGATGAGTATGGTAGGAGGTACCTACTGAATCTGGTGAGGGCAGCTGTGGTGCGGGACTGCGTTGGCGCACGGCTGGTGAAGATTGGACACGTCTTCGGGGTCGAGGAGTATGGTAGGAATTACCTAATGGAGCTGGAAAGGGCAACTGTGAGTTGTGAGTGCGTTGGCGCACTGCTGGTGGAGATATGACACGTCTGAGTGTCGATGAGTATGGTAGGTAGTACCTACTGGAGCTGGAGAGGGCAGCTGTGGTGTGGGATTGCGTCGGCGCGCGGCTGGTGGAGATAGGACAGGTCTAAGGGTCGAGGAGTATGGTTGGAATTACCTAACGGAGCTGGCGAGGGCAGCTGTGGTGTGGAACTGCGTTGGCGTGCGGCTGGTGGAGATATGACACGTCTAAGGGTCGAAGAGTATGGTAGGAGGTACCTACTGAAAATGGTGAGCGCAGCTGTGGTGCCGGACTGCGTTGGCTCACGGGAGTGTGTTGTCGCACGGCTGGTGGAGCAAGAACAAGTCTGAGTGTCGAGAAGTTTACTAGGAAGTAACTACTGGAGCTGGCGATGGCAGCTGTGGTGTGTACGCGGTGTTGGCGCACGGCTTTTGGAGGTAGGACACGTCTAAGTTTCGAGAAGTATGGTAGGAAATACCTACTGGAGCTGGCGAGTGCAGCTGTTGTGTGGGAGTGCTTTGGCGCACCGCTGATGGAGCACTGACACGTCTAAGTGTCGATGAGCGTGGTAGGAAGCTTCTACTGGAGCTGGCGAGGACAGCTGTGGTGTGGGACTGTGTTGGCGACCGAGTGGTGGAGCCATGACACGTCTGAGTGTCAGAGAAATGGTAGAAAGTACCTACTGCAGCTGGCGAGGGCAGCTGCTTTGTGATAGTGCGTTGGCGCACGGCTGATGGTGCATTGACACGTCTAAGGGTCGAAGAGTATAGTAGGAGGTACCTACTGAATCTGGTGAGGGCAGCCGTGGTGCGGGACTGCGTTGGCGCACGGCTGGTGAAGATAGGACACGTCTAAGGGTCGAAGAGTATAGTAGAAGGTACCTACTGGAGCTGGAGAGGGCAGCTGTGGTGCGGGAGAGCGTTGTCGCACGGCTGGTGGATCAAGAAAAAGTATGAGTGTCGAGAAATTTACTAGGAAGTAACGACTGGAGCTGGCGATAGCAGCTGTGGTGTATACGCGCGTTGGTCTACGGATTTTGGAGGTAGGACACGTCTTAGTGTCGAGGACCATGGTAGGAAGTACCTATTGAAGCTGTCGAGGTCAGCTGTGGTGTGGAAGTGCATTGGCGCACGGCTGATGGAGATAAGAGAAGTCTAAGTTTCGAGAAGTATGGTAAGAAGTACCTACTGGAGCTGGCGAGCGCAGCTGTGGTGCGGGACTGCGTTGGCGACCGAATGGTGGAGCTTTGACACGTCTGAGTGTCAGCGAAATGGTAGAAAGTACCTAATGGAGCTGGAGAGGGCAGATGTTGTGTGGTAGTGCGTTGGCGCACGGCTGATGGGGCACTGACACGTCTAAGTGTTGATGAGTATGGTGGGAAATTTCTACTGGAGCTGGCGTGGGTAGCTGTTGTGTGGGACTGTGTTGGCGACCGAATGGTGGAGCTATGACACGTCTGAGTGTCAGAGAAATGGTAGAAAGTACCAACTGGAGCTGGCGAGGGCAGCTGCTGTGTGATGGTGCGTTGGTGCACGGTTGATGGAGCACTGACACATCCAAGGGTCGAAGAGTATAGTAGGAGGTACCTACTGAATCTGGTGAGGGCAGCCGTGGTGCGGGACTGCGTTGGCGCACGGCTGGTGAAGATAGGACGCATCTAAGGGTCAAAGAGTATGGTAAGAGGTACCTACTGGAGCTGGAGAAGGCAGATGTGGTGTGGGACTGCGTTGGCGCGCGGCTGGTGGACATATGAGACGTCTATGTGTCGAAGAGTATGGTAGGAGGTACCTACTGAAACTGGTGAGGGCAGCTGTTTTGCGGGACTACGTTGGCGCACGGCTGGTGAAGATAGGACACGTCTAAGGTTCGAAGAGTATGGTAGGAGGTACCTACTGAAACTGGTGAGAGCAGCTGTGATGCGGGACTGCGTTGGCGCACGGCTGTTGAAGATACGACACGTGTAAGTGTCGAGGAATATGTTAGGAGGTACCTACTGGAGCTGGCGAGAGCAGCTGTGATGTGAGAGTGCGTTGGCGCAATGCTGATGGAGCACTGACACGTTTTAGTGTGAAGGAAATTGGTAGAAAATACCTAAGGGAGATGAAGAGGGCAGCTGTGGTGTTTGAGTCCGTTGGCGCACGGCTGGTGGAGCAAGAAGAAGTGTCGAGATTTTTACTAGGAAGTAACTACTGGAGCTGGCGATGGCAGCTCTGGTGTGTACGCGCGTTGGCCTACGGCTTTTGGAGGTAGGACACGTCTAAGAGTCAAGGACCATAGTAGGAAACACCTACTGAAGCTGTCGAGGTCAGCTGTGGTGTGGAGGTGCGTTGGCGCACGGCTGATGGAGATAAGAGACGTCTAAGTTTCGAGAAGTACCGTAGGAAGTATCTACTGGAGCTGGCGATCGCAGCTGTTCTGCGGGTTTGCGTTGGCGACCGAATGGTGGAGCTATGACACGTCTGAGTGTCAGGGAAATGGTAGAAAGTACCTACTGGAGCTGGCGAGGGCAGATGTTGTGTGATAGTGCGTTGGCGCACGGCTGATGGAGCACTGACACGTCTAAGGGAAGAAGAGTATAGTAGGAGGTACCTACTGAATCTGGTGGGGGCAGCTGTGGTGCGGGACTGCGTTTGCGCACGGCTGGTGAAGATAGGACACGTCTTAGGGTCGAGGAGTATGGTAGGAATTACCTAATGGAGGTGGCGAGGGCAGCTGTGAGTTGTAAGTGCGTTGGTGCACAGCTGGTGGAGATATGACACGTCTGAGTGTCGAGGAGTATGGTAGGTAGTAACTACTGGAGCTGGAGAGGGCAGCTGTGGCGTGGGACTGCGTTGGCGCGCGGCTGGTGGAGATAGGACAGGTCTAAGGGTCGAGGAGTATGGTTGGAATTACCTATCGGAGCTGGCGGGGGCAGATGTGAGTTGTGACTGCGTTGGCGCACGGCTGGTGAAAATAGGACACGTCTTAGGGTCCAGGAGTATGGTTGGATTTACCTAACGGAGCTGGCGAGGGCAGATGTGATTTGTGAGTGCGTTGGCGCACAGCTGATGGATGACTGGCACGTTTTAGTTTGAAGGATTTTGGTAGAAAATACCTAAGGGAGACGGAGAGGGCAGCTGTGGTGTTTGAGTGTGTTGGCACACGGCTGGTGGAGATGAGACACGTCTGAGTGTCGAGGAGTACGGTAAGAATTACCTAATGGAGCTGGCGAGGGCGGCTGTGATTTGTGAGTGCGTTGGCGCACAGCTGATGGATGACTGGTACGTTTTAGTTTGAAGGAGTTTGGTAGAAAATACCTAAGGGAGATGAAGAGGGCAGCTGTGGTGTTTGAGTGCGTTGGCACACGGCTGGTGGAGATGAGACACGTCTAAGGGTCGAGGAGTATGGTAGGAGATACCTACTGGAGCTGGTAAGGGTATCTGTTGTGCGGGAGTGCGTTGGCGCACGGCTGTTGAAGATACGACACGTCTAAGGGTCGAGGAGTATGGTAGAAGGTAGGTACTGAAACTGGAGAGGGCAGCTGTGGCGCAGGACTGTGTTGACACACGGCTGGCGGAGATAGGACACGTCTAAGGGTTGAGGAGTGCGGTAAGATTTAGCTAATGGAGCTGGCGAGGGCGGCTGTGATTTGTGAGTGCGTTGGCGCACAGCTGGTGGAGATATGACACGTCTAAGGGTCGAGGAGTATTGTAGGAGGTTGCTACTGAAACTGGTGAGGGCAGCTGTAGTGCGGGATTGCGTTGACCACGGCTTGTGGAGATAGAACACGTCTAAGGGTGAAGGAGTACGGTAAGAATTACCCAATGGAGCTGGCGAGGGCGGCTGTGATTTGTGAGTGCGTTGGCCCACAGCTGGTGGAGATATGACACGTCTAAACTCGAGGAGTATGGTAGAAGGTAGCTACTGAAACTGGAGAGGGCAGCTGTGGCGCGGGACTGTGTTGACACACGGCTGGAAAGATAGGACACGTCTAAGGGTTGAGGAGTAAGGTAAGAATTACCTAATGGAGCTGGCGAGGGCGGCTGTGATTTGTGAGTGCGTTGGCGCACAGCTAGTGGAGATATGACACGTCTAAGGGTCGAGGAGTATGGTAGGAGGTAGCTACTGAAACTGGTGAGGGCAGCTGTGGTGCGGGATTGCGTTGACACACGGCTGGTGGAGATAGGACACGTCTAAGGGTTGAGGAGTACGGTAAGAATTACCTAAAGGAGCTGGCGAGGGCGGCTGTGATTTTCGAGTGCGTTGGCGCACAGCTGATGGAGCACTCACACGTTTTAGTGTGAAGGAGTTTGGTAGAAAAAAACCTAAGGGAGATGGAGAGGGCAGCTGTGGTGTTTGAGTGCGTTGGCACACGGCTGGTGGAGATGAGACACGTCTAAGGGTCGAGGAGTATGGTAGAAGGTAGCTGCTGAAACTGGTGAGGACAGCTGTGGCGCAGGACTGTGTTGACACACGGCTGGCGGAGATAGGACACGTCTAAGGGTTGAGGAGAACGGTAAGAATTACCTAATGGAGCTGGCGAGGGCGGCTGTGATTTGTGAGTGCGTTAGCGCAGAGCTGGCGGAGATATGACCCGTCTAAGGGTCGAGGAGCATGGTAGGAGGTAGCTACTGAAACTGGTGAGGGCAGCTGTAGTGCGGGATTGCGTTGACACACGGCTGGTGGAGATAGAACACGTCTAAGGGTTAAGGAGTACGGTAAGAATTACCTAATGGAGCTGGCGAGGGCGGCTGTGATTTGTGAGTGCGTTGGCCCACAGCTGGTGGAGATATGACACGTCTAAGGGTAGAGGAGCATGGTAGGAGGTAGCTACTGAAACTGGTGAGGGCAGCTGTAGTGCGGGATTGCGTTGACACACGGCTGGTGGAGATAGAACACGTCTAAGGGTTAAGGAGTACGGTAAGAATTACCTAATGGAGCTGGCGAGGGCGGCTGTGATTTGTGAGTGCGTTGGCCCACAGCTGGTGGAGATATGACACGTCTAAACTCGAGGAGTATGGTAGAAGGTAGCTACTGAAACTGGTGAGGGCAGCTGTGGCGCGGAACTGTGTTGACACACGGCTGGTGGAGATAGGACACGTCTAAGGGTTGAGGAGTAAGGTAAGAATTACCTAATGGAGCTGGCGAGTGCAGCTGTGATTTGTGAGTGCGTTGTTGCACAGCTGGTGGAGATATGACACGTCTAGGGGTCGAGGAGTACGGTAGGAATTACCTAATGGAGCTGGCGAGGGCGGCTGTGATTTGTGAGTTTGTTGGCGCACAGCTGGTGGAGATATGACACATCTGAGTGTCAAGGAGTATGGTTGGTAATACCTACTGCAGCTGGCGAGGGCAGCTGTGATGTGGGAGTGCGTTGGCGCACTGCGGATGGAGCACTCACACGTTTTAGTGTGAAGGAGTTTGCTAGAAAATACCTAAGCGAGATGGAGAGGGCAACTGTGGTGTTTGGGTGCGTTGGCGCACGGCTGATGGAGATGAGACACGTCTAAGGGTCGAGGAGTATGGTAGGAGATAATTACTGGAGCTGGTAAGGGCATTTGTGGTGCGGGATTGGGTTGGCGCACGGCTGGTGGAGATAGGACATGTCTAAGGGCCGAATAGTTTGGTAGGAATTACCTATTGGAGCTTGCGAGGGTGGCTGTGATTTGCGAGTGCGTTGGCGCACAGCTGGTGGATTTATGACACGTCTGAATGTCGAGGAGTATGGTAGGTAGTACCTACTGGAGCTGGCGATGGCAGCTGTGGTGTGTACGCGCGTCGGCCTACTGCTTTTGGAGGTAGGACACGTCTAAGTGTCGGGGATCTTGGTAGGAAGTACCTACTGAAGCTGCCGAGGTCAGCTGTGGTGTTTGAGTGCGTTGGCACACGGCTGGTGGAGATGAGACACGTCTAAGTGTCGAGGAATATGGTGGGAGATACCTACTGAAGCTGGTAAGGGCATCTGTTGTGCGGGTGTGCGTTGGCGCACGGCTGTTGAAGATACGACACGTCTAAGGGTCGAGGAGTATGGTAGAAGGTAGCTACTGAAACTGGTGAGGGCAGCTGTGGCGCAGGACTGTGTTGACACACGGCTGGCGGAGATAGGACACGTCTAAGGGTTGAGAAGTACGGTAAGAATTACCTAATGGAGCTGGCGAGGGCGGCTGTGATTTGTGAGTGCGTTGGCGCAAAGCTGGTGGAGATATGACATGTCTAAGGGTCAAGGAGTATGGTAGGAGGTAGCTACTGAAGCTGATGAGGGCAGCTGTAGTGCGGGATTGCGTTGGCGCACGGCTGGTGGAGATAGGACACGTCTAAGTGTTGAGGAGTACGGTAAGAATTAGCTAATGGAGCTGGCGAGGGCGGCTGTGATTTGTGAGTGCGTTGGCGCACAGCTGATGGAGCACTCACACGTTTTAGTGTGAAGGAGTTTGGTAGAAAATTTCTAAGGGAGATGGAGAGGGCAGCTGTGGTGTTTGAGTGCGTTGGCACACGGCTGGTGGAGATGAGACACGTCTAAGTGTCGAGGAGTATGGTAGGAGATACCTACTGGAGCTGGTAAGGGCATCTGTTGTGCGGGTGTGCGTTGGCGCACGGCTGTTGAAGATACGAAACGTCTAAGGGTCGATGAGTATGGTAAGGATTACCTAATGGAGCTGGCGAGGGCGGCTGTGATTTGTGAGTGCGTCGGCGCAGAGCTGGTGGAGATATGACACGTCTAAGGGTCGAGGAGCATGGTAGGAGGTAGCTACTGAAACTGGTGAGGGCAGCTGTGGCGCAGGACTGTGTTGACACACGGCTGGCGGAGAAAGGACACGTCTAAGGGTTGAGGAGTACGGTAAGAATTACCTAATGGAGCTGGCGAGGGCGGCTGTGATTTGTGAGTGCGTTGGCGCAAAGCTGGTGGAGATATGACATGTCTAAGGGTCAAGGAGTATGGTAGGAGGTAGCTACTGAAGCTGATGAGGGCAGCTGTAGTGCGGGATTGCGTTGGCGCACGGCTGGTGGAGATAGGACACGTCTAAGTGTTGAGGAGTACGGTAAGAATTAGCTAATGGAGCTGGCGAGGGCGGCTGTGATTTGTGAGTGCGTTGGCGCACAGCTGATGGAGCACTCACACGTTTTAGTGTGAAGGAGTTTGGTAGAAAATTTCTAAGGGAGATGGAGAGGGCAGCTGTGGTGTTTGAGTGCGTTGGCACACGGCTGGTGGAGATGAGACACGTCTAAGTGTCGAGGAGTATGGTAGGAGATACCTACTGGAGCTGGTAAGGGCATCTGTTGTGCGGGTGTGCGTTGGCGCACGGCTGTTGAAGATACGAAACGTCTAAGGGTCGATGAGTATGGTAAGGATTACCTAATGGAGCTGGCGAGGGCGGCTGTGATTTGTGAGTGCGTCGGCGCAGAGCTGGTGGAGATATGACACGTCTAAGGGTCGAGGAGCATGGTAGGAGGTAGCTACTGAAACTGGTGAGGGCAGCTGTAGTGAGGGATTGCGTTGACACACGGCTGGTGGAGATAGAACACGTCTAAGGGTTAAGGAGTACAGTAAGAATTACCTAATGGAGCTGGCGAGGGCGGCCGTGATTTGTGAGTGCGTTGGCCCACAGCTGGTGGAGATATGACACGTCTAAACTCGAGGAGTACGGTAGAAGGTAGCTACTGAAAGTAGTGAGGGCAGCTGTGGCGCGGAACTGTGTTGACACACGGCTGGTGGAGATTGGTGGAGATAGGACACGTCTAAGGGTTGATGAGTAAGGTAAGAATTACCTAACGGAGCTGGCGAGGGCAGCTGTGATTTGTGAGTGCGTTGTTGCACAGCTGGTGGAGATATGACACGTCTAAGGGTCGAGGAGTATGGTAGGAGGTAGCTAATGAAACTGGTGAGGGCAGCTGTAGTGCGGGATTGCGTTGACACACGGCTGGTCGAGATAGGACACGTCTAAGGGTTGAGGAGTACGGTAAGAATTACCTAATGGAGCTGGCGAGGGCGGCTGTGATTTGTGAGTGCGTTGGCGCACAGCTGATGGAGCACTCGACGTTTTAGTGTGAAGGAGTTTGGTAGAAAAAACCTAAGCGAGATGAAGAGGGCAACTGTGGTGTTTTGGTGCGTTGGCGCACGGCTGATGGAGATGAGACACGTCTAAGGGTCGAGGAGTATGGTAGGAGATAATTACTGGAGCTGGTAAGGGCATCTGTGGTGCGGGATTGCGTTGGCGCACAGCTGGTGGATTTATGACACGTCTGAGTGTCGAGAAGTATGGTAGGAAGTACCTACTGGAACTGGGAAGCGCAGCTGTGGTGCGGGACTGCGTTGGTGCACGGCTGATGGAGCTCTGACACGTCTAAGTTTTGGTGAGTATGGTGGGAATAGTCTACTGGAGCAGGCGCGGGTAGCTGTTGTGTGGGAGTGCTTTGGCGCACCGCTCATGGAGCACTGACACGTCTAAGTGTCGATGAGCGTGTTAGGAAGTTTCTACTGGAGCTGGCGAGGGCATCTGTGGTATGGGACTGTGTTGGCGACCGAATGGTGGAGCTATGACACGTCTGAGTGTCAGGAAAATGATAGAAATTACCTACTGGAGCTGGCGAGGGCAGCTGTTGTGTGATAGTGCGTTGGCGCACGGCTGATGGAGCACTGACACGTCTAAGGGTCAAAGAGTATGGTAGGAGGTACCTAAAGAACCTGGTGAGGGCAGCTGTGGTTTGGGACTGCGTTGGCGCACGGCTGGTGAAGGCAGGACACGTCTTAGGGTCGAGGATCATGATAGGAATTACCTAATGGAGCTGGCGAGGGCAGCTATGAGTTGTGAGTGCGTTGGCGCACAGCTGGTGGAGATATGACACGTCTAAGGGTCGAGGAGTGTGGTAGGAGGTAGCTACTGAGACTGGTGAGGGCAGCTGTGGGGCGGGACTGCGTTGGCACACGGCTGTTGGAGATGGGACACGTCTAACGGTCGAGGAGTACGGTAAGAATTACCTGATGGAGCTGGCGAGGGCGACTGTTGTGTGATAGTGCGTTGGCGCACGGCTGATGGAGCACTGACACGTCTAAGGGTCGAAGAGTTTGGTAGGAGATACCTAACGAATCTGGTGAAGGCAGCTGTGGTTTGGGACTGCGTTGGCGCACGGCTGGTGAAGACAAGACACGTCTTAGGGTCGAGGATTATGATAGGAATTACCTAATGGAGCTGGCGAGGGCAGCTGTGAGTTGTGAGTGCGTTGGCGCACAGCTGGTGGAGATATGACACGTCTAAGGGTCGAGGAGTGTGGTAGGAGGTAGCTACTGAAACTGGTGAGGGCAGCTGTGGCGCGGGACTGCGTTGGCGCAGAGCTGTCGGAGATATGACACGTCTGAGAGTCGAGGAGTATGGTAGGTAGTATGTACTGGAGCTGGAGAGGGCAGCTGTGGTGTGGTACTGCGTCGGCGCGCGGCTGGTGGAGATATGACACGTCTAAGGGTCGAGGAGTATGGTTGGAATTACCTAACGGAGCTGGCGGGGGCAGCTGTGAGCTGTGAGTGCGTTGCCACACAGCTGGTGGAGATAGGACACGTCTAAGGGTCGAGGAGTACGGTAAGAATTACCTAATGGAGCTGGCGAGGGCAGATGTGTTTTGTGAGTGCGTTGGCGCACAGCTGGTGGAGATATGACTTGTCTAAGGGTCGAGGAGTATGGTTGGAATTACCTAACGGAGCTGGCGGGGGCAGCTGTGAGCTGTGAGTGCGTTGCCACACAGCTGGTGGAGATAGGACACGTCTAAGGGTCGAGGAGTACGGTAAGAATTACCTAATGGAGCTGGCGAGGGCGGCTGTGATTTGTGAGTGCGTTGGCGCACTGCTGATGGAGCACTCACATGTTTTAGCGTGAAGGAGTATGGTAGAAAATACCTAAGGGAGATGGAGAGGGCAGCTGTGGTATCTGAGTGCGTTGGCGCACGGCTGGTGGAGATGAGACAGGTCTAAGGGTCGAGGAGTATGGTAGGAGGTAGCTCCTGCAACTGGTGAGGGCAGCTTAAGTGCGGGATTGCGTTGGCGCACGGCGGGTGGAGATAGGACACGTCTATGGGTCGAGGAGTATGGTAGGAGATACCTAGTGGAGCTGGTAAGGGCATCTGTGGCGCGGGAGTGCGTTGGCGCACGGCTGTTGAAGATACGACACGTCTAAGAGTCGAGGAGTATGGTAGGAGGTAGCTACTGAAACTGGTGAGGGCAGCTTAAGTGCGGGATTGCGTTGGCGCACGGCTGGTGAAGATAGGACACGTCTTAGGGTCGAGGAGTATGGTAGGAATTACCTAACGGAGCTGTCGAGGGCAGATGTGTTTTGTGAGTGCGTTGGCGCACAGCTGGTGGAGATATGACTTGTCTAAGGGTCGAGGAGTATGGTTGGAATTACCTAACGGAGCTGGCGGGGGCAGCTGTGAGCTGTGAGTGCGTTGCCACACAGCTGGTGGAGATATGACACGTCTAAGGGTCAAGGAGTACGGTAAGAATTACCTAATGGAGCTGGCGAGGGCGGCTGTGATTTGTGAGTGCGTTGGCGCACAGCTGATGGAGCACTGACACGTTTTAGTGTGAAGAAGTTTGGTAGAAAATACCTAAGGGAGATGGAGAGGGCAGCTGTTGTGTTTGAGTGCGTTGGCGCACGGCTGGAGGAGATGAGACACGTCTGAGGGTCGAGGAGTATGGTAGGAGGTAGCTATTGAAACTGGTGAGGGCAGCTTAAGTGCGGAATTGCGTTGGTGCACGGCTGGTGGAGATAGGACACGTCTAAGGGTCGAGGAGTACGGTAAGAATTACCTAATGGAGCTGGCGAGGGCGGCTGTGATTTGTGAGTGCGTTGGCGCACTGCTGATGGAGCACTCACACGTTTTAGCGTGAAGGAGTATGGTAGAAAATACCTAAGGGAGATGGAGAGGGCAGCTGTGGTGTTTGAGTGCGTTGGCGCACGGCTGGTGGAGATGAGACAGGTCTAAGAGTCGAGGAGTATGGTAGGAGGTAGCTACTGCAACTGGTGAGGGCAGCTTAAGTGCGGGATTGCGTTGGCGCACGGCTGGTGGAGATAGGACACGTCTAAGGGTCGAGGAGTATGGTAGGAGATACCTAGTGGAGCTGGTAAGGGCATCTGTGGTGCGGGAGTGCGTTGGCGCACGGCTGTTGAAGATACGACACGTCTAAGAGTCGAGGAGTATGGTAGGAGGTAGCTACTGAAACTGATGAGGGCAGCTTAAGTGCGGGATTGCGTTGGCGCACGGCTGGTGGAGATAGGACACGTCTAAGGGTCGAGGAGTACGGTAGGAATTACCTAATGGAGCTGGTAAGGGCATCTGTGGTGCGGGAGTGCGTTGGCGCACGGCTGTTGAAGATACGACACGTCTAAGAGTCGAGGAGTATGGTAGGAGGTAGCTACTGAAACTGATGAGGGCAGCTGTGGTTTGGGACTGCGTTGGCGCACGGCTGGTGAAGGCAGGACACGTCTTAGGGTCGAGGATCATGATAGGAATTACCTAATGGAGCTGGCGAGGGCAGCTATGAGTTGTGAGTGCGTTGGCGCACAGCTGGTGGAGATATGACACGTCTAAGGGTCGAGGAGTGTGGTAGGAGGTAGCTACTGAGACTGGTGAGGGCAGCTGTGGGGCGGGACTGCGTTGGCACACGGCTGTTGGAGATGGGACACGTCTAACGGTCGAGGAGTACGGTAAGAATTACCTGATGGAGCTGGCGAGGGCGACTGTTGTGTGATAGTGCGTTGGCGCACGGCTGATGGAGCACTGACACGTCTAAGGGTCGAAGAGTTTGGTAGGAGATACCTAACGAATCTGGTGAAGGCAGCTGTGGTTTGGGACTGCGTTGGCGCACGGCTGGTGAAGACAAGACACGTCTTAGGGTCGAGGATTATGATAGGAATTACCTAATGGAGCTGGCGAGGGCAGCTGTGAGTTGTGAGTGCGTTGGCGCACAGCTGGTGGAGATATGACACGTCTAAGGGTCGAGGAGTGTGGTAGGAGGTAGCTACTGAAACTGGTGAGGGCAGCTGTGGCGCGGGACTGCGTTGGCGCAGAGCTGTCGGAGATATGACACGTCTGAGAGTCGAGGAGTATGGTAGGTAGTATGTACTGGAGCTGGAGAGGGCAGCTGTGGTGTGGTACTGCGTCGGCGCGCGGCTGGTGGAGATATGACACGTCTAAGGGTCGAGGAGTATGGTTGGAATTACCTAACGGAGCTGGCGGGGGCAGCTGTGAGTTGTGAGTGCGTTGCCACACAGCTGGTGGAGATATGACACGTCTAAGGGTCAAGGAGTACGGTAAGAATTACCTAATGGAGCTGGCGAGGGCGGCTGTGATTTGTGAGTGCGTTGGCGCACAGCTGATGGAGCACTGACACGTTTTAGTGTGAAGAAGTTTGGTAGAAAATACCTAAGGGAGATGGAGAGGGCAGCTGTTGTGTTTGAGTGCGTTGGCGCACGGCTGGAGGAGATGAGACACGTCTGAGGGTCGAGGAGTATGGTAGGAGGTAGCTATTGAAACTGGTGAGGGCAGCTTAAGTGCGGAATTGCGTTGGTGCACGGCTGGTGGAGATAGGACACGTCTAAGGGTCGAGGAGTACGGTAAGAATTACCTAATGGAGCTGGCGAGGGCGGCTGTGATTTGTGAGTGCGTTGGCGCACTGCTGATGGAGCACTCACACGTTTTAGCGTGAAGGAGTATGGTAGAAAATACCTAAGGGAGATGGAGAGGGCAGCTGTGGTATCTGAGTGCGTTGGCGCACGGCTGGTGGAGATGAGACAGGTCTAAGGGTCGAGGAGTATGGTAGGAGGTAGCTCCTGCAACTGGTGAGGGCAGCTTAAGTGCGGGATTGCGTTGGCGCACGGCGGGTGGAGATAGGACACGTCTATGGGTCGAGGAGTATGGTAGGAGATACCTAGTGGAGCTGGTAAGGGCATCTGTGGCGCGGGAGTGCGTTGGCGCACGGCTGTTGAAGATACGACACGTCTAAGAGTCGAGGAGTATGGTAGGAGGTAGCTACTGAAACTGGTGAGGGCAGCTTAAGTGCGGGATTGCGTTGGCGCACGGCTGGTGAAGATAGGACACGTCTTAGGGTCGAGGAGTATGGTAGGAATTACCTAACGGAGCTGTCGAGGGCAGATGTGTTTTGTGAGTGCGTTGGCGCACAGCTGGTGGAGATATGACTTGTCTAAGGGTCGAGGAGTATGGTTGGAATTACCTAACGGAGCTGGCGGGGGCAGCTGTGAGCTGTGAGTGCGTTGCCACACAGCTGGTGGAGATATGACACGTCTAAGGGTCAAGGAGTACGGTAAGAATTACCTAATGGAGCTGGCGAGGGCGGCTGTGATTTGTGAGTGCGTTGGCGCACAGCTGATGGAGCACTGACACGTTTTAGTGTGAAGAAGTTTGGTAGAAAATACCTAAGGGAGATGGAGAGGGCAGCTGTTGTGTTTGAGTGCGTTGGCGCACGGCTGGAGGAGATGAGACACGTCTGAGGGTCGAGGAGTATGGTAGGAGGTAGCTATTGAAACTGGTGAGGGCAGCTTAAGTGCGGAATTGCGTTGGTGCACGGCTGGTGGAGATAGGACACGTCTAAGGGTCGAGGAGTACGGTAAGAATTACCTAATGGAGCTGGCGAGGGCGGCTGTGATTTGTGAGTGCGTTGGCGCACTGCTGATGGAGCACTCACACGTTTTAGCGTGAAGGAGTATGGTAGAAAATACCTAAGGGAGATGGAGAGGGCAGCTGTGGTGTTTGAGTGCGTTGGCGCACGGCTGGTGGAGATGAGACAGGTCTAAGAGTCGAGGAGTATGGTAGGAGGTAGCTACTGCAACTGGTGAGGGCAGCTTAAGTGCGGGATTGCGTTGGCGCACGGCTGGTGGAGATAGGACACGTCTAAGGGTCGAGGAGTATGGTAGGAGATACCTAGTGGAGCTGGTAAGGGCATCTGTGGTGCGGGAGTGCGTTGGCGCACGGCTGTTGAAGATACGACACGTCTAAGAGTCGAGGAGTATGGTAGGAGGTAGCTACTGAAACTGATGAGGGCAGCTTAAGTGCGGGATTGCGTTGGCGCACGGCTGGTGGAGATAGGACACGTCTAAGGGTCGAGGAGTACGGTAGGAATTACCTAATGGAGCTGGAGAGGGCGTCTGTGATGTGGGAGTGCGTTGGCGCATTGCTGATGGAGCACTCACACGTTTTAGCGTGAAGGAGTATGGTAGACAATACCTAAGGGAGATGGAGAGGGCAGCTGTGTTGTTTGACTGCGATGGCGCACTGCTGGCGGAGATGAGACACGTCTAAGGGTCGAGGAGTATGTTAGGAGGTACCTAATGAGTCTGGTGAGGGCAGCTGTGGTTTGGGTGTGCCTTGGCGCACGGCTGGTGAAGACAGGACACGTGTTAGGGTCGAGGATTATGATAGAAATTACCTAATGGAGCTGGCCAGGGCAGCTGTGAGCTGTGAGTGCGTTGGCGCACAGCTGGTGGAGATATGACAAGTCTAAGGATCGAGGAGTGTGGTAGGAGGTAGCTACTTAAACTGGTGAGGGCAGCTGTGGCGCGGGACTGCGTTGGCGCACAGCTGGTGGAGATATGACACGTCTAAGGGTCGAGGAGTACGGTAAGAATTACCTAATGGAGCTGGCGAGGGCGGCTGTGAATTGTGAGTGCGTTGGCGCACTGCTGATGGAGCACTCACACATTTTTGCGTGAAGGAGTATGGTAGAAAATACCTAAGGGAGATGGAGAGGGCAGCTGTGGTGTTTGAGTGCGTTGGCGCACGGCTGGTGGAGATGAGACAGGTCTAAGAGTCGAGGAGTATGGTAGGAGGTAGCTACTGCAGATGGTGAGGGTAGATTAAGTGCGGGATTGCGTTGGCGCACGGCTGGTGGAGATAGGACACGTCTAAGGGTCGAGGAGTATGGTAGGAGATACCTAGTGGAGCTGGTAAGGGCATCTGTGGTGCGGGAGTGCGTTGGCGCAAGGCTGTTGAAGATACGACACGTCTAAGAGTCGAGGAGTATGGTAGGAGGTAGCTACTAAAACTGGTGAGGGCAGCTTAAGTGCGGGATTGCGTTGGCGCACGGCTGGTGGAGATAGGACACGTCTAATGGTCGAGGAGTACGGTAGGAATTGCCTAATGGAGCTGGCGAGGGCGGCTGTGATTTGTGAGTGTGTTGGCGCACAGCTGGTGGAGATATGACATGTCTGAGTGTCGAGGAGTATGGTTGGTAATACCTACTGCAGCTGGCGAGGGCAGCTATGATGTGGGAGTGCGTTGGCGCACTGCTGATGGAGCACTCACACGTTTTAGCGTTAAGGAGTATGGTAGACAATACCTAAGGGAGATGGAGAGGGCAGCTGTGTTGTTTGAGTGCGTTGGCGCACGGCTGGTGGAGATGAGACAGGTCTAAGAGTCGAGGAGTATGGTACGAGGTAGCTACTGAAACTGTTGAGGGCAGCTGTATTGCGGGATTGCGTTGGCGCACGGCTGGTGGAGATAGGACACGTCTAATGGTCGAGGTGTACGGTAGGAATTGCCTAATGGAGCTGGCGAGGGCAGCTGTGATGTGGGAGTGCGTTGGCGCACTGCTGATGGAGCACTCACACGTTTTAGCGTGAAGGAGTATGGTAGACAATACCTAGTGGAGCTGGCGAGGGCAGCTGTGAGCTGTGAGTGCGTTGGCGCACAGCTGGTGGAGATATGACACGTCTAAGGGTCGAGGATTGTGGTAGGAGGTAGCTACTGAAACTGGTGAGGGCAGCTGTGGCGCAGGACTGCGTTGGCGCTCAGCTGGTGGAGATATGACACGTCTGAGTGTCGAGGAGCATGGTAGGTAGTATGTACTGAAGCTGGAGATGGCAGCTGTGGTGTGGTACTGCGTCGGCGCGCGGCTGATGGAGATAGGACAGGTCTAAGGGTCGAGGAGTATGGTCGGAGTTACCTAACGGAGCTGGCGGGGGCAGCTGTGAGTTGTGGGTGCGTTGGCGCCCAGCTGGTGGAGATATGATACGTCTAAGGGTCAAGGAGTATGGTAGGAGGTAGCTACTGAAACTGGTGAGGGCCGCTGTAGTGCGGGATTGCGTTGCCGCACGGCTGGTGGAGAAAGGACACGTCTTAGGGTCGAGGAGTATGATAGGAATTACCTAATGGAGCTGGCGAGGGCAGCTGTGAGTTGTGAGTGCGTTGGCGCACAGCTGGTGAAGATAGGACACGTCTTAGGGTCAAGGAGTATGGTAGGAATTACCTAACGGAGCTGGCATGTGATTTGTGAGTGCGTTGGCGCACAGCTGGTGGAGATATGACACGTCTAAGGGTCGAGGAGTATGGTTGGAATTACCTAACGGAGCTGGCGGGGGCAGCTGTGAGTTGTGAGTGCGTTGGCACACAGCTGGCGGAGATATGACACGTCTAAGGGTCAAGGAGTATGGTAGGAGGTAGCTACTGAAGCTGATGTGGGCAGCTGTAGTGCGGGATTGCGTTGGCGCACAGCTGGTGGAGATAGGACACGTCTAATGGTCGAGGAGTACGGTGAGAATTACCTAATGGAGCTGGCGAGGGCGGCTGTGATTTGTGAGTGCGTTGGCGCACAGCTGATGGAGCACTGACACGTTTTAGTGTGAAGAAGTTTGGTAGAAAATACCTAAGGGAGATGGAGAGGGCAGTTGTTGTGTTTGAGTGCGTTGGCGCACGGCTGGAGGAGATGAGACACGTCTGAGGGTCGAGGAGTATGGTAGGAGATACCTACTGGAGCTGGTAAAGGCATCTGTGGTGCGGGAGTGCGTTGGCGCACGGCTGTTGAAGATACGACACGTCTAAGGGTCGAGGAGTATGGTAGGAGGTAGCTACTGAAACTGGTGAGGGCAGCTTAAGTGCGGAATTGCGTTGGCGCACGGCTGGTGGAGATAGGACACGTCTAAGGGTCGAGGAGTACGGTAAGAATTACCTATTGGAGCTGGCGAGGGCGGCTGTGATTTGTGAGTGCGTTGGCGCACTGCTGATGGAGCACTCACACGTTTTAGCGTGAAGGAGTATGGTAGAAAATACCTAAGGAGGATGGAGAGGGCAGCTGTGGTGATTGAGTGCGTTGACGCACGGCTGGTGGAGATGAGACAGGTCTGAGGGTCGAGGAGTATGGTAGGAGATACCTACTGGAGCTGGTAAGGGCATCTGTGGTGCGGGAGTGCGTTGGCGCACGGCTGTTGAAGATACGACACGTCTAAGAGTCGAGGAGTATGGTAGGAGGTAGCTACTGAAACTGGTGAGAGCAGCTTAAGTGCGGAATTGCGTTGGCGCACGGCTGGTGGAGATAGGACACGTCTAAGGGTCGAGGAGTACGGTAGGAATTACCTAATGGAGCTGGCGAGGGCGGCTGTGATTTGCGAGTGCGTTGGCGCACAGCTGGTGGAGATACGACACTTCTGAGTGTCGAGGAGTATGGTAGGTAGTATGTACTGGAGCTGGAGAGGGCAGCTGTGGTGTGGTACTGCGTCGGCGCGCGGCTGGTGGAGATAAGACAGGTCTAAGGGTTGAGGAGTATGGTTGGAATTACCTAACGGAGCTGCCGGGGGCAGCTGAGAGTTGTGACTGCGTTGGCGCACGGCTGGTGAAGATAGGACACGTCTTAGGGTCGAGGAGTATGGTAGGAATTACCTAACGGAGCTGGCATGTGATTTGTGAGTGCGTTGGCGCACAGCTGGTGGAGATATGACACGTCTAAGGGTCGAGGAGTATGGTTGGAATTAACTAACGGAGCTGGCGGGGGCAGCTGTGAGTTGTGAGTGCGTTGGCACACAGCTGGTGGAGATATGACACGTCTAAGGGTCAAGGAGTATGGTAGGAGGTAGCTACTGAAGCTGATGAGGGCAGCTGTAGTGCGGGATTGCGTTGGCGCACGGCTGGTGGAGATAGGACACGTCTAATGGTCGAGGAGTACGGTAAGAATTACCTAATGGAGCTGGCGAGGGCGGCTGTGATTTGTGAGTGCGTTGGCGCGCAGCTGATGGAGCACTGACACGTTTTAGTGTGAAAAAGTTTGGTAGAAAATACCTAAGGGAGATGGAGAGGGCAGCTGTTGTGTTTGAGTGCGTTGGCGCACGGCTGGAGGAGATGAGACAGGTCTGAGAGTCGAGGAGTATGGTAGGAGATACTTACTGGAGCTGGTAAAGGCATCTGTGGTGCGGGAGTGCGTTGGCGCACGGCTGTTGAAGATACGACACGTCTAAGGGTCGAGGAGTATGGTAGGAGGTAGCTACTGAAACTGGTGAGGGCAGCTTAAGTGCGGAATTGCGTTGGCGCACGGCTGGTGGAGATAGAACACGTCTAAGGGTCGTGAGTACGGTAAGAATTACCTATTGGAGCTGGCGAGGGCGGCTGTGATTTGTGAGTGCGTTGGCGCACTGCTGATGGAGCACTCACACGTTTTAGCGTGAAGGAGCATGGTAGAAAATACCTAAGAAAGATGGAGAGGGCAGCTGTGGTGTTTGAGCGCGTTGACGCACGGCTGGTGGAGATGAGACAGGTCTGAGGGTCGAGGAGTATGGTATGAGATACCTACTGGAGCTGGTAAGGGCATCTGTGGTGCGGGAGTGCGTTGGCGCACGGCTGTTGAAGATACGACACGTCTAAGAGTCGAGGAGTATGGTAGGAGGTAGCTGCTGAAACTGGTGAGGGCAGCTTAAGTGCGGAATTGCGTTGGCGCACGGCTGGTGGAGATAGGACACGTCTAAGGGTCGAGGAGTACGGTAGGAATTACCTAATGGAGCTGGCGAGGGCAGCTGTGATTTGTGAGTGTGTTGGCGCACAGCTGGTGGAGATATGACACGTCTGAGTGTCGAGGAGTATGGTTGGTAATACCTACTGCAGCTGGCGAGGGCAGCTGTGATGTGGGAGTGCGTTGGCGCACTGCGGACGGAGCACTCACACGTTTTAGCGTGAAGGAGTATGGTAGAAAATACCTAAGGGAGATGGAGAGGGCAGCTGTGTTGTTTGACTGCGTTGGCGCACTGTTGGCGGAGATGAGACACGTCTAAGGGTCGAGGAGTATGTTAGGAGAGACCTACTGGAGCTGGTAAGGGTCCCTGTGGTGCGGGAGTGCGTTGTCGCACGGCTGGTGGAGCAAGAACAGGTCTGAGTGTCGAGAAGTTTACTAGGAAGTAACTACTGGAGCTGGCGATAGCAACTTTGGTGTGTACACGCGTTGGCGCACGGCTTTTGGAGGTAGGACACGTCTAAGTGTCGAGAACCATGGTAGGAAGTACCTACTGAAGCTGTAGAGGGCAAGTGTGGTGTGGGGGTGCGTTGGCGCACGGCTAATGGAGATAAGAGACGTCTAAGTTTCGAGAAGTATGGTAGGAAGTACCTGCAGCTGTGGTGCGTGACTGCGTTGGCGACCGAATGGTGGAGCTATGACACGTCTGAGTGTCAGGGAAATGGTAGAAAGTACCTAATGGAGCTGGCGAGGGCAGCTGTAGTGTGGTAGTGCGTTGGCGCGCGGCTGGTGGAGATATGACACGTCTAAGGATCGAAGAGTGTGGTAGGAGGTACCTACTGAAACTGGTGAGGACAGCTGTGGTACGGGACTGCGTTGGCGCACGGCTGGTGACGATAGGACACGTCTTAAGGTCGAGGAGTATGGTAGGAATTACCTAATGGAGCTGGCGAGGGCAGCTGTGAGTTGTGAGTGCGTTGAGGCAGGGCTGATGTAGATAAGAGACCTCTAAGTTTCGAAAAGTATAGTAGGAAGTACCTACTGGAGATGGCGAGCGTAGCTGTGGTGCGGGACTGCGTTGGCGACCGAATGATGGAGCTATGACAAGTCTGAGTGTCAGGGAAATTGTAGAAAGTACTTACTGGAGCTGACGAGGGCAGCTGTTGTGTGGTAGTGTGTTGGCGCACAGCTGATGGAGCACTGACACGTTTTAGTGTGAAGAAGTTTGGTAGAAAATACCTAAGGGAGATGGAGAGGGCAGCTGTTGTGTTTGAGTGCGTTGGCGCACGGCTGGAGGAGATGAGACACGTCTGAGGGTCGAGGAGTATGGTAGGAGATACCTACTGGAGCTGGTAAAGGCATCTGTGGTGCGGGAGTGCGTTGGCGCACGGCTGTTGAAGATACGACACGTCTAAGGGTCGAGGAGTATGGTAGGAGGTAGCTACTGAAACTGGTGAGGGCAGCTTAAGTGCGGAATTGCGTTGGTGCACGGCTGATGTAGCACTGACACGTCTAAGTGTCGATGAGTATGGTGGGAAGTGTCTACTGGAGCTGGCGCTGGTAGTTGTTGTGTGGGAGTGCTTTGGCGCGCCGCTGTTGGAGATATGACACGTCTAAGGGTTGAAAAGTGTGGTAGGAGGTACCTACTGAAACTGGTGAGGGCAGCTGTGGTGCGGGATTGCGTAGGCGCACGGCTGGTGGAAATAGGACGGACATATCTAAGGGTCGAGGAGTACGGTAAGAATTACCTAATGGAGCTGGCGAGGGCGGCTCTGATTTGTGAGTTTGTTGGCGCACAGCTGATGGAGCACTGACACGTTTTAGTGTGAAAGAGTTTGGTAGAAAATAACTAAGGGAGATGGAGAGGGCAGCTGTGGTGTTTGAGTGCGTTGGCGCATGGCTGGTGGAGATGAGACACGTCTTAGGGTCGCGGAGTATGTTAGGAGGTACCTACTGGAGCTGGTAGGGGCATCTTTGGTGCGGGAGTGCGTTGTCGCACGGCTGGTGGAACAAGAACAAGTCTTGGTGTCCAGAAGTTTACTGGGAAGTAACTACTAGAGCTGGCGATGGCAGCTGTGATGTGGGAGTGCGTTAGCGCACAGCTGACGGAGCACTGACACGTTTTAGTGTGAAGGAGTTTGGTAGAAAAAACCTAAGGGAGATGGAGAGGGCAGCTGTGGCGTTTGAGTGCGTTGGCGCACGGCTGGTGTAGATGAGACACGTCTAAGGGTCGATGAGTATGGTAGGAGATACCTACTGGAGCTGGTAGGGGCATCTATGGTGCGGGAGTGCCTTGTCGCACGGCTGGTGGAACAAGAACAAGTCTTGGTGTCCAGAAGTTTACTGGGAAGTAACTACTAGAGCCTGCGATGGCAGCTGTGATGTGTACGCGCGTTGACGCACGCTTTTGGAGGTAGGACACGTCTAAGTGTCGAGGACTATGGTAGGAAGTACCTACTGAAGCTGTCGAGGTCAGCTGTGGTGTGGAGGTGCGTTGGCGCACGGCTGATGGAGATAAGACACGTATAAGTTTCAAGAAGTACGGTAGGAAGTACCTACTGGAGCTGGCGAGCGCAGCTGTGATGCGGGACTGCGTTGGCGACCGAATAGTGGAGCTGTGACACATCTGAGTGTCAGGGAAATGGTAGAAAGTACCTACTGGAGCTGGCGAGGGCAGCTGTTGTGTGGTAGTGCGTTGGCGCACGGCTGATGGAGCACTGACACGTCTTAGTCTCGATGAGTCTGGTGGGGAGTGTCTACTGGAGCTGGCGCGGGTAGCTGTTGTGTGGGAGTGCTTTGGCGCACCGCTGATGGAGCACTGACACGTCTAAGTGTCGATGAGCTTGGTAGGAGGTTTCTACTGGAGCTAGTGAGGGCAGCTGTGGTGTGGGACTGCATTGGCGCGCGGCTGGTGGAGATATGACACGTCTAAGTGTCGAGGAGTATGGTAGGAATTACCTAATGGAGCTGGCGAGGGCAGCTGTGAGTTGTGAGTGCGTTGGCGCACAGCTGGTGGAGATATGACACGTCTAAGGATCGAAGAGTGTGGTAGGAGGTACCTACTGAAACTGGTGAGGACAGCTGTGGTACGGGACTGCGTTGGGGCACGGCTGGTGACGATAGGACACGTCTTAAGGTCGAGGAGTATGGTAGGAATTACCTAATGGAGCTGGCGAGGGCAGCTGTGAGTTGTGAGTGCGTTGAGGCAGGGCTGATGTAGATAAGAGACCTCTAAGTTTCGAAAAGTATAGTAGGAAGTACCTACTGGAGATGGCGAGCGTAGCTGTGGTGCGGGACTGCGTTGGCGACCGAATGATGGAGCTATGACACGTCTGAGTGTCAGGGAAATTGTAGAAAGTACTTACTGGAGCTGACGAGGGCAGCTGTTGTGTGGTAGTGTGTTGGCGCACAGCTGATGGAGCACTGACATGTTTTAGTGTGAAGAAGTTTGGTAGAAAATACCTAAGGGAGATGGAGAGGGCAGCAGTTGTGTTTGAGTGCGTTGGCGCACGGCTGGAGGAGATGAGACACGTCTGAGGGTCGAGGAGTATGGTAGGAGATACCTACTGGAGCTGGTAAAGGCATCTGTGGTGCGGGAGTGCGTTGGCGCACGGCTGTTGAAGATACGACACGTCTAAGGGTCGAGGAGTATGGTAGGAGGTAGCTACTGAAACTGGTGAGGGCAGCTTAAGTGCGGAATTGCGTTGGTGCACGGCTGATGTAGCACTGACACGTCTAAGTGTCGATGAGTATGGTGGGAAGTGTCTACTGGAGCTGGCGCTGGTAGTTGTTGTGCGGGAGTGCTTTGGCGCGCCGCTGTTGGAGATATGACACGTCTAAGGGTGGAAAAGTGTGGTAGGAGGTACCTACTGAAACTGGTGAGGGCAGCTGTGGTGCGGGATTGCGTAGGCGCACGGCTGGTGGAAATAGGACGGACATATCTAAGGGTCGAGGAGTACGGTAAGAATTACCTAATGGAGCTGGCGAGGGCGGCTCTGATTTGTGAGTTTGTTGGCGCACAGCTGATGGAGCACTGACACGTTTTAGTGTGAAAGAGTTTGGTAGAAAATAACTAAGGGAGATGGAGAGGGCAGCTGTGGTGTTTGAGTGCGTTGGCGCATGGCTGGTGGAGATGAGACACGTCTTAGGGTCGCGGAGTATGTTAGGAGGTACCTACTGGAGCTGGTAGGGGCATCTTTGGTGCGGGAGTGCGTTGTCGCACGGCTGGTGGAACAAGAACAAGTCTTGGTGTCCAGAAGTTTACTGGGAAGTAACTACTAGAGCTGGCGATGGCAGCTGTGATGTGGGAGTGCGTTAGCGCACAGCTGACGGAGCACTGACACGTTTTAGTGTGAAGGAGTTTGATAGAAAAAACCTAAGGGAGATGGAGAGGGCAGCTGTGGCGTTTGAGTGCGTTGGCGCACGGCTGGTGGAGATGAGACACGTCTAAGGGTCGATGAGTATGGTAGGAGATACCTACTGGAGCTGGTAGGGGCATCTATGGTGCGGGAGTGCCTTGTCGCACGGCTGGTGGAACAAGAACAAGTCTTGGTGTCCAGAAGTTTACTGGGAAGTAACTACTAGAGCCTGCGATGGCAGCTGTGATGTGTACGCGCGTTGACGCACGCTTTTGGAGGTAGGACACGTCTAAGTGTCGAGGACTATGGTAGGAAGTACCTACTGAAGCTGTCGAGGTCAGCTGTGGTGTGGAGGTGCGTTGGCGCACGGCTGGTGGAGATATGACACGTCTAAGGATCGAAGAGTGTGGTAGGAGGTACCTACTGAAACTGGTGAGGACAGCTGTGGTACGGGACTGCGTTGGGGCACGGCTGGTGACGATAGGACACGTCTAAGTGTCGAGGACTATGGTAGGAAGTACCTACTGAAGCTGTCGAGGTCAGCTGTGGTGTGGAGGTGCGTTGGCGCACGGCTGGTGGAGATATGACACGTCTAAGGATCGAAGAGTGTGGTAGGAAGTACCTACTGGAGCTGGCGAGCGCAGCTGTGATGCGGGACTGCGTTGGCGACCGAATAGTGGAGCTGTGACACATCTGAGTGTCAGGGAAATGGTAGAAAGTACCTACTGGAGCTGGCGAGGGCAGCTGTTGTGTGGTAGTGCGTTGGCGCACGGCTGATGGAGCACTGACACGTCTTAGTCTCGATGAGTCTGGTGGGGAGTGTCTACTGGAGCTGGCGCGGGTAGCTGTTGTGTGGGAGTGCTTTGGCGCACCGCTGATGGAGCACTGACACGTCTAAGTGTCGATGAGCTTGGTAGGAGGTTTCTACTGGAGCTAGTGAGGGCAGCTGTGGTGTGGGACTGCATTGGCGCGCGGCTGGTGGAGATATGACACGTCTAAGTGTCGAGGAGTATGGTAGGAATTACCTAATGGAGCTGGCGAGGGCAGCTGTGAGTTGTGAGTGCGTTGGCGCACAGCTGGTGGAGATATGACACGTCTGAGTGTCGAGGAGTATGGTAGGTAGTACCTACTGGAGCTGGCGAGGGCATCTGTGGTGTGCGACTGCATCGGCGCATGGCTGGTGGAGATAGGACAGGTCTAAGGGTCGAGGAGTATGGTTGGAATTACCTAATAGAGCTGGCGGGTGCAGCTGTGAGTTTTGAGTGCGTTGGCTCACAGCTGGTGGAGATATAACACGTCTAAGGGTCGAGGACTATGGTAGGAGGTAGCTGTGGTGCGGGATTGCGTTGGCGCACGGCTGGTGAAATAGGACACGTCTAAGGGCCGAGGAGTACGGTAAGAATTACCTAATGGAGCTGGCGAGGGCGGCTGTGATTTGTGAGTGCGTTGGCGCACAGCTGATGGAGCACTCGCCGTTTTAGTGTGAAGGAGTTTGGTAGAAAAAACCTAAGCGAGATGGAGAGGGCAACTGTGGTGTTTGAGTGCGTTGGCGCACGGCTGGTGAAGATAGGACACGTCTAAGGGTCGAAGAGTATGGTAGGAGGTACCTACTGAAACTGGTGAGGGCAGCTGTGATGCGGGACTGCGTTGGCGCACGGCTGTTGAAGATACGACACGTGTAAGTGTCGAGGAATATGTTAGGAGGTACCTACTGGAGCTGTCGAGGTCAGCTGTGGTGTGGAGGTGCGTTGGCGCACGGCTGATGGAGATAAGACACGTATAAGTTTCAAGAAGTACGGTAGGAAGTACCTACTGGAGCTGGCGAGCGCAGCTGTGATGCGGGACTGCGTTGGCGACCGAATAGTGGAGCTGTGACACATCTGAGTGTCAGGGAAATGGTAGAAAGTACCTACTGGAGCTGGCGAGGGCAGCTGTGATGTGTACGCGCGTTGACGCACGCTTTTAGAGGTAGGACACGTCTAAGTGTCGAGGACTATGGTAGGAAGTACCTACTGAAGCTGTCGAGGTCAGCTGTGGTGTGGAGGTGCGTTGGCGCACGGCTGATGGAGATAAGACACGTATAAGTTTCAAGAAGTACGGTAGGAAATACCTACTGGAGCTGGCGAGCGCAGCTGTGATGCGGGACTGCGTTGGCGACCGAATAGTGGAGCTGTGACACATCTGAGTGTCAGGGAAATGGTAGAAAGTACCTACTGGAGCTGGCGAGGGCAGCTGTTGTGTGGTAGTGCGTTGGCGCACGGCTGATGGAGCACTGACACGTCTTAGTCTCGATGAGTCTGGTGGGGAGTGTCTACTGGAGCTGGCGCGGGTAGCTGTTGTGTGGGAGTGCTTTGGCGCACCGCTGATGGAGCACTGACACGTCTAAGTGTCGATGAGCTTGGTAGGAGGTTTCTACTGGAGCTAGTGAGGGCAGCTGTGGTGTGGGACTGCATTGGCGCGCGGCTGGTGGAGATATGACACGTCTAAGTGTCGAGGAGTATGGTAGGAATTACCTAATGGAGCTGGCGAGGGCAGCTGTGAGTTGTGAGTGCGTTGGCGCACAGCTGGTGGAGATATGACACGTCTGAGTGTCGAGGAGTATGGTAGGTAGTACCTACTGGAGCTGGCGAGGGCATCTGTGGTGTGCGACTGCATCGGCGCATGGCTGGTGGAGATAGGACAGGTCTAAGGGTCGAGGAGTATGGTTGGAATTACCTAATAGAGCTGGCGGGTGCAGCTGTGAGTTTTGAGTGCGTTGGCTCACAGCTGGTGGAGATATAACACGTCTAAGGGTCGAGGACTATGGTAGGAGGTAGCTACTGAAACTGATGAGGGCAGCTGTGGTGCGGGAGTGCGTTGGCGCACGGCTGTTGAAGATACGACACGTCTAAGGGTCGAGGAGTATGGTAGGAGGTAGCTACTGAAACTGGTGAGGGCAGCTTAAGTGCGGAATTGCGTTGGCGCACGGCTGGTGGAAATAGGACACGTCTAAGGGCCGAGGAGTACGGTAAGAATTACCTAATGGAGCTGGCGAGGGCGGCTGTGATTTGTGAGTGCGTTGGCGCACAGCTGATGGAGCACTCGCCGTTTTAGTGTGAAGGAGTTTGGTAGAAAAAACCTAAGCGAGATGGAGAGGGCAACTGTGGTGTTTGAGTGCGTTGGCGCACGGCTGGTGAAGATAGGACACGTCTAAGGGTCGAAGAGTATGGTAGGAGGTACCTACTGAAACTGGTGAGGGCAGCTGTGATGCGGGACCGCGTTGGCGCACGGCTGTTGAAGATACGACACGTGTAAGTGTCGAGGAATATGTTAGGAGGTACCTACTGGAGCTGGCGAGGGCGGCTGTGATTTGTGAGTTCGTTGGCGCACAGCTGATGGAGCACTGACAGGTTTTAGTGTGAAGGAGTTTGATAGAAAACAACTAAGGGAGATGGAGAGGGCAACTGTGGTGTTTGAGTGCGTTGGCGCAAGGCTGGTGGAGATGAGACACGTCTAAGGGTATAGGAGTATGGTAGGAGATACCTACTGGAGCTGGTAAGGGCATCTGTGGTTCGGGAGTGCGTTGTCGCACGGCTGGTGGAGCAAGAACAAGTCTGATTGTCGAGAAGTTTACTAGGAAGTAACTACTGGAGCTGGCGATGGCAACTGTGGTGTGTACGCGCGTTGGCGCACGGCTTTTGGAGGTAGGACACGTCTAGGTGTCGGGGACCATGGTAGGAAATACCTACTGAAGCTGTCGTGGTCAGCTGTGGTGTGGAGGTGCGTTGGAGCACGGCTGATGGAGATAAGACACGTCTAAGTTTCGAGAAGTATGGTAGGAAGTACCTTCTGGAGCTGGCGAGCGCAGCTGTGGTGCGGGACTGCGTTGGCGACCGAATGGTGGAGCTATCACACGTCTCGTCTGAATGTCAGGGAAATGGTAGAAAGTACCTACTGGAGCTGGCGAGGGCATTTGTTGTGTGGTAGTGTGTTGGCGCACGGCTGATGGTGCACTGACACGTCTTAGTGTCGATGAGTATGGTTGGAAGTGTTTTCTGGAGCTTGCGAGGGCAGCTGTGGTGTGGAACTGCGTTGACGCCCGGCTGGTGGAGATATGACACGTCTAAGGGTCGAAGAGTATTGTAGGAGATATCTACTGAAACTGGTGAGGTCAGCTGTTGTGCGGGACTGCCTTGGCGCACGGCTGGTGAGGATAAGACACGTCTTAGGGTCGATGAGTATGGTAGGAACTACCAAATGGAGCGAGCGAGGGCAGCCTTGAGTTGTGCGTGCGTTGGCGCACAGCTGGTGGAGATATGACGCGTCTGAGTGTCGAGGAGTATGGTAGAAAGTACCTACTTGAGCTGGCGAGGGCAGCTGTGGTGTGGAAGTGCGTTGGCGTACAGCTGATGGACCACTGACACGTTTTAGTCAAGGTGTTTGGTAGAAAATACCCAGGGGAGATGGAGAGGGCAGCTGTGGTGTATGAGTGCGTTGGCGCACGGCTGGTGGATATGAGAAACGTCTAAAGATTGAGAAGTATGGGAGGAAACACCTACGGGATCTGTCGAGGGCAGCTGTGGCGTGTAAGTGCGTTGGCGCACGGCTGATGGAGATAAGACACGTCTAAGTTTCGAGAAGCGTTGTAGGAAGTACGTACTGGAGCTGGCGAGCGCAGCTGTGGTGTGAGACTGCGTTGGCGACCGAATGGTGGAGCTATGACACGTCTGAGTGTCAAGGAAATGGTAAAAACACCTAATAGAGCTGGCGAGGGCAGCTGTGGTGTGGTAGTGCGTTGGCGCACGGCTGATGGAGCAGTAACACGTCTAAATGTCGATGAGTATGGTAGGAAGTGTCTACTTGAGCTGGCCTGGGTAGCTGTTGTGTGGGAGTGCTTTGGCGCACGGCTGATTGAGCACTGACACGTCTAAGTGTCGTTGAGCGTGGTGGGAAGTTTCTACTGGAGCTGGCGAGGGCAGCTGTGGTGTGGGACTGCGTTGGCGCGCGGCTGGTTGAGATAAGACAGATCTAAGGGGCCGAGGAGTTTGGTTAGATTTACCTAATGGTGCTGGCGAGGGCAGCTGTGAGTTGTGAGTGCGTTGGCGCACAGCTGGTGGAGATATGACACGTCTAAGGGTCGAGGGGTATGGTAGGAGGTAGCTAATTAAACTGGTGAGAAGAGCTGTGGTGCGGAACTGCGTTGGCGCATGGCTGGTGAAGATAGGACACGTCTTAGGGTCGAGGAGTATGGTAGGAATTCCCTAATGGAGCTGGTGAGGGCAGATGTGTGTTGTGATTGCGTTGGCGCGCATCTGGTTGAGATGTGACACGTCTGAGGGTCGGGGAGTATGGTAGGAGGTATATACTGAAACTGATGAGGGAAGCTGTGGTGCAGGATTGCGTTGGCGCACGGCTGGTGGAGATAGGACACGTCTAAGGGTCGAAGAGTATGGTTGGTAGTACCTACTGCAGCTGGCGAGGGCAGCTGTGATGTGGGAGTGCGTTGGCGCACAGCTGATGGAGCACTGACACGTTTTAGTGTCAAGGAGTTTGGTAGAAAATACTTAAGGCTGATGGAGAGGGCAGCTGTGGTGTATGAATGCGTTGGCGCAAGGCTGGTGGAGATGAGACACGTCTGAGGGTCGAGGAGTGTGGTAGAAGGTACATACTGGAGCTGGTAAGGGCATCTGTGGTGCGGGAGTGTGTTGTCGCACGGCTGGTGGAGCGAGGACAAGTCTGAGTGTCGAGAAAATTAGTAGGATGTAACTACTGGAGCTGACGATGGCAGCTGTGGTTTTTACGCGCGTTGGCGGACGGCTGGTGAAGATAGGACACGTCTTAGGGTCGAGGCGTATAGTAGGAAATACCTAATGGAGCTGGCGAGGGCAGCTGTGAGTTGTGAGTGCGTTGGCGCGCATCTGGTGGAGATATGACACGTCTAAGGGTCGAGGAGTATGGTAGGAGGTAGCTACTGAAACTGGTGAGGGCAGCTGTTGTGTATTGGTGAGTTGGCGCACGGCTGATGGAGCACTGACACCTCTATGTGTCAAGGAGTACGGTAAATTTAACTAATGGAGCTGGCGTGGGCAGTTGTGTTGCGGGAGTGCGTTGGCTCCCGGCTCCTGGAGCAATGACAAGTCTGCGTGTCGATGAGTAAAGTAGGAAGTACCTACTGGAGCTGACGAGAGCAGCTGTGATGTGTACGCGCGTTGGCGCAGGGCTGGTGAAGATAGGACACGTCTTAGGGTCAAGGAGTATGGTAGGAAATACCTAATGGAGCTGGCGAGGTCAGCTGTGAGTTGTGAGTGCGTTGGCGCGCATCTGGTGGAGATATGACACGTCTAAGGGTCAAGGAGTATGGTAGGAGGTAGCTACTGAAACTGGTGAGGGCAGCTGTGGTGCGGGATTGCATTGGTGCACGGCTGGTGGAGATAAGACACGTCTAAGGGTCGAGGAGTACGGTAGGAATTACTTAATGGAGCTTGCGAAGGTGGCTGTGATTTGTGAGTGCATTAGCGCACAGCTGGTGGATATATGACACGTCTGAGTATCGAGGAGTATGGTAGGTAGTACCTACTGGAGCTGGCGAGAGTAGCTCTGGTGTGGGAGTGCATTGGAGCACAGCTGATGTAGCACTGACACGTTTTAGTGTCAAGGATTATGATAGACAATACCTAAGGGAGCTGCAGAGGGCAGCTGTTGTGTATGAGTGCGTTGGCGCACGGCTGGTGGAGATAAGACACGTCTAAGGGTTGAGGAGTATGATGGAAAATATCTAAGGGAGCTGGAGAGGGCAGCTGTTATGTATAAGTGCGTTGGGGCACGGCTGATGGAGATAAGACATGTCTAAGTGTCGAGGAGTGTGGTTGGAATTACCTAATGGAGCTGGCGAGGGCAGCTGTTATGTGGGAGTGCGTTGAGGCTCGGCTGATGGAGCAACGACATTTTTATGTGTCAAGGAGTATAGTAGAAAGTACCTACTGGAGATGGCGATGGCAGATGTAGTGTGGGACTGCGTTGGCGCGCAGCTGGTGGAGATTGAACACGTCTAAGGGTCGAGGAAAATAGTAGGAGGTACCTAAAGAAACTGGTGAGGGCAGCAGTGGTGTGGGAGTGCGTTGGCGCACGACTGGTGAAGATAGGACGCGCCTATGTGTCGAGGAGTATGGTAGGATTTACCTAATGGAGCTGGCGAGGGCAGCTGTGAGTTTTGATTGCGTTGGCGCACTGCTGTTAGAGATTCGACACGTCTAAGGGTCGAGGAGTATAGTAGGAGGTACCAAATGGAGCTTGTGGGGGCAGCTGTGGTGCGGGAGTGCGTTGTCGCACGGCTGGTGGAGCAAGGACAAGTCTGAGTGTCGACAAGTATAGTAGGAGGTAACTACTGGAGCTGGCGATGGCAGCTGTGGTGTATGAGTGCGTTGGCGCACGGCTGGTGGAGATAAGACACGTCTAAGGGTCGAGAAGTATGGTAGGAGGTACCTACTGGAGCTGGCGATGGCAGTTGTGGTGTGGGCGCGCGTTGGCGCACGTCTGCTGAAGCTAGGACACGTCTAAGTGTCGAGGACAATGGTAGGAAGTACCTATTGGAGCTGTCGAGGGCAGCGGTGATGTGAAAGTGCGTTGGGCCACGGCTGGTGGAGATAAGACACGTCTAGTTTCGAGAAGTATGGTAGGAAATACATATTGGAGCTGTGATGCGAGACCCTGTTGCTGACCGAATGGTGGAGCTATGACACGTGTGAGTGTCAGGGAAATAGTAGAGAGTACCTACTGGAGCTGGCGAGGGCAGCTTTTGTATGGGGGTGCGTTGGCGCACGGCTGATGGAGCATTGACACGTCTAAATGTCGATGAGTATGTTAGAAAGATTTTACTCGAGCTGGCGCGGGCAGCGGTTGCGTGGGAGTGCTTTGGCGCATGGCTGATGGAGCACTGACATGTCTAACTGTCGATAAGCATGATAGGAAGTTTCTACTGGGGCTGGCGTGGGCAGCGTTGCGTGGGTGTGCTTTGGCGCATGGCTGATGGAGCACTGACATGTCTAACTGTCGATTAGCATGATAGGAAGTTTCTACTGGGGCTGGCAAGGGCAGCTGTGGTTTGGAAGTGCGTTGGCACACGGCTGTTGGTGCTATGGCAAGTCTGAGCGTCAAGGAGTCTTGTAGGAAGTGCCTAATGGAGCCAACGAGTGCAGCAGCGGTGTGGGAGGGTGTTGGCGCACGGCTGGCGAAGCTAACTCATTTTTAAAGTTCAAGGAATATAGTAGGAAGTACCTACTGGAGCTGGCGAGATGGCAGCTGGGGTGTGGAAGTGAGTTGGCGCACGGCTGTTGGAGCTAGGACACGAATAATTGTCAAGGAGAATAGTAGGAATCACCTACTGGAGCCGGCGTGGGGGGCTCTAGTGCGGGAGTGCGTTAGCGAATGGCTCGTGGAGCGATGACAAGTCTGAGTCTGCATGGGTATGGTAGGAAAAGCCTACTGAAGCTGGCGAGCGCAGCTGTGGTGTGGGAGTGCGTTGGCGCAAGGCTGATGGAGCACTGACATTTCTTGGTGTCAAGGAGTATGGTCGAAAGTAGCTAATGGAGCTGGCAAGGGCAGTTGTGGTGTATGAGTGCATTGGCGCATGGCTGGTGGACATAGGACACGTCTAAGGGTCGAGGAGTATGGTTGGGATTACCTAACGGAGCTGGCGAGGGCAGCTGTGAGTTGTGAGTGCGTTGGCGCACAGCTGGTGAGATATGACATGTCCAAGGATCGAGGAGTGTGGTGGGAGGTAACTACTGAAACTGGTGAGGGCAGCTGTGGTGCGGGACTGTGTTGGCGCACGGCTGGTGAAGATAGGACACGTCTAAGTGTCGAGGAGTACGGTAGGAATTACGTAATGGAGCTGGCGAGGGCAGGTGTGCTTTGTGAGTGCGTTGGTGCACAGCTGATGGAGATATGACACGTCTGAGTGTCGAGGAGTATGGTAGAAATTACCTACTGGAGCTGGCGAGGGCAGCTGTGGTGTGGGAGTGCGTTGGAGCACGGCTGTTAAAGATTCGGCGCGTCTAAGGTTTTTAAGAGTATGGTAGGAGGTACCTACTGGAGCTTGTGAGGGCAGCTGTGGTGCAGGAGTGCGTTGTCGCACAGCTGGTGGAGCAAGGACAAATCTAAGTGTCGAGAATTATAGTAGGAAGTAACTACTGGAGCTGGCGATAGCAGATGTGGTGTATGAGTGCGTTGGCGCACGGCTGGTGGAGATAAGACACGTCTAAGGGTCGAAGAGTACGGTAGGAGGTACCTACTGGAGCTGGTGAGGGCAGCTGTGGTGCGGGAGTGCGTTAATGACCGAATGGTGGAGCTATGACACGTCTGAGTGTCAGGGAAATAGTAAAAAGTACCTACTGGATTTGCCGAGGGCAGTTGCTGTATAGGAGTGCGTTGGCGCACGGCTGATGGAGCATTGACACGTCTTAAGATTGATGAGTATGTTAGGAAGTTTCTACTGGAGCTGGCGTGGGCAGCGTTGCGTGAGAGTGCTTTGGCGCATGGCTGATGGAGCACTGACATGTCTAACTGTCGATTAGCATGATAGGAAGTTTCTACTGGGGCTGGCAAGGGCAGCTATGGTTTGGAAGTGCGTTGGCGCACGGCTAGTGGAGATAAGACACGTCTAAGTGTCGAGGAGTATGGTAGGAAGTGCTTGTTGGAGCTGGCGAGGGCAGCTCTAGCGCTGGAGTGCGTTGGCACAAGGCTGTTGGAGCTACGAAAAGTCTGAGCGTCAGGGAGTCTTGTAGGAAGTGCCTAATGGAGCCGACGAGTGCAGCGACGGTGTGAGAGGTCGTTGGCGCGAGGCCGGCGAAGCTAACTCATTTTTAAAGTTCAAGGAATATAGTAGGAAGTACCTACTGGAGCTGGCGAGATGGCAGCTGGGGTGTGGGAGTGAGTTGGCGCACGGCTGTTGGAGCTAGGACACGTCTAAGTGTCAAGGAGAATGATAGGAAGTACCTACTCGAGCCGGCGTGGGCGGCTCGAGTAGGTACTTGATGAGTATGGTAGAAAAAGCCTACTGAAGCTGGCGAGCGCAGCTGTGGTGTGGGAGTGAGTTGGCGCAAGGCTGATGGAGCACTGACACTTCTTGGTGTCAAGGAGTATGGTCGAAAGTACCTAATGGAGCTGGCGAGGGCAGTTGTGGTGTATGAGTGCGTTGGCGCATGGCTGATGGAGATAGGACACGTCTAAGGGTTGAGAAGTATTGTTGGAATTACCTAATGGAGCTGGCGAGGGCAGCTGTGGTGCGGGACTGTGTTGGCGCACGGCTGGTGAAGATAGGACACGTCTAAGTGTCGAGGAGTACGGTAGGAATTACGTAATGGAGCTGGCGAGGGCTGGTGTGCTTTTTGAGTGCGTTGGTGCACAGCTGATGGAGATATGACACGTCTGAGTGTCGAGGAGTATGGTAGAAATTACCTACTGGAGCTGGCGAGGGCAGCTGTGGTGTGGGAGTGCGTTGGAGCACGGCTGTTAAAGATTCGGCACGTCTAAGGTTTTTAAGAGTATGGTAGCAGGTACCTACTGGAGCTTGTGAGGGCAGCTGTGGTGCAGGAGTGCGTTGTCGCACAGCTGGTGGAGCAAGGACAAATCTGAGTGTCGAGAATTATAGTAGGAAGTAACTACTGGAGCTGGCGATAGTAGATGTGTTGTATGAGTGCGTTGCCGCACGGCTGGTGGAGATAAGACACGTCTAAGGGTCGAAGAGTACGGTAGGAGGTACCTACTGGAGCTGGTGAGGGCAGCTGTGGTGCGGGAGTGCGTTAATGACCGAATGGTGGAGCTATGACACGTCTGAGTGTCAGGGAAATAGTAAAAAGTACCTACTGGATTTGGCGAGGGCAGTTGCTGTATAGGAGTGCGTTGGCGCACGGCTGATGGAGCATTGACACGTCTAAAGATTGATGAGTATGTTAGGAAGTTTCTACTGGAGCTGGCGTGGGCAGCGTTGCGTGGGAGTGCTTTGGCGCATGGCTGATGGAGCACTGACATGTCTAACTGTCGATTAGCATGATAGGAAGTTTCTACTGGGGCTGGCAAGGGCAGCTATGGTTTGGAAGTGCGTTGGCGCACGGCTAGTGGAGATAAGACACGTCTAAGTGTCGAGGAGTTTGGTAGGAAGTGCTTGTTGGAGCTGGCGAGGGCAGCTCTAGCGCTGGAGTGCGTTGGCACAAGGCTGTTGGAGCTACGAAAAGTCTGAGCGTCAGGGAGTCTTGTAGGAAGTGCCTAATGGAGCCGACGAGTGCAGCGACGGTGTGAGAGGTCGTTGGCGCGAGGCCGGCGAAGCTAACTCATTTTTAAAGTTCAAGGAATATAGTAGGAAGTACCTACTGGAGCTGGAGAGGGCAGCTGGGGTGTGGGAGTGAGTTGGCGCACGGCTGTTGGAGCTAGGACACGTCTAAGTGTCAAGGAGAATGATAGGAAGTACCTACTCGAGCCGGCGTGGGCGGCTCGAGTAGGTACTTGATGAGTATGGTAGAAAAATCCTACTGAAGCTGGCGAGCGCAGCTTTGGTGTGGGAGTGAGTTGGCGCAAGGCTGATGGAGCACTGACACTTCTTGGTGTCAAGGAGTATGGTCGAAAGTACCTAATGGAGCTGGCGAGGGCAGTTGTGGTGTATGAGTGCGTTGGCGCATGGCTGATGGAGATAGGACACGTCTAAGGGTTGAGAAGTATGGTTGGAATTACCTAATGGAGCTGGCGAGGGCAGCTGTGATGTGAGAGTGCGTTGACGCACGGCTGATGGAGCACTGACATTTCTATGTGTCAAGGAGTATAGTAGAAAGGACCTACTGGATCTGGCGAGGGCAGATGTAGTGTGGGACTGCGTTGGCGCGCGGCTGGTGGACATAGGACACGTCTAAGGGTCGAGGAGTATGGTTGGGATTACCTAATGGAGCTGGCGAGGGCAGCTGTGAGTTGTGAGTGCGTTGGCGCACAGCTGGTGAGATATGACAGGTCCAAGGATCGAGGAGTATGGTGGGAGGTAACTACTGAAACTGGCGAAGGCAGATGTAGTGTGGGACTGCGTTGGCGCGCGGCTGGTGAAGATAGGACACGTCTAAGTGTCGAGGAGTACGGTAGGAATTACCTAACGGAGCTGGCGAGGGCAGGTGTGCTTTGTGAGTGCGTTGGCGCTCAGCTGATGGAGATATGACACGTCTGAGTGTCGAGGAGTATGGTAGAAATTACCTACTGGCGCTGGCGAGGGCAGCTGTGGTGCAGGAGTGCGTTGTCGCACAGCTAGTGGAGCAAGGACAAATCTGAGTGTCGAGAATTATAGTAGGAAGTAACTACTGGAGCTGGCGATAGCAGTTGTGGTGTATGAGTGCGTTGGCGCACGGCTGGTGGAGATAAGACACGTCTAAGGGTCGAAGAGTACGGTAGGAGGTACCTACTGGAGCTGGTGAGGGCAGCTGTGGTGCGGGAGTGCGTTGTCGCACGGCTGGTGGAGATAAGACACGTCTAAGTTACGAGAAGTATGGTAGGAAGTACATATTGGAGCTGTGGTGCGAGACTGCGTTAATGACCGAATGGTGGAGCTATGACACGTCTGAGTGTCAGGGAAATAGTAAAAAGTACCTACTGGAGCTGGCGAGGGCAGTTGCTGTATAGGAGTGCGTTGGCGCACGGCTGATGGAGCATTGACACGTCTAACGATTGATGAGTATGTTAGGAAGTTTCTACTGGAGCTGGCGTGGGCAGCGTTGCGTGGGAGTGCTTTGGCGCATGGCTGATGGAGCACTGACATGTCTAACTGTCGATTAGCATGATAGGAAGTTTCTACTGGGGCTGGCAAGGGCAGCTGTGGTTTGGAAGTGCGTTGGCGCACGGCTAGTGGAGACAAGGCACGTCTAAGTGTCGAGGAGTTTGGTAGGAAGTGCTTGTTGGAGCTGGCGAGGGCAGCTCTAGCGCTGGAGTGCGTTGGCACAAGGCTGTTGGAGCTGCGACAAGCCTGAGCGTCAAGGAGTCTTGTAGGAAGTGCCTAATGGAGCCGACGAGTGCAGCGATGGTGTGGGAGAACGTTGGCGCAAGGCCGGCAAAGCTAACTCATTTTTAAAGTTCAAAGAATATAGTAGGAAGTACCTACTGGAGCTGGAGAGGGCAGCTGGGGTGTGGGAGTGAGTTGGCGCACGGCTGTTGGAGCTAGGACACGTCTAAGTGTCAAGGAGAATGGTAAGAAGTACCTACTCGAGCCGGCGTGGGCGGCTCTAGTGCGGGAGTGCGTTGGCGCATGGCTCGCGGAGCGATGAAAAGTCTGAGTCTCCATGAGTATGGTAGGAAAAACCTACTGAAGCTGGCGAGCGCAGCTGTGGTGTGAGAGTGCGTTGGCGCACGGCTGATGGAACACTGACACTTCTTGGTGTCAAGGAGTATGGTCGAAAGTACCTAATGGAGCTGGCGAGGGCAGTTGTTGTGTATGAGTGCGTTGGCGCACGGCTGGTGGAGATAGGACACGTCTGAGTGTCGAAGAGTATGGTAGAAATTACCTACTGGAGCTGGCGAGGGCAGCTGTGGTGTGGGAGTGCGTTGGAGCACGGTTGTTAAAGATTCGGCACGTCTAAGGGTTTTAGGAGTATGGTAGGAGGTACCTACTGGAGCTTGTGAGGGCAGCTGTGGTGCAGGAGTGCGTTGTCGCACAGCTGGTGGAGCAAGGACAAATCTGAGTGTCGAGAATTATAGTAGGAAGTAACTACTGGAGCTGGCGATAGCAGCTGTGGTGTATGAATGCGTTGGCGCACGGCTGGTGGAGATAAGACACGTCTAAGGGTCGAAGAGTACGGTAGGAGATACCTACTGGAGCTTGTGAGGGCAGCTGTGGTGCAGGAGTGTGTTGTCGCACAGCTGGTGGAGCAAGGACAAATCTCAGTGTCGAGAATTATAGTAGGAAGTAATTACTGGAGCTGGCGATAGCAGCTGTGGTGTATGAATGCGTTGTCGCACGGCCGGTGGAGATAAGACACGTCTAAGTTTCGAGAAGTATGGTAGGAAGTACATATTGGAGCTGTGGTGCGAGACTGCGTTATTGACCGAATGGTGGAGCTATGACACGTCTGAGTGTCAGGGAAATAGTAAAAAGTACCTACTGGAGCTGGCGAGGGCAGTTGCTGTATAGGAGTGCGCTGGCGCACGGCTGATGGAGCATTGACACGTCTAAAGATTGATGAGTATGTTAGGAAGTTTCTACTGGAGCTGGCGTGGGCAGCGTTGCGTGGGAGTGCGTTGTCGCACGGCTGGTGGAGATAAGACACGTCTAAGTTTCGAGAAGTATGGTAGGAAGTACATATTGGAGCTGTGGTGCGAGACTGCGTTAATGACCGAATGGTGGAGCTATGACACGTCTGAGTGTCAGGGAAATAGTAAAAAGTACCTACTGGAGCTGGCGAGGGCATTTGCTGTATAGGAGTGCGTGGGCGCACGGCTGATGGAGCATTGACACGTCTAAAGATTGATGAGTATGTTAGGAAGTTTCTACTGGAGCTGGAGTGGGCAGCGTTGCGTGGGAGTGCGTTGTCGCACGGCTGGTGGAGATAAGACACGTCTAAGTTTCGAGAAGTATGGTAGGAAGTACATATTGGAGATGTGGTGCGAGACTGCGTTAATGACCGAGTGGTGGAGCTATGACACGTCTGAGTGTCAGGGAAATAGTAAAAAGTACCTACTGGAGCTGGCGAGGGCAGTTGCTGTATAGGAGTGCGTTGGCGCACGGCTGATGGAGCATTGACACGTCTAAAGATTGATGAGTATGTTAGGAAGTTTCTACTGGAGCTGGCGTGGGCAGCGTTGCGTGGGAGTGCTTTGGCGCATGGCTGATGGAGCACTGACATATCTAACTTTCGATTAGCTTGATAGGAAGTTTCTACTGGGGCTGGCAAGGGCAGCTGTGGTTTGGAAGTGCGTTGGCGCACGGCTAGTGGAGATAAGGCACGTCTAAGTGTCGAGGAGTTTGGTAGGAAGTGCTTGTTGGAGCTGGCGAGGGCAGCTCTAGCGCTGGAGTGCGTTGGCACAAGGCTGTTGGAGCTACGAAAAGTCTGAGCGTCAAGGAGTCTTGTAGGAAGTGCCTAATGGAGCCGACGAGTGCAGCGACGGTGTGGGAGGTCGTTGGCGCAAGGCCGGCGAAGCTAACTCATTTTTAAAGTTCAAGGAATATAGTAGGAAGTACCTACTGGAGCTGGAGAGGGCAACTGGGGTGTGTGAGTGAGTTGGCGCACGGCTCTTGGAGCTAGGACACGTCTAAGTGTCAAGGAGAATGGTAGGAAGTACCTACTCGAGCCGGCGTGGGCGGCTCTAGTGCGGGAGTGCGTTGGCGCATGGCTCGCGGAGCGTTGAAAAGTCTGACTCTCCATGAGTATGGTAGGAAAAACCTACTGAAGCTGGCGAGCGCAGCTGTGGTGTGGGAGTGCGTTGGCGCACGGCTGATGGAGCAAGGACAAATCTGAGCGTCGAGAATTATAGTAGGAAGTAACTACTGGAGCTGGCGATAGCAGCTGTGGTGTATGAGTGCGTTGGCGCACGGCTGGTGGAGATAAGACACGTCTAAGTTTCGAGAAGTATGGTAGGAAGTACATATTGGAGCTGTGGTGCGAGACTGCGTTAATGACCGAATGGTGGAGCTATGACACATCTGAGTGTCAGGGAAATATTAAAAAGTACCTACTGGAGCTGGCGAGGGCAGTTGCTGTATAGGAGTGCGTTGGCGCACGGCTGATGGAGCATTGACACGTCTAAAGATTGATGAGTATGTTAGTAAGTTTCTACTGGAGCTGGCGTGGGCAGCGTTGCGTGGGAGTGCTTTGGCGCATGGCTGATGGAGCACTGACATGTCTAACTGTCGATTAGCATGATAGGAAGTTTCTACTGGGGCTGGCAAGGGCAGCCGTGGTTTGGAAGTGCGTTGGCGCACGGCTAGTGGAGATAAGACACGTCTAATTGTCGAGGAGTTTGGTAGGAAGTGCTTGTTGGAGCTGGCGAGGGCAGCTCTAGCGCTGGAGTGCGTTGGCACAAGGCTGTTGGAGCTGCGACAAGCCTGAGCGTCAAGGAGTCTTGTAGGAAGTGCCTAATGGAGCCGACGAGTGCAGCGACGGTGTGGGAGGTCGTTGGCGCAAGGCCGGCGAAGCTAACTCATTTTTAAAGTTCAAGGAATTTATTAGGAAGTACCTACTGGAGCTGGCGAGGGCGGCTTTTGTATGGGGGCGCGTTGGCGCACGGCTGATGGAGCACTGACACGTCTAAGTGTCGATGAGTATGGTAGGAAGTGTCTACTGGAACTGGTGCGGGCAGCTGTTGAGAGGGAGTGCGTTAATGCAGGGCTGATAGAGCACTGAAACGTCTAAGTGTCGATAAGTATGTTAGGAAGTTTATACTGGAGCTGCCAAAAGCAGCTGCGGTTTGTAAGTGCGTTGACGCACGGCTAGTGGAGATAAGACACGTCCAAGTGTCGAGGAGTTTGGTAGGAAGTACTTGCTGGAGCTGGCGAGGGCAGATGTGGCACGGGATTGCTTTGGCCCACGGCTGTTGGAGCTATGAGAAGACTGAGTGCCGAGGAGTCTTGTAGGAAGTTCCTAAGGGAACTGATGGGGGCAGCTGCGGTGTGGGAGTGCGTTGGCGTACGGCTGTTGGAGCTAGGACACGTCTAAGTGTCGAGAAGTATGGAAACAATTACCTACCAGAGCTGGCAAGGGCAGCTGTGGTAAGGGAGGGCGTTGGTGCACGGCTGGCGAAGCTAAGACATTTCTAAAGGTCAAGGAGTATGGTAGGAAGTACCTACTGGACCTGGCGGGGGCAGCTGGGGTGTGGGTGTAAGTTAGCGCACGGCTGTTGGAGCTATGACGCGCTTAAGGTTTGAGGAGAATGGTAAGAAATATCTACTCGAGCTGTCGAGGGCGGCTCTGGTGCGGGAGTGTGTTGGCGGATGGCTTGTTGAGCAATGACAAATCTGAGTGTCGGTGAGTGTAGTAGTAAGTACCTACTGGAGCTGGCGAGGGCCGCTGTGGTATTGGAGTGCGTTGGCGCACGGCTGTTGAAGCTTTGACACGTCTAAGGTTCGGGGAGTATGGCATGAAGTACCTACTCGAGCTGGAAAGGGTGGCTGTGGTGTATGAGTGGGTTGGCGCACGGCTGGTGGAGATAGGATGGGTTTCAGTGCTGAGGAGTATGGTAGGAGGTACCTGATGGAGCGCGTCGGGGCAGCTGTGTCGTGGGAGTGCTTTGGCGCACGTCTGTTGGAGCTCGGACAGGTCTAAGAGTCGATAAGTAAAGTAGGAAGTACCTACTGGAGCTGGCGAGAGCAGCTGTGAGTTGTGAGTGCGTTGGCCCACGGCTGTGGGAGATACGACACGTCTAAGTATGTTAGGAGGTACCTACTGGAGTTAGCGAGGGCTGCTGTGGTGTGAGTGTGCGTTGGCGCACGGCTGGTGGGGACAGGACACGTCTAAGCGTTGCGGAGTTTTGTAGGAGGTACCTGCTGGAGCTGGTCAGGGCAGCTGTGGTGTGGGAATGCTTTAGCGCACGTCTGTTGGAGCTAGGACACGTCCAAGTGTCAAGGAGTATAGTAGGAAGTGCGTAATGGAGCTGGCGAGAGCAGATGTGGTGTGGAAGTGCGTTGGCGCACGGCTAGTGGAGACATGACACGTCTAAGTGTCAAGGAGTTGGGTAGGAAGTACCTACTGGAGCTGGCGAGGGCAGCTGTGGTGTATGAGTGCTTGGCTCACGGCTGATAGTGCACTGACACTTCTAAGTGTTGAGGAGTTCGGTAGGAAGTACCTACTGGAGCTGCCGAGGGCAGATGTGGCGTGGAAATGCGTTGGCGCACGGCTAGTGGAGACTTGACACGTCTAAGGGTCGAGGAATACGGTAGAAATTAGCTAATGGAGCTGGCGAGGGCGGCTGCGATTTGTGAATGCGTTGGCGCACAGCTGGTGGAGATTTGACACATCTGAGTGTCGAGAAGTATGGTAGGAAGTACCTACTGGAGCTGGCGAGGGCAGCTGTGGTGTGTGAGTGCTTGGCGCACGGCTGATGGAGCACTGACACGTCTAAGTGTCGACAAGTATCGTAGGAAGGAGTTACTGGAGCTGGCGCGAGCAGTTGTGGTGTGGGAGTGCATTGATGCACGGATGTTGGAGCTAAGACACGTCTAAGGGTCGAGAAGTATGGTAAGAAATACCTACTTGAGCTGTCGAGGGCAGCAGGTGTGAGGGAGTGCGTTGGCGCACGGCTGTTGGAGCACCGACACGTCCAAGCGACCATGAAGTCAGTAGGAGTCACGTACTCTAGCTGGAGGTGGCAGCTGTAGTTAGGGGGTGCGGTGCATGGTTGATTCGAAAACATACATTTTGCTCCTCTTGGTATTGTAGTCTTTGGAAAACTTCACAGGCCCGACTAATTCAAATTTTTTTTTAAGACAACAACTACAAAATTATGTCACCAAAAAGACTTGCTTTTTCTCGAAAACTTAAACTAAAAAACAGTCTTCAATTTGGCATATAGTTTTTCAGCCCAATATTCGAATTGGCTATCTGTCAATGTGTTTTTTAACCCAATACAAACCTAAAATTGGACCTTGAATATGAGCAAATCATTTGACTACTTCCCGACTGTTATTTTTATTTTTTTGTACTCACAGAGTAGAAGTTTATAAAAAAAATAGACCCGTTACAGTTGTGGCACACCATTAAAACATTGACGGCTGTTGGAGCTATGACACGTCTAAGGTTTGGGGAGTACGGTAGGAAGTACCTAATCGAGCTTGAAAGGGTGGCTGTGGTGTATGAGTGGGTTGGCGCACGGCTGGCGGAGATAGGATGGGTCTCAGTGCTGAGGAGTATGGTAGGAGGTACCTGATGGAGCTCGTCGGGGCAGCTGTGTTGTGGGAGTGCTTTGGCCCACGTCTGTTGGAGCTCGGACAGGTCTAAGTGTCGATAAGTAAAGTAGGAGGTACCTACTGGAGCTGGCGAGAGCAGCTGTGATTTGTGAGTGCGTTGGCCCACGGCTGTGGGAGATACGACACGTCTAAGTATGTTAGGAGGTACCTACTGGAGTTAGCGAGGGCTGCTGTGGTGTGAGTGTGCGTTGACGCACGGCTGATGGAGGACTGAAACTTCAATGTGTCAAGGAGTATGGTAGAAAGTACCTAATGGAGCTGGTGAGGGCAGCTGTTGTGTATGAGTGCGTTGGCGCACGGCTGGAGGGGACAGGACACGTCTAAGCGTTGCGGAGTTTTGTAGGAGGTACCTGCTGGAGCTGGTCAGGGCAGCTGTGGTGTGGGAGTGCTTTAGCGCACGTCTGTTGGAGCTAGGACACGTCCAAGTGTCAAGGAGTATAGTAGGAAGTGCGTAATGGAGCTGGCGAGAGCAGATGTGGTGTGGAAGTGCGTTGGCGCACGGCTAGTGGAGACATGACACGTCTAAGTGTCAAGGATTTCGGTAGAAAGTACCTACTGGAGCTGGCGAGGGCAGCTGTGGTGTATGAGTGCTTGGCTCACGGCTGATGGTGCACTGACACTTTTAAGTGTTGAGGAGTTCGGTAGGAAGTACCTACTGGAGCTGCCGAGGGCAGATGTGGCGTGGAAATGCGTTGGCGCACGGCTAGTGGAGACTTGACACGTCTAAGGGTCGAGAAATACGGTAGAAATTACCTAATGGAGCTAGCGAGGGCGGCTGTGATTTGTGAATGCGTTGGCGCACAGCTGGTGGAGATTTGACACATCTGAGTGTCGAGAAGTATGGTAGGAAGTACCTACTGGAGCTGGCGAGGGCAGCTGTGGTGTGTGAGTGCTTGGCGCACGGCTGATGGAGCACTGACACGTCTAAGTGTCGACGAGTATCGTAGGAAGGAGTTACTGGAGCTGGCGTGAGCAGTTGTGGTGTGGGAGTGCATTGGCGCACGGATGTTGGAGCTATGACACGTCTAAGGGTCGAGAAGTTTGGTAGGAGGTACCTACTTGAGCTGTAGAGGGCAGCAGTAGTGAGGGAGTGCGTTGGCGCACGGCTGTTGGAGCACCGACACGTCCAAGTGACCATGAAGTCAGTAGGAGTCACGTACTCTAGCTGGAGGTGGCAGCTGTAGTTAGGGGGTGCGGTGCATGGTTGATTCGAAAACATACATTTTGCTCGTCTTGGTATTGTAGTCTTTGGAAAACTTCACAGGACCCGACTAATTCAAAAAATTTTTTAAGACAACAACTACAAAATTATGTCACCAAAAAGACTTGCTTTTTCTCGAAAACTTAAACTAAAAAAACAGTCTTCAATTTGGCATATAGTTTTTCAGCCCAATATTCGAATTGGCTATCTGTCAATGTGTTTTTTAACCCAATACAAACCTAAAATTGGACCTTGAATATGAGCAAACCATTTGACTACTTCCCGACTGTTATTTTTATTTCTTTGTACTCACAGAGTAGAAGTTTATAAAAAAATAGACCCGTTACAGTTGTGGCACACCATTAAAACATTGATGAAGGACCACTTTCAATTATTTAGTTTACTGTTTGGTTTCCTTACATGACATCGAAAGTTACAACTCATTCCTTTTCTACTTGACTTTCAAAACCTTATAACATTACGAAGTGATTCAGAATCAACAATAGCAGAGCACTTTACACAAGTGGAAAAGTTAATACTGGGCATTAACAGCAGGAGTTTGTTTGTAAAAGTTATTTGAGAAATAATTGAAAGATTTTCATTTGTAGGTTTCAACTAATCTTTGTTAAATTTTTTATGCAAGTCCTTTTCTGGACTGAGAGATAACTATGATATAAAAGACATTACTTTTGATGGTGGAAAAGTTTTAAATATCTGTTAAATGTTTTCATACATTGTTAGACTGATCGAGTTTTTAAACTGGTGAAATTAAACTTTTCTTTGGTTTTATCTGTAGAGTACCGTTTTGAGATTTTGGGAATTAACTTTTTAAATTGAAAAGTTGCTTTCTGATGCGTTTTCTTTCGGAGAGAATCAACAATAACAGGGCACTTTACACAAGTGGAGAAGTTAATACTGGGCATTAACAGCAGGAGTTTGTTTGTAAAAGTTATTTGAGAGTTAATTGAAAGATTTTCATTTGTAGGTTTCAACTAATCTTTGTTAAGTTTTTTATGCAAGTCCTTTTCTGGACTGAGAGATAACTATGATATAAAAGACATCACTTTTGACGGTGGAAAAGTTTTAAATATCTGTTAAATGTTTTCATACGTTGTTAGATTGATCGAGTTTTTAAACTGGTGAAATTAAACTTTTCTTTGGTTTTATCTGTAGAGTACCGTTTTGAGATTTTCGGAATAAACTTTTTAAATTGAAAAGTTGCTTTATGATGCGTTTTCTTTCGGAGAGAAAGTATATTTCGTTTCTGAGTATTTTTTTTTCAAATTTTATTCAATTTGTATTCTTTATTTCTTGAGATCGTTAAAAATAGTAGGAAAATTGTCAAAAAAGCCTGGCAATTGTTCAAAAAAAGCCGAAAAATCGTCAAAAGAGCCGGGAAATCGTCCAAAAATAGCCGGAAAATGTTAAAAAAAATTCGCGAAGTCGTCCAAAAATCGCCGAAAAATAGTAAAAAAAAAAGGCGGGAAATCGTCCAAAAATCGCCGAAAAATCGTCAAAAAGCCGGGAATTCGTCCAAAATAGTCGGAAAATAGTCAAAAAAGCCGGGAAATCTTTTACTGGTAATCTGAAGGAGTAAAATTGGCTGACCGATTTTGTGGGACAGAACTTAAAACCACTATGGGAGAACAATATCACTTCCTGGAGGCTGACGATACAATTGAGGTAGGATCTTCTCCTGTTGCTTGTGAATTACTGTCAGAACGTTGACATTTAGTTGTGTAGTTTGTTGTTTCGATTGTTTTTACAAAGCTTTGTTGACAAAAACCGACAAAATTGGGGCCTTGTTTTAGTCTTTTATTAATTATAGTGGACGAAGATTGTTGGTCTGATTGTTGAGTAGTACTGAAATTTGATGACGCTTATGGAAGCGCAGCTGTGGTGTGGGAGTGCGTTGGCGCACGGCTGATGGAGCAAGGACAAATCTGAGTGTCGAGAATTATAGTAGGAAGTAACTACTGGAGCTGGCGATAGCAGCTGTGGTGTATGAGTGCGTTGTCGCACGGCCGGTGGAGATAAGACACGTCTAAGTTTCGAGAAGTATGGTAGGAAGTACATATTGGAGCTGTGGTGCGAGACTGCGTTATTGACCGAATGGTGGAGCTATGACACGTCTGAGTGTCAGGGAAATAGTAAAAAGTACCTACTGGAGCTGGCGAGGGCAGTTGCTGTATAGGAGTGCGCTGGCGCACGGCTGATGGAGCATTGACACGTCTAAAGATTGATGAGTATGTTAGGAAGTTTCATCTGGAGCTGGCGTGGGCAGCGTTGCGTGGGAGTGCGTTGTCGCACGGCTGGTGGAGATAAGACACGTCTAAGTTTCGAGAAGTATGGTAGGAAGTACATATTGGAGCTGTGGTGCGAGACTGCGTTAATGACCGAATGGTGGAGCTATGACACGTCTGAGTGTCAGGTAAATAGTAAAAAGTACCTACTGGAGCTGGCGAGGGCATTTGCTGTATAGGAGTGCGTTGGCGCACGGCTGATGGAGCATTGACACGTCTAAAGATCGATGAGTATGTTAGGAAGTTTCTACTGGAGCTGGAGTGGGCAGCGTTGCGTGGGAGTGCGTTGTCGCACGGCTGGTGGAGATAAGACACGTCTAAGTTTCGAGAAGTATGGTAGGAAGTACATATTGGAGCTGTGGTGCGAGACTTCGTTAATGACCGAATGGTGGAGCTATGACACGTCTGAGTGTCAGGGAAATAGTAAAAAGTACCTACTGGAGCTGGCGAGGGCAGTTGCTGTATAGGAGTGCGTTGGCGCACGGCTGATGAAGCATTGACACGTCTAAAGATTGATGAGTATGTTAGGAAGTTTCTACTGGAGCTGGCGTGGGCAGCGTTGCGTGGGAGTGCTTTGGCGCATGGCTGATGGAGCACTGACATGTCTAACTGTCGATTAGCATGATAGGAAGTTTCTACTGGGGCTGGCAAGGGCAGCTGTGGTTTGGAAGTGCGTTGGCGCACGGCTAGTGGAGATAAGGCACGTCTAAGTGTCGAGGAGTTCGGTAGGAAGTGCTTGTTGGAGCTGGCGAGGGCAGCTCTAGCGCTGGAGTGCGTTGGCACAAGGCTGTTGGAGCTACGAAAAGTCTGAGCGTCAAGGAGTCTTGTAGGAAGTGCCTAATGGAGCCGACGAGTGCAGCGACGGTGTGGGAGGTCGTTGGCGCAAGGCCGGCGAAGCTAACTCATTTTTAAAGTTCAAGGTATATAGTAGGAAGTACCTACTGGAGCTGGAGAGGGCAACTGGGGTGTGGGAGTGAGTTGGCGCACGGCTGTTGGAGCTAGGACACGTCTAAGTGTCAAGGAGAATGGTAGGAGGTACCTACTCGAGCCGGCGTGGGCGGCTCTAGTGCGGGAGTGCGTTGGCGCATGGCTCGCGGAGCGTTGAAAAGTCTGACTCTCCATGAGTATGGTAGGAAAAACCTACTGAAGCTGGCGAGCGCAGCTGTGGTGTGGGAGTGCGTTGGCACACGGCTGATGGAGCAAGGACAAGTCTGAGTGTCGAGAATTATAGTAGGAAGTAACTACTGGAGCTGGCGATAGCAGTTGTGGTGTATGAGTGCGTTGGCGCACGGCTGGTGGAGATAAGACACGTCTAAGGGTCGAAGAGTACGGTAGGAGGTACCTACTGGAGCTGGTGAGGGCAGCTGTGGTGCGGGAGTGCGTTGTCGCACGGCTGGTGGAGATAAGACACGTCTAAGTTACGAGAAGTATGGTAGGAAGTACATATTGGAGCTGTGGTGCGAGACTGCGTTAATGACCGAATGGTGGAGCTATGACACATCTGAGTGTCAGGGAAATAGTAAAAAGTACCTACTGGAGCTGGCGAGGGCAGTTGCTGTATAGGAGTGCGTTGGCGCACGGCTGATGGAGCATTGACACGTCTAAAGATTGATGAGTATGTTAGTAAGTTTCTACTGGAGCTGGCGTGGGCAGCGTTGCGTGGGAGTGCTTTGGCGCATGGCTGATGGAGCACTGACATGTCTAACTGTCGATTAGCATGATAGGAAGTTTCTACTGGGGCTGGCAAGGGCAGCCGTGGTTTGGAAGTGCGTTGGCGCACGGCTAGTGGAGATAAGACACGTCTAATTGTCGAGGAGTTTGGAAGGAAGTGCTTGTTGGAGCTGGCGAGGGCAGCTCTAGCGCTGGAGTGCGTTGGCACAAGGCTGTTGGAGCTGCGACAAGCCTGAGCGTCAATGAGTCTTGTAGGAAGTGCCTAATGGAGCCGACGAGTGCAGCGACGGTGTGGGAGGTCGTTGGCGCAAGGCCGGCGAAGCTAACTCATTTTTAAAGTTCAAGGAATTTATTAGGAAGTACCTACTGGAGCTGGCGAGGGCAGCTTTTGTATGGGGGTGCGTTGGCGCACGGCTGATGGAGCATTGACACGTCTAAATGTCGATGAGTATGTTAGAAAGAATTTACTCGAGCTGGCGCGGGCAGCGGTTGTGTGGGAGTGCTTTGGCGCATGGCTGATGGAGCACTGACACGTCTAAGTGTCGATGAGTATGGTAGGAAGTGTCTACTGGAACTGGTGCGGGCAGCTGTTGAGAGGGAGTGCGTTAATGCAGGGCTGATAGAGCACTGAAACCTCTAAGTGTCGATAAGTATGTTAGGAAGTTTATACTGGAGCTGCCAAAAGCAGCTGCGGTTTGTAAGTGCGTTGACGCACGGCTAGTGGAGATAAGACACGTCCAAGTGTCGAGGAGTTTGGTAGGAAGTACTTGCTGGAGCTGGCGAGGGCAGCTCTAGCGCTGGAGTGCGTTGGCACAAGGCTGTTGGAGCTACGAAAAGTCTGAGCGTCAAGGAGTCTTGTAGGAAGTGCCTAATGGAGCCGACGAGTGCAGCGACGGTGTGGGAGGTCGTTGGCGCAAGGCCGGCGAAGCTAACTCATTTTTAAAGTTCAAGGTATATAGTAGGAAGTACCTACTGGAGCTGGAGAGGGCAACTGGGGTGTGGGAGTGCGTTGACGCACGGCTAGTGGAGATAAGACACGTCCAAGTGTCGAGGAGTTTGGTAGGAAGTACTTGCTGGAGCTGGCGAGGGCAGATGTGGCACGGGATTGCTTTGGCGCACGGCTGTTGGAGCTATGAGAAGACTGAGTGCCGAGGAGTCTTGTAGGAAGTTCCTAAGGGAACTGATGGGGGCAGCTGCGGTGTGGGAGTGCGTTGGCGTACGGCTGTTGGAGCTAGGACACGTCTAAGTGTCGAGAAGTATGGAAACAATTACCTACCAGAGCTGGCGAGGGCAGCTGTGGTAAGGGAGGGCGTTGGTGCACGGCTGGCGAAGCTAAGACATTTCTAAAGGTCAAGGAGTATGGTAGGAAGTACCTACTGGACCTGGCGGGGGCAGCTGGGGTGTGGGTGTAAGTTGGCGCACGGCTGTTGGAGCTATGACGCGCTTAAGGCTTGAGGAGAATGGTAGGAAATACCTACTCGAGCTGTCGAGGGCGGCTCTGGTGCGGGAGTGTGTTGGCGGATGGCTCGTTGAGCAATGACAAATCTGAGTGTCGGTGAGTGTAGTAGTAAGTACCTACTGGAGCTGGCGAGGGCCGCTGTGGTATTGGATTGCGTTGGCGCACGGCTGTTGAAGCTATGACACGTCTAAGGTTCGGGGAGTATGGTAGGAAGTACCTACTCGAGCTGGAAAGGGTGGCTGTGGTGTATGAGTGGGTTGGCGCACGGCTGGTGGAGATAGGATGGGCTTCAGTGCTGAGGAGTATGGTAGGAGGTACCTGATGGAGCGCGTCGGGGCGGCTGTGTTGTGGGAGTGCTTTAGCGCACGTCTGTTGGAGCTAGGACACGTCCAAGTGTCAAGGAGTATAGTAGGAAGTGCGTAATGGAGCTGGCGAGAGCAGATGTGGTGTGGAAGTGCGTTGGCGCACGGCTAGTGGAGATAGGATGGGTCTCAGTGCTGAGGAGTATGGTAGGAGGTACCTGATGGAGCTCGTCGGGGCAGCTGTGTTGTGGGAGTGCTTTGGCGCACGTCTGTTGGAGCTCGGACAGGTCTAAGTGTCGATAAGTAAAGTAGGAAGTACCTACTGGAGCTGGCGAGAGAAGCTGTGAGTTGTGAGTGCGTTGGCCCACGGCTGTGGGAGATACGACACGTCTAAGTATGTTAGGAGGTACCTACTGGAGTTAGCGAGGGCTGCTGTGGTGTGAGTGTGCGTTGGCGCACGGCTGGTGGGGACAGGACACGTCTAAGCGTTGCGGAGTTTTGTAGGAGGTACCTGCTGGAGCTGGTCAGGGCAGCTGTGGTGTGGGAGTGCTTTAGCGCACGTCTGTTGGAGCTAGGACACGTCCAAGTGTCAAGGAGTATAGTAGGAAGTGCGTAATGGAGCTGGCGAGAGCAGATGTGGTGTGGAAGTGCGTTGGCGCACGGCTAGTGGAGACATGACACGTCTAAGTGTCAAGGATTTCGGTAGGAAGTACCTACTGGAGCTGGCGAGGGCAGCTGTGGTGTATGAGTGCTTGGCTCACGGCTGATAGTGCACTGACACTTTTAAGTGTTGAGGAGTTCGGTAGGAAGGACCTACTGGAGCTGCCGAGGGAAGATGTGGCGTGGAAATGCGTTGGCGCACGGCTGGTGGAGACTTGACACGTCTGTGGGTCGAGAAATACGGTAGAAATTACCTAATGGAGCTGGCGAGGGCGGCTGTGATTTGTGAATGCGTTGGCGCACAGCTGGTGGAGATTTGACACATCTGAGTGTCGAGAAGTATGGTAGGAAGTACCTACTGGAGCTAGCGAGGGCAGCTGTGGTGTGTGAGTGCTTGGCGCACGGCTGATGGAGCACTGACACGTCTAAGTGTCGACGAGTATCGTAGGAAGGAGTTACTGGAGCTGGCGCGAGCAGTTGTGGTGTGGGAGTGCATTGGCGCACGGATGTTGGAGCTATGACACGTCTAAGGGTCGAGAAGTATGGTAGGAAGTACCTACTTGAGCTGTCGAGGGCAGCAGTAGTGAGGGAGTGCGTTGGCGCACGGCTGTTGGAGCACCGACACGTCCAAGTGACCAAGAAGTCAGTAGGAGTCACGTACTCTAGCTGGAGGTGGCAGCTGTAGTTAGGGGGTGCGGTGCATGGTTGATTCGAAAACATACATTTTGCTCCTCTTGGTATTGTAGTCTTTGGAAAACTTCACAGGCCCGACTAATTCAAAATTTTTTTTAAGACAACAACTACAAAATTATGTCACCAAAAAGACTTGCTTTTTCTCGAAAACTTAAACTGAAAAAACAGTCTTCAATTTGGCATATAGTTTTTCAGCCCAATATTCGAATTGGCTATCTGTCAATGTGTTTTTTAACCCAATACAAACCTAAAATTGGACCTTGAATATGAGCAAACCATTTGACTACTTCCCGACTGTTATTTTTATTTTTTTGTACTCACAGAGTAGAAGTTTATAAAAAAAATAGACCCGTTACAGTTGTGGCACACCATTAAAACATTGACGGCTGTTGGAGCTATGACACGTCTAAGGTTCGGGGAGTATGGTAGGATGTACCTAATTGAGCTTGAAAGGGTGGCTGTGGTGTATGAGTGGGTTGGCGCACGGCTGGCGGAGATAGGATGGGTCTCAGTGCTGAGGAGTATGGTAGGAGGTACCTGATGGAGCTCGTCGGGGCAGCTGTGTTGTGGGAGTGCTTTGGCCCACGTCTGTTGGAGCTCGGACAGGTCTAAGTGTCGATAAGTAAAGTAGGAAGTACCTACTGCAGCTGGCGAGAGCAGCTGTGGTTTGTGAGTGCGTTGGCCCACGGCTGTGGGAGATACGACACGTCTAAGTATGTTAGGAGGTACCTACTGGAGTTAGCGAGGGCTGCTGTGGTGTTAGTGTGCGTTGACGCACGGCTAATGGAGGACTGAAACTTCAATGTGTCAAGGAGTATGGTAGAAAGTACCTAATGGAGCTGGTGAGGGCAGCTGTTGTGTATGAGTGCGTTGGCGCACGGCTGGTGGGGACAGGACACGTCTAAGCGTTGCGGAGTTTTGTAGGAGGTACCTGCTGGAGCTGGTCAGGGCAGCTGTGGTGTGAGAGTGCTTTAGCGCACGTCTGTTGGAGCTAGGACACGTCCAAGTGTCAAGGAGTATAGTAGGAAGTGCGTAATGGAGCTGGCGAGAGCAGATGTGGTGTGGAAGTGCGTTGGCGCACGGCTAGTGGAGACATGACACGTCTAAGTGTCAAGGAGTTCGGTAGGAAGTACCTACTGGAGCTGACGAGGGCAGCTGTTGTGTATGAGTGCTTGGCTCACGGCTGATAGTGCACTGACACTTTTAAGTGTTGAGGAGTTCGGTAGGAAGTACCTACTGGAGCTGCCGAGGGCAGATGTGGCGTGGAAATGCGTTGGCGCACGGCTAGTGGAGACTTGACACGTCTAAGGGTCGAGAAATACGGTAGAAATTACCTAATGGAGCTGGCGAGGGCGGCTGTGATTTGTGAATGCGTTGGCGCATAGCTGGTGGAGATTTGACACATCTGAGTGTCGAGAAGTATGGTAGGAAGTACCTACTGGAGCTGGCGAGTGCAGCTGTGGTGTGTGAGTGCTTGGCGCACGGCTGATGGAGCACTGACACGTCTAAGTGTCGACGAGTATCGTAGGAAGGAGTTACTGGAGCTGGCGCGAGCAGTTGTGGTGTGGGAGTGCATTGGCGCACGGATGTTGGAGCTATGACACGTCTAAGGGTCGAGAAGTATGGTAGGAAGTATCTACTTGAGCTGTCGAGGGCAGCAGTAGTGAGGGAGTGCGTTGGCGCACGGCTGTTGGAGCACCGACACGTCCAAGTGACCATGAAGTCAGTAGGAGTCACGTACTCTAGCTGGAGGTGGCAGCTGTAGTTAGGGGGTGCGGTGCATGGTTGACTCGAAAACATACATTTTGCTCGTCTTGGTATTGTAGTCTTTGGAAAACTTCACAGGACCCGACTAATTCAAAAAATTTTTTAAGACAACAACTACAAAATTATGTCACCAAAAAGACTTGCTTTTTCTCGAAAACTTAAACTAAAAAAACAGTCTTCAATTTGGCATATAGTTTTTCAGCCCAATATTCGAATTGGCTATCTGTCAATGTGTTTTTTAACCCAATACAAACTTAAAATTGGACCTTGAATATGAGCAAACCATTTGACTACTTCCCGACTGTTATTTTTATTTCTTTGTACTCACAGAGTAGAAGTTTATAAAAAAAATAGACCCGTTACAGTTGTGGCACACCATTAAAACATTGATGAAGGACCACTTTCAATTATTTAGTTTACTGTTTGGTTTCCTTACATGACATCGAAAGTTACAACTCATTCCTTTTCTACTTGACTTTCAAAACCTTATAACATTACGAAGTGATTCAGAATCAACAATAGCAGAGCACTTTACACAAGTGGAAAAGTTAATACTGGGCATTAACAGCAGGAGTTTGTTTGTAAAAGTTATTTGAGAGTTAATTGAAAGATTTTCATTTGTAGGTTTCAACTAATCTTTGTTAAATTTTTTATGCAAGTCCTTTTCTGGACTGAGAGATAACTATGATATAAAAGACATTACTTTTGATGGTGGAAAAGTTTTAAATATCTGTTAAATGTTTTCATACATTGTTAGACTGATCGAGTTTTTAAACTGGTGAAATTAAACTTTTCTTTGGTTTTATCTGTAGAGTACCGTTTTGAGATTTTGGGAATTAACTTTTTAAATTGAAAAGTTGCTTTCTGATGCGTTTTCTTTCGGAGAGAAAGTATATTTCGTTTCTGAGTATTTTATTTCAAATTTTATTTAATTTGTATTCTTTATTTCTTGAGATCGTTAAAAATAGTAGGAAAATTGTCAAAAAAGCCTGGCAATTGTTCAAAAAAAGCCGAAAAATCGTCAAAAGAGCCGGGAAATCGTCCAAAAATAGCCGGAAAATGTTAAAAAAAAATTCGGGAAGTCGTCCAAAAATCGCCGAAAAATAGTAAAAAAAAGGCGGGAAATCGTCCAAAAATCGCCGAAAAATCGTCAAAAAGCCGGGAATTCGTCCAAAATAGTCGGAAAATAGTCAAAAAAGCCGGGAAATCTTTTACTGGTAATCTGAAGGAGTAAAATTGGCTGACCGATTTTGTGGGACAGAACTTAAAACCACTATGGGAGAACAATATCACTTCCTGGAGGCTGACGATACAATTGAGGTAGGATCTTCTCCTGTTGCTTGTGAATTACTGTCAGAACGTTGACGTTTAGTTGTGTAGTTTGTTGTTTCGATTGTTTTTACAAAGCTTTGTTGACAAAAACCGACAAAATTGGGGCCTTGTTTTAGTCTTTTATTAATTATAGTGGACGAAGATTGTTGGTCTGATTGTTGAGTAGTACTGAAATTTGATGCGCTTATGGAAGACAATTGAGACTGTCGAGGAGTGACCCTGAATTTGCGTGACGGTTGCACATGTTTGAGTTTCACTGGCTCGCACGCAGCCTTTCAACAAGAAATAAATGCATTAAGTGAGGTCACCCTTCTGGTGTTATCCTTCTTTTTATGTCGAACATTTAATTCACTCCTATATTTTTCCATTTTAAAGTGCGTAATGGTCTTTTCTTCAATTGTCTTTGCCTATAGAAGGGGCATCTTGAAACTTTTTTTTAGAGAAGCGTCGGTTGCTCCGCCTCTGCAACAAATTGGCGACATCGCACCGTTTCTCACTCTCGAAGCGGGCATATTTGGTTATATGATAATTGACTTTGTTCGCAATGTTTTACATAAAATACTCGGGGCGATATTTTTCTAGAGTCCTTATAGTTCTCTCCTCAATTTTCGGCTGATCTTATGAGTCAGTTTAAAGTTCAATGAAGGTTTACATGTTGTGGGTTTGTTTATTTTGGGTGGTGTGTAACTCGAGAAATCGTTTTGTTATGTTCACTGTTGTAAAATCTGCCAGCGTCCACTTGCGCATAATTCACTGCTTCTTCAATTACCCAATTGCTTCTTTCGGTGGATTTCTAACCTCAATCATCCCGATAGTCTTCCGAGGGGAGTGTGACGTAACCAAAGTAAGGTCACAATCTTATGATGCGACAAGTTTTCATTTTTAGCGTTAGTACTTATATTAGGTACTGATAGTAGTACAGTTTGGTGGCAAAACGTTTTTTGTCATTGTTTCCATATGAATAGTTGCTACATAAAAACGCGGAGAGTAGCCTTAACACTAATTGAATTGTCTCATGCCAGTTTCATCGAAAGCAATTGTGCTTGGGTTCTTTGAGTACATAACCCTGGTCGAATGTCCTCCCTAAAATCCTCCCATTTTGTTGTAAGAGTGGGGGTGGGGGTAATTTGTCTATTGGGGGTAAATTGATGAAAGAGTGTAGGAGTATTTTGTTCACAGGGAGTAAAATGATGTAGTTGGGCTGCGATGGGAGGACTTTTGAGGAATTATCCCCCTTGACTAAAATTGCAATGTAAGAGTGGGCTGCAATATGAGGACTTTTGAGGAATAATCCCCTTGATAAAATTGCCAGGTAAGAGTGGGCTGCAATGGACTGCAATGGGAGGAAAAGGTAAAATGGTGTAAGAGTGAAGGGGAAATTTGATCAGAGGGTGTAAAATGACCTAAGAGTTGGATTATCAAGGGGGTAAAATGGTGCATGAGTGAGGTGGTAATTCTTTCAGAGGTGGTAAATTGAATTAATTGTTGATTTGCCAAGGGGGGTAAAATGGTGTAAGAGTGAAGGAGTAGTTTGTTCAGAGGGGAAAATGCAGGTCAAAACTATTACGTCTTTTTGGGCTGCATAAGGCTTCCAATGGGGATAAAATGGTGTAGGAGTGAGGGGGTGAAAGACAAATTAACCCCCCACTCTTACATCTGTTTGGTCAGTCAAGGAGGTAAAATGATGTAAGAGTTCGGGTATAATAGAGAAATTACACCCGAACTCTTACATCTTTTTAGCCTCGTGAAGGTCCAAAAAGATGTAACAGTGGGGGCTAATTTGTCTTTACCCCCTCTCTTTTACTCCATTTTACCCCCGTTAGAAGCCCAATGCAGCCCAAAAAGACGTAAGAGTTTTGAGCTTCATTTTCCTAAAGAATCCTCCCATTGCAGCCCCACTCTTACATAATTTTGAGCGGAAAAATTCGAACCGAGAATCCCATTGATCCTGAATCCCGAATGTAATATTGGAGCATTCTGGAAAAATTGGGGGCATTAGTTTGTCGAAGATTTTTGAGTTGAGTATTTAGATTATCTATAACTACATGCTTAATTAGAGATATTCTTGTTCTTTTTCTAAGCATTTTGAAAACACCTTTCAAATCGATTTATTGTTTATCTTTTGGTTTCAAATAGTTTTCTCGTGCTTCACAATTACATACTGGAGTTATTCATTTCCAAATTTTACCAATATTTTCAAGAGTTTGCAGATAGTGGGATTCTTCGGCTTTTCCTTATGCATAAAAAGTCAGATTGAGTAACGTGAAAACGAAGTGATATCACAGCCGACTGGATATGTCAGGTGAGGTTGATTTTTGCTCAGCCTCTTAAAACATTTTGGGGAACGGCCACCTGCTGGGATACACCAAAGGATCCAAATCGCACATGAAGTTCACACAAAAACCAGTTCAAGTACGGATTGGAACCTTTACATCATAATGCCCGTTTTTTGTAGCATGCAATCGATTTTGTGAAAGTTGGGTCAAGTTGTTTACAAACAATTCCTGGCTGTTCAACCCAATATTTGGTGCAGTGTGACCTTATTTGTGTGTATAGGGGGTTCGGTTCTCCACTTCAGATACATGAAGTTGCCCATCTGGTAGTGTTTGTAGCTTTGTCTGAGGAACTTTCCAATAGGGTATCTACTGAAATTCCTTCTTTAGCAATTATGACTCATTCAAGGCATATTCTGCAACGTTACGATCGAAGTGGTGGCTCCATTGTGCGTTTTTTGCCGAAGATTTTGATACCCGAGAGAGATCGCCTTCTATCTGACTGGTTGCTGACTGGACCATTTTGTGTGGTAAAGGATGTAAGGCCTAAAATGCGGTCTGGTGTTATGATTTGGACATCGAGATACTTGAAAATATTTATATTTAAGAGTTTTTTTTAAAGCTTGTACTCGCGTGCCGCGTTTTACAATAGTGATCAATTCTAGGGTGATAACTGAATGATATCAATAACAAGAGACTAGTATTAACAACCTAATTAAGAGAAGAATAATCAGATTACTGTTAGTAATAAACAAAAAAAATATAAATTATGATTCCCCGACAGAAGTAAAATTTATGTCATCTTAAGACAAAAAATCACATCAGATGAAAAGTCGAGTAATCGAATTATCTATGCAAGAAAATTAATTCAAGTCCTGATTGGGCACCACTCAGCAAAATAGGGAAATAGAGAAAGCATCATTTTATATCAAAATTAGAGCATTTGACGATGAAGTTTTAACTTCTGGCCTCTGCGTGATTAATGTCTCGTCCCTGCCCCTCCAGTTGAAATGGAGCCGTCGTGTTCGGACAAAACATTCTCAGACAAAACAGTCCCAGACGAAAGAGTCCCAAAAACTGCAAAATAATCCCAGACAAAAGAGTCCCAGACAAAGCAGTCCCAGATAAAATAGTTCCAAATAAGTAACAAGACAACTTTAAACATAATCAACATTTAACAAGCATAATCTATGAGTTAAGCTTCTGATTGCATTGCTTTTAAATGATATGAATTAATATTTAAACAAAAACTTGTTTGAAAGTGCATAGTTTTTTCAAAAACCATGTTGTAATGACAAATTTGGGATTATTATACGATTTATATAATATTTAAATTATGAGTTATTTAGAGAAAAACTTTTGTGCCAATTTTGTTCATGTTCCCGTTTTCCTCAAATATGCAAAATCTTGCACATATAAAATTTTTATTACTCTTCAATAGTAAAACCAGAATAGGCTCGAAAAACGCATATTTGTTATTCCCTTAAAAACAATAAAATACATAAATCATACTCGTTCAGGACTAAACCCCAAGTTTTTTTGACTTTGCTTACTTTTGAGAGGGATCAAACTCAACAAATTCGAAAGTAATTTTTGTTTTAATGTTTTTTTCTCCCTTTTCCTCCGTACATATTGAACTCTGTTTGTTCTTGCCTTCCTCAATTTTGTTCGGAAAACCAATGGTTCATGTCTTTGAAGCGCCATTCGTTACACTTTGATCTTGTTTAGATTTTCCAATCCAATGTGTCTATAAATTTGAAAGAATAATCAGATTACTATTAGTATTAAAAACAAAAAATAAAAATTGATTCCCCGATAGAAGCAAAATATATATCATCTGAAGACAAAAAATCACATTACATTTAAAAACAGGTAATCGAAGTATCTATGCAAGAAAATTAGTTCAAGTTCTAATTGGGCACCACTCAACAAAATAAGGAAATAGAGGAAGCATCATTTTATATCAAAATTAAAGTCTGCATTTGACGATGAAGTTTTAAATTCTGGTCTCTGCGTGATTAATGTCTCATCCCTGCCCCACCAGTTGGAGTGGAGCTGTCGTGTCCGGACAAAACATTCTCAGACAAAAATGTCGCAGACGAAAGTGTCCCAGATATTGCAAAATATTCCCAGACAGAAGAATCCCAGACAATTTTGAAAATACCTTTCAAGTCTATTTGTTTTTTATCTTTTAGTATAATTTTTTCGTGGTTCCCAATGACATACTGGAGTTATTTATTTTCAATTTTTACCAATATTTTCAAGAGTTTGCAGATAGTGAAATTCTTCGGCTTTTCTTTATGCATATAAAGTCAGATTGAGTAACGTGAAAACGAAGTGATTCCACAGCCGACTGGATATGTCAGGTAAGGTTGATTTTTGCTCAGCCTCTTAAAACAATTTGGGGAAGGGTTACCTGCTGGGATACACTAAAGGATCCAAATCGCACAAGAAGTTCACAGAAAAAATCAGTTCAAGTACGGATTGGAACCTTTACATCATAATGCCCGTTTTTTGTAGCATGCAATCGATTTTGTGAAAGTTGGGTCAAGTTGTTTACAAACAATTCATGGCTGTTCAACCCAATATTTGGTGCAGTGTGGCCTTATTTGTGTGTATAGGAGGTTCTGTTCTCCACTTCAGATACATGAAGTTGTCCATCTGGTAGTTTTTGTAGCTTTGTCTGAGGAACCTTCCAATAGGGTATCTACTGAAATTCCTTCTTTAGCAATTATGACTCATTCAAGGCATACTCTGCAACGTTACGATCGAAGTGGTGGCTCCATTGTGCGTTTTTTGCCGAAGATTTTGATACCCGAGAGAGATTGCCTTCTATCTGACTGGTGGCTGACTGGACCATGTGATACTTTACCTTGTGTGGTAAAAGATGTAAGGCCTAAAATGCGGTCTGGTTTTATGATTTGGACCTCAAGATTCTTGAACAAAATTATATTTAAGAGTTTTTTAAAGCTTGTACTCGCGTGCCGCGTTTTACAATAGTGATCAATTCTAGGGTGATAACTGAATGATATCAATAACAAGAGACTAGTATTAACAACCTAATTAAGAGAAGAATAATCAGATTACTGTTAGTAATAAACAAAAAAAAATATAAATTATGATTCCCCGACAGAAGTAAAATTTATGTCATCTTAAGACAAAAAATCACATCAGATGAAGGGTCGAGTAATCGAATTATCTATGCAAGAAAATTAATTCAAGTCCTGATTGTGCACCACTCAACAAAATATGGAAATAGAGAAAGCATCATTTTATATCAAAATTAAAGCATTTGACGATGAAATTTTAAATTCTGGTCTCTGCGTGATTAATGTCTCGTCCCTGCCCCTCCAGTTGAAATGGAGCCGTCGTGTTGGGACAAAACATTCTCAGACAAAACAGTCCCAGACGAAAGAGTCCCAAAAACTGCAAAATAATCCCAGACAAAAGAGTCCCAGACAAAGCAGTCCTAGATAAAATAGTTCCAAATAAGTTACAAGACAACTATAAACATAATCAACATTTAACAAGCATAATCTATGAGTTAAGCTTCTGATTGCATTGTTTTTAAATGATATGAATTGATATTTAAACAAAAACTTGTTTGAAAGTGCATAGTTTTTTTCAAAAACCATGTGGTAATGACAAATTTGGGATTATTATACGATTTATATAATATTTAAATTATGAGTTATGCAGAGAAAAACTTTTATGCTAATAATGTTCATGTTCCCGTTTTCCTCAAATATGCAAAATCTTGCACATATCAAATTTTTATTACTCTTCACTAGTAAAACCAGAATAGGCTCGAAAAAAGCATATTTGTTATTCCCTTATAAATAATAAAATACAAAGCTCATACTCGTTCAGGAATAAACCCCAAGTTTTTTTTGACTTTGCTTACTTTTGAGAGGGATCAAACTCTACAAATTCAAAAGTAATTTTTGTTTTAATGTTTTTTTTCTTCCTTTTCCTCCGTACATATTGAGCTCTGTTTGTTCTTGCCTTCCTCAATTTTGTTCTGAAAACCAATGGTTCATGTCTTTGAAGCGCCATTCGTTACACTTTGATCTTGTTTAGATTTTCCAATCCAATGTGTCTATAAATTTGAAAGAATAATCAGATTACTATTAGTATTAAAAACAAAAAATAAAAATTGATTCCCCGATAGAAGCAAAATATATATCATCTGAAGACAAAAAATCACATTACATGAAAAAACAGGTAATCGAAGTGTCTATGCAAGAAGATTAGTTCAAGTTCTAATTGGGCACCACACAACAAAATAAGGAAATAGAGGAAGCATCATTTTATATCAAAATTTAAGTCTGCATTTGACGATGAAATTTTAAATTCTGGTCTCTGCGTGATTAATGTCTCATCCCTGCCCCACCAGTTGGAGTGGAGCCGTCGTGTTCGGACAAAACATTCTCAGACAAAAACAGTCCCAGACGAAAGAGTCCCAAAAAATGCAAAATAATCCCAGACAAAAGAGTCCCAGACAAAGCAGTCCCAGATAAAATAGTTCCAAATAAGTAACAAGACAACTTTAAACATAATCAACATTTAACAAGCATAATCTATGAGTTAAGCTTCTGATTGCATTGCTTTTAAATGATATGAATTAATATTTAAACAAAAACTTGTTTGAAAGTGCATAGTTTTTTTCAAAAACCATGTGGTAATGACAAATTTGGGATTATTATACGATTTATATAATATTTAAATTATGAGTTATTTAGAGAAAAACTTTTATGCCAATATTGTTCATGTTCCCGTTTTCCTCAAATATGCAAAATCTTGCACATATAAAATTTTTATTACTCTTCAATAGTAAAACCAGAATAGGCTCGAAAAACGCATATTTGTTATTCCCTTAAAAACAATAAAATACATAACTCATACTCGTTCAGGACTAAACACCAATTTTTTTTTGACTTTGCTTACTTTTGAGAGGGATCAAACTCAACAAATTCGAAAGTAATTTTTGTTTAACGTTTTTTTCTTCCTTTTCCTCCGTAAATATTGATATTGAACTCTGTTTGTTCTCGCCTTCCTCAATTTTGTTCTGAAAACCAATGGTTCATGTCTTACATTTTGATTCGTTACACTTTGATCTTGTTTAGATTTTCCAATCCAATGTGTCAATACATTTGAAAGAATAATTAGATTGCTATTAGTAATAAAAACAAAAAATAAAAATTGATTCACCGATAGAAGCAAAATATATATCATATGAAGACAAAAAATCACAGTGCATGAAAAAACAGGCAATCGAAGTATCTATGCAAGAAAATTAGTTCAAGTTCTATTTGGGCACCACACAGCAAAATAAGGAAATAGAGGAAGCATCATTTTATATCAAAATTAAAGTCTGCATTTGACGATGAAATTTTAAATTCTGGTCTCTGCGTGATTAATGTCTCATCCCTGCCCCACCAGTTGGAGTGGAGCTGTCGTTTCCGGACAAAACATTCTCAGACAAAAATGTCGCAGACGAAAGAGTCCCAGAAATTGCAAAAAATTCCCAGACAGAAGAATCCCAGACAAAAAAGTCCCAGACAAAATAGTTCCAAATAAATACCAAGACAAATTTAAACTTAATCATTTTTAACAAGCGTAATCTATGGGTTAAGCTTCTGATTGCATTGTTTTTAAATGATATGAATTAATATTTAAACAAAAACTTGTTTGAAAGTGCATAGTTTTTTTAAAAACCATGTTGTAATGACAAATTTGGGATTATTATACGATTTATATCATATTTAAATTATGAGTTAAGTAGGGAAAAACTTTTATGCCAATATTTTTCATGTCCCCGTTTTCCTCAAATATGCAAAATCTTGCACATATAAAATTTTTATTACTCTTCACTAGTAAAACCAGAATAGGTTCGAAAAACGCATTTTTGTTATTCCCTTAAAAACAATAAAATACATAAATCATACTCGTTCAGGAATAAACCCCAAGTTATTTTGACTTTGCTTACTTTCGAGAGGGATCAAACTCAACAAATTCAAAAGTAATTTTTGTTTTAACGTTTTTTTCTTCCTTTTCCTCCGTACATATTGATATTGAACTCTGTTTGTTCTCGCCTTCCTCAATTTTGTTCTGAAAACCAATGGTTCATGTCTTTGAAGCGCCATTCGTTACACTTTGATCTTGTTTAGATTTTCCAATCCAATGTGCCTATACATTTGAAAGAATAATCAGATTACTATTAGTAATAAAAACAAAAAAAAATTGATTCCCCGATAGAAGCAAAATATATATCCTCTGAAGACAAAAAATCACATTACATGAAAAAACAGGTAATCGAAGTGTCTAGGCAAGAAAATTAGTTCAAGTTCTAATTGGGCACCACACAACAAAATAAGGAAATAGAGGAAGCATCATTTTATATCAAAATTTAAGTCTGCATTTGACGATGAAGTTTTAAATTCTGGTCTCTGCGTGATTAATGTCTCATCCCTGCCCCACCAGTTGGAGTGGAGCCGTCGTGTTCGGACAAAACATTCTCAGACAAAAACAGTCCCAGACGAAAGAGTCCCAAAAACTGCAAAATAATCCCAGACAAAAGAGTCCCAGACAAAGCAGTCCCAGATAAAATAGTTCCAAATAAGTAAAAAGACAACTTTAAACATAATCAACATTTAACAAGCATAATCTATGAGTTAAGCTTCTGATTGCATTGCTTTTAAATGATATGAATTAATATTTAAACAAAAACTTGTTTGAAAGTGCATAGTTTTTTCAAAAACCATGTTGTAATGACAAATTTGGGATTATTATACAATTTATATAATATTTAAATTATGAGTTGTTTAGAGAAAAACTTTTATGCCAATATTGTTCATGTTCCCGTTTTCCTCAAATATGCAAAATCTTGCACATATAAAATTTTTATTACTCTTCAATAGTAAAACCAGAATAGGCTCGAAAAACGCATATTTGTTATTCTCTTAAAAATAATAAAATACATAACTCATACTCGTTCAGGACTAAACCCCAAGTTTTTTTTGACTTTGCTTACTTTTGAGAGGGATCAAACTCAACAAATTCGAAAGTAATTTTTGTTTAACGTTTTTTTCTTCCTTTTCCTCCGTAAATATTGATATTGAACTCTGTTTGTTCTCGCCTTCCTCAATTTTGTTCTGAAAACCAATGGTTCATGTCTTACATTTTGATTCGTTACACATTGATCTTGTTTAGATTTTCCAATCCAATGTGTCTATACATTTGAAAGAATAATTAGATTACTATTAGTAATAAAAACAAAAAATGAAAATTGATTCACCGATAGAAGCAAAATATATATCATATGAAGACAAAAAATCACAGTGCATGAAAAAACAGGCAATCGAAGTATCTATGCAAGAAAATTAGTTCAAGTTCTAATTGGGCACCACACAGCAAAATAAGGAAATAGAGGAAGCATCATTTTATATCAAAATTAAAGTCTGCATTTGACGATGAAATTTTAAATTCTGGTCTCTGCGTGATTAATGTCTCATCCCTGCCCCACCAGTTGGAGTGGAGCTGTCGTTTCCGGACAAAACATTCTCAGACAAAAATGTCGCAGACGAAAGAGTCCCAGAAATTGCAAAAAATTCCCAGACAGAAGAATCCCAGACAAAAAAGTCCCAGACAAAATAGTTCCAAATAAATACCAAGACAAATTTAAACTTAATCATTTTTTAACAAGCGTAATCTATGGGTTAAGCTTCTGATTGCATTGTTTTTAAATGATATGAATTAATATTTAAACAAAAACTTGTTTGAAAGTGCATAGTTTTTTTAAAAACCATGTTGTAATGACAAATTTGGGATTATTATACGATTTATATCATATTTAAATTATGAGTTAATTAGAGAAAAACTTTTATGCCAATATTTTTCATGTCCCCGTTTTCCTCAAATATGCAAAATCTTGCACATATAAAATTTTTATTACTCTTCACTAGTAAAACCAGAATAGGCTCGAAAAACGCATTTTTGTTATTCCCTTAAAAACAATAAAATACATAAATCATACTCGTTCAGGAATAAACCCCAAGTTATTTTGACTTTGCTTACTTTTGAGAGGGATCAAACTCAACAAATTCAAAAGTAATTTTTGTTTTAACGTTTTTTTCTTCCTATTCCTCCGTACATATTGATATTGAACTCTGTTTGTTCTCGCCTTCCTCAATTTTGTTCTGAAAACCAATGGTTCATGTCTTTGAAGCGCCATTCGTTACTTTTTGATCTTGTTTAGATTTTCCAATCCAATGTGTCTATACAACTGAAAGAATAATCAGATTACTATTAGTAATAAAACAAAAAAAAATTGATTCCCCGATAGGAGCAAAATATATATCATCTGAAGACAGAAAATCACATTACATGAAAAAACAGGTAATTGAACTATCTATGCAAAAAAATTAGTTCAAGTTCTAATTAGGCACCACACAACAAAATAAGGAAATAGAGGAAGCATCATTTTATATCAAAATTAAAGTCTGCATTTGACGATGAAGTTTTAAATTCTGGTCTCTGCGTGATTAATGTCTCATCCCTGCCCCACCAGTTGGAGTGGAGCTGTCGTGTCCGGACAAAACCTTCTCAGACAAAAATGTCGCAGACGAAAGAGTCCCAGAAATTGCAAAATACTCCCAGACAGAAGAATCCCAGACAAAAAAGTCCCAGACAAAATAGTTCCAAATAAGTACCACGACAATTTTAAACATAATCATTTTTTAACAAGCATAATCTATTGGTTCCTCAAATATGCAAAATCTTGCACATGTAAAATTTTTTTTATTCTTCACTAGTAAAACCAGAATGGGATCGAAAAACGCATATTTGTTGTTCCCTTAAAAATAATAAAATACACAAATCATACTCGTTCAGGAATAAACCCCAAGTTTTTTGACTTTGCTTACTTTTGAGAGGGATCAAACTCAACAAATTCGAAAGTAATTTTTGTTTTAACGTTTTTTTCTTCCTTTTCCTCCGTAAATATTGATTTTGAACTCTGTTTGTTCTCGCCTTCCTCAATTTTGTTCTGAAAACCAATGGTTCATGTCTTTGAATCGCCATTCGTTACATTTTGATCTTGTTTAGATTTTCCAATCCAATGTGTCTATACATTTGAAAGAATAATTAGATTACTATTAGTAATAAAAACAAAAAATAAAAATTGATTCCCCGTTAGAAGCAAAATATATATCATCTGAAGACAAAAAATCACATTACATGAAAAAACAGGTAATCGAAGTGTCTATGCAAGAAAATTAGTTCAAGTTCTAATTGGGCACCACACAACAAATTAAGGAAATAGAGGAAGCATCATTTTATATCAAAATTAAAGTCTGCATTTGACGATGAAAATTTAAATTCTGGTCTCTGCGTGATTAATGTCTCATCCCTGCCCCACCAGTTGGAGTGGAGCTGTCGTGTCCGGACACAACATTCTCAGACAAAAATGTCGCAGACAAAAGTGTCCCAAAAATTGCAAAATATTCCCAGACAGAAGAATCCCAGACAAAAAAGTCCCAGACAAAATAGTTCCAAATAAATACCAAGACAAATTTAAACTTAATCATTTTTTAACAAGCGTAATCTATGGGTTAGGCTTCTGATTGCATTGTTTTTAAATGATATGAATTAATATTTAAACAAAAACTTGTTTGAAAGTGCATAGTTTTTTTTAAAAACCAAGTTGTAATGACAAATTTGGGATTATTATACGATTTATATAGTATTTAAATTATGAGTTATGTAAAGAAAATTTTTTATGCCAATATTGTTCATGTTCCCGTTTTCCTCAAATATGCAAAATCTTGCACATATAAAATTTTTATTACTCTTCACTTGTAAAACCAGAATAGGCTCGAAGAACGCATATTTGTTATTCCCTTAAAAACAATAAAATACATAAATCATACTCGTTCAGGAATAAATCCTAAGTTATTTTGACTTTGCTTACTTTTGAGAGGCATCAAACTCAACAAATTCAAAAGTAATTTTTGTTTTAACGTTTTTTTCTTCCTTTTCCTCCGTACATATTGATATTGAACTTTGTTTGTTCTCGCCTTCCTGAATTTCGTTCTGAAAACCAATGGTTCATGTCTTTGAAGTGCCATTCGTTACACTTTGATCTTGTTTAGATTTTCCAACCCAATGTGTCTATACAACTGAAAGAATAATCAGATTACTATTAGTAATAAAATCAAAAAATAAAAATTGATTCCCCGATAGAAGCAAAATATATATCATCTGAAGACAAAAAATCACATTACATGAAAAAACAGGTAATCGAACTATCTATGCGAGAAAATTAGTTCAAGTTCTAATTGGGCACCACACAACAAAATAAGGAAATAGAGGAAGCATCATTTTATATCAAAATTAAAGTCTGCATTTGACGATGAAGTTTTTTGAATTCTGATCTTTGCGTGATTAATGTCTCATCCCTGCCCCACCAGTTGGAGTGGAGCTGTCGTGTCCGGACACAACCTTCTCAGACAAAAATGTCGCAGACGAAAGAGTCCCAGAAATTGCAAAATATTGCCAGACCGAAGAATCCCAGACAAAAAAGTCCCAGACAAAATAGTTCCAAATAAGTACCAAGACAATTTTAAACAAAATCATTTTTTAACAAGCATAATCTATGAGTTAAGCTTCTGATTGCATTGTTTTTAAATAATTTGAATTAAAATTTAAACAAGAATTTGTTTCAAAATGCAAATTTTGGCAGAAACCATGTTGTAATGAGAAATCTGGGATTATTATACGAATTATATAATATGTAAATTATGAGTTATGTAGAACAAAATTTTTATGCCAAAATTGTTCATGTTCCATATTCCTCAAATATGCAAATTCTTGCACATATCAAGCTTAAATTACTGTTTACTATTAAAACTGGAATAGGTTTGTAAAACGCATATTTGTTCTTCCCTTGATATGCTACAGTAAAATAATTAAAATACATAAATCATACTCGTTCAGGAACAAACCCCAAATTTTTGACCTTGCTTACTTTTGAAAGGGATCAAATAACAAATTCGAAAGTAATTTTAGATTTAATGTTTTTTTCTTCTTTTTCCTCCGTATAAATTGAACTCTGTTTGCTCTCGCCTTCCTCAAAATTGTTCTGAAAATCAAAGGTTCTTGTCTTTGAGCCGCGATTCGTTTTACTTTGATCTCGTTTATAATTGTCTAATATGTCTATGCAACTGAAAGCCACGTAGATAGTTGTCTACAGAGCTTTCAGTTGTGGAGACAGAGAAGAACATCTATATAAAACCAAAATAACGAATAGCGGCCCAAAGACAAGAACCATTGGATCTTGGGACAAATTTGAGGAAGGTCAGAGCAAACAGAATTCATTCTTTACGGAAGAAATGAAAAAATTAAAAAAGCAAATATCACGCTCGAATTTGTTGAGCTTGACTATACTCAAAAACAAGCAAAGACAAGAACTGAGGGTTCATTCCTGAACTAATATGAATTATGTATTTGAATTATTTTACTGTAGCAACTCAAGGGAAGAATATATGCGTATTACGAACCTATTTTAGTTTTAATGCTGAAAAAAAAATCCGGCAATTTTGTATTCAGAGGTAATAAAAGTATCTTGATCATACCTAAATGCATCACTTTTTCTTTCTTGGGCGATAATCAATGAGTCCCCGAATATTGATACCGAGTCGGGAGACTATTCATTAATGAATAGTCTTCCGACACCCTATCAATGTTCGGTAACTCATTGATTATCGCCCAAGACAGAAAAAGTGATGCTTTTAGCTATGATCAAGATACTTTTTGTCACCAGTGAAGACAAAATTTTGGGATTGCTCTGGAACTATTTTAGTTGTTTTGCGCAATTTTTATTCCTTTGTTTTGCAACTGTTTTAAAGTTCTTGATAAATGTTATTTTATACTTGCTTAACTGTATAGTTTGGTGGATTATACTTCAAGTTTTCAGATATACGCAACTTAGATGCAAGAAATCTAATCATGGTTAAATGTTGTCTACTTTTGAAAATTCCATTTTGCGTCGAGAAGTGGTTTACAGAATTCGACAGCCACGTCCATGAAGGAAAACACTCAAATTTATAATATAAGCACCTCGATCTTCTTGGTTGATTTTAAGTAGGGTTCAGTAGGGTTAAGTAGCTGTGTTCTTAATGAGCAAAGGGGGTAAGCAGTACTTCTCAGAATTGGGACCGACAATCATTTCCCCGACTGTTAATCACCTAGTTAGACCAAAAGGTGTTTTGAACTTGTAAAGCCATCTTTTAGTGCTGTTTTAATCACATTTCCAATATCTCAGATATAAATGCCCTAACGCTGAGTTGCGGGAAGCATATATTAGGGTACACATTTCGCAAGTTCTTTTGCAATTAGCCTTGATCATGCTTGTTATATTTCAAATCCAATGATTTCAGCAAAGTATTTTACGACCTGTTAAAGCGTTACAAACAGTCAAGGGTTGTTTGAAAACATGTTTTCCATGGAAGAATAAATTTTCCATAATTCGGTTTATGTAAATGTACATAGCAGGTGTTCCGATTGGAAGACACATAGCAATGCATGAAGTGAACAGTTATATACATATGAGACTACTATTTATACGATTATTTATTCACAATTGTACAACACACGCGTTTTTAAAGAGCGGCAGATTTAAACAAGCAGCATGAAAGGTTGTTTGTATGGATACGTTTATTTTATTTTTCAGGTTCACACACACACGCACCAGGTGTTTATTCACGCTGTGGTTATGTTTATTTGTTTATTGAGGGTTGTTTGTTCAACCATCTTGGCATCCAGCAGCTTCTAAGAATTCTATGAACTCCTCCCAGCTGATGTTTCCATCCTGGTTTGTGTCGATCACTTGGAAGATCTAAAAAAATACATTTTACTAATATGACGAATTTTTTGGGTTTGCAGGTCCAAGTTTTTGTGAAAGTTACATAAACAAGGAAATTCGGTAATTTTTTTGTGCTTATCTTAAAAGACAATAGACCAAAGTACTCCTCATTATCATTTGTGAAACCATTGTTTCTAAAATTTTTGTACTTTTGAAAATTTGTAATAAGGTGGTCTTGAGAAGTTTCTATGGAACAAAGAAGATAATGAGCTGTCATTTTCTTATTCATTCGAAAACTATTCAATGATCCACAAACTAAATACTACCCACTTAACATTTTTATCTCCTGACCGCATGTAAAGTGATCGGAGAAGCTCAATTGAATTTTTACACGATTCAAATACTGTAAAAGAATCAATTACAGCTTTTATTATTTACTATGTATTTGTTGCTACAAAACAAAACTATATTCTTAAAATTAATGCGTGCAGTATTGACAAGATAAAACCATGCGAATGACAAAAGAGAACGAAGCTGAACCAAACACGTTAAATTAAATTTGAAAGGCGTTGAAAACTACTTTTGTAAAGTAACTTATGATTATTTTCCAACAGGAGCATCATGGAATAAACGCATTTTCAAACGCAATAGATATAATACGAAATTAAGACTGTTAGCCATGGTGAGAAACAAAGAAATTATAATAACCAAACTTTGGAAATTTGTTTTAGCTGGCCTTCAGTTTTGGCTTCTCTCTGTTATCAAATTCATTTTTATATGAAACTGAAGTTTTGCTAGCAGACCATTGAACCAAACATAGCACTTTTAAGAAAACGTTAAATGAAGCACCGATTGAGCCATGTTTCAATGAATCACTAGCTTGAAAAAAGTTGATAATCGATAATCAACGTTTCCCACAAAAAAAGAGTAGTCAAAATCGAGGTAATGGTTTCATTTCTTAAATTCGACAATTTTTCAAAATAAAAAAGCTTTTAAACTTTTCGAAAAATTTTGTTCAATTAAGGCTTTCACTTGGTCTCTATAACCCAATGTGTTGCATTAAAAACTATTAGAAAACAAAGCACCGACAGGAACACAAATCTTAGGTATAGCAGGAGAGAAGAGAGGTAAGGAGCGTCATTCACGCTGCCGATAGAGTTAATTGCTGAGCCTTCGTGCAGCTGCCCGTGTTGTGATGAGCTCTTACTTAACGATAGCTTCAGGAGGACCATAGCCTGACCAATCGTGGCTGCAACGGTGGAGTCTCGTGAACATTTGAAAATACGCTGTATCAAAAGACGCAAAGTGACTAGAGCATTGCTGCACAGTGAAAAAAATGTATAAAATGTGAGGCTATTAATGGACAATAGCAGTTGAAAACAGTCCGCCGGTGACCCAATGCTGTTTGCCCCTGCAATGAAGAAACATATTATTATTATTATTATTATTATTATTATTATTATTATTATTATTATTATTATTATTATTATTATTATTATTATTATTATTATTATTATTATTATTATTATTATTATTATTATTATTATTATTATTATTATTATTATTATTATTATTATTATTATTATTATTATTATTATTATTATTATTATTATTATTATTATTATTATTATTATTATTATTATTATTATTATTATTATTATTATTATTATTATTATTATTATTATTATTATTATTATTATTATTATTATTATTATTATTATTATTATTATTATTATTATTATTATTATTATTATTATTATTATTATTATTATTATTATTATTATTATTATTATTATTATTATTATTATTATTATTATTATTATTATTATTATTATTATTATTATTATTATTATTATTATTATTATTATTATTATTATTATTATTATTATTACTATTATTACAATTCAAAGAATTTGAATTGTATTGGGGCGCTGTCTTTTTTTTTAAGATCTGTTCACACATTTTCATGATTTTTGAAGTCAAATTGGAGTAGTGATTTTGGTCACGCCGAAACAGGAAATGGAGCGAAAAAGCGAGTGGTTTTGCGGCGTGAAATTTTTTCGCTCTAAATTTAAAGTAGAGTGAGAAAACGGTGTTTGAACAAAAATTCGATTTCTCGCTAGTGGTTTTTTTGTTCACATGCGGCAATTTCACTTAGATTTTTTACTGTTTTTTTCGATTTTTTGGATTGGATTTTTTTCTAAATGGTTTTTCCAATCCATTCATAGTCCGTTTTAGGTTTGTTTTTTTAGTCAATGAAAATTCTTTGAATTGTACGTCAGGACTTGTCCTGCTATGTTTATTATTATTATTATTATTATTATTATTATTATTATTATTATTATTATTATTATTATTATTATTATTATTATTATTATTATTATTATAATACGGATTGCTCTCAAACGACGGATGAGACCACAATACTTTCGCCCGTCAAGCTGTGCTAAGTTACAGAACGCCAGAGCACTTGAATTGTAAAACAGCCTACTTATAATTAAACGTCGTTGCTTCTGTCTACATTACTTAGACAAATTTAACTTAGTTAAATTAAATAGAGTAACTAAATTGAAAATATAATTGACACACCTTTTAAATGTTTTGGACTGCAGTTAATTGAATAAAATCAGCGCATACAATGAGAGAGACAAGGGCTAAGGGTAATAGCCGACACACAAATTAGAAGAAAATTCAATTGGCCTGCAGAAAAATGTGAAAATGACAGAAATCGGAATAGTATCATTTGACTAGTGGTATTAGAAGCTTTGACTTAATTATCGACATCGGTCGTGATTTGTTCGGTTACGATAAATTCATATCAAGTTCCACGGGCCGTTGAGGCATGGCCAAATTAGCTAGTAGTTATCGCCAAATAATTTTTACATTAAAACGCTGCATTACCCGCTCAGTGCGGGGGTAATTATCATTATCTTGAGTTTTCCAGTATTTATATTCGCTTAAATGTCGGCTAAAAGGTGTGTCGGGAAATTTTTATGTCGGCAAATTGACCGTTCACGAGAGACAATTATGAAGAACAAAATTACAACAAACTTTGATTGAGAGCAATTACAAATCTATAGAATCAATAACAAACTGAGCGACACTAAAGGAGCCAGAAAGCATTAATCATTTCGCTTCAACACGTTCAGGGGGTCTTCTTCTCAGGTCCTATTACGAAAAAGGACTTAAAATGGGCTGATTTATAGCTTTGACCTAACTGTTGTGAGAAAATAATAAAATAAAAAATTTTGATCACAAATTTTTCCGCCATTCGATGGGCTTTTTGAAAGATTGAAGAGCTCTACTGTGTAAAGTCTAGTTTTAAACTGAGTGTCCAAGTTTCAATTAAATAAATTGCGTGTATTTGCAGCTTGTGAACTGTAAAAAAATGAGTAAAATCTTTTCTTTAAATTTTGAAGTATATATTTTTTCAATTAAAAGCAACATTATATTTATATATAATATATTTGCTTAATTTATAGTTGAAAACCACATCGTAGAAGTATAATTCTTGGAAACCGAAATAAGAGTCCTAAAGAAATGCTTTAACCGTTCTAGTGGTTGATGATGTTTTAATACACTCAACTCCGCGTGTAGCCAAATTTGTTAGAAATGCAAATAGTTAATGACCAATTTTTTCGATTGTAATTCATCACAATGCTATTAATCAAATGTATACTCAGAATTTCTTGTATCTCATTTCTTTTTTTCTCATCAAATATTTTGAACAGTGAAAAACTTGTGAACAACTAAGTCCCGATTTTTCTCCGAGAAACGAAAAATTGGAAAGTCTTCAAGTATCGATTAAGGATTTCAATAGCTTTTCAAGGATATTACTTCGTTAAAGATATCGATCACCAAAGTTGACAAGAAGTCAGACTAGCATAACGTTCCTTTCACTCAAATTAAGTAGGAGGATTCGAACAAAAAAGTACGTTGAGATGGTGCCAGGCATAAAAACTAACCTCTTTGATGAGGTATGGCTCTATGGGAATGTTGAGCTGTGCGATGTATCTGGCCAACTCATCCGGCTGCACGTACTTGTCCCTGTTGAAGTCCAGTTTGAGGAATGCGTCCCTAATGCTGAAGAATCGGTTGAAGTGGGCACGTCTCAACTGGTCTCCCAGGATCTGAACCAGCTCCGCCTTCCTCGCCTCTCTATCACAAGCCACAAAATGTCAACAACGCAAATGATAAATATTTAATGAGCGACATTTGTCTGGTATAGTCGTAACAGTAGCTTCGGTGCGAATTGTGAACACCAGTGCGAAACTCAATTCAATGTGCGAAGAAATTCTTGCTCTTAAAAATAGCCACTGAGCTTGCAGATGGTACTGGATTCACAAATTCAACGGTTTTCTATTTATGGCAACAACTGTAGTTGAAACATAATTAGCTGAAAAAGATGTTCCTAAAGAATCTGAAACCATAGATAGACGCGAATCTGTTTTTTGCTTCAGATTGCACATCGGGTATAGAAATGATCTGCATTGCATCTTAACAACGGCCCATTTGGAAATGAAATATATTTTGTATAAATTTACATTGGTCTCTACCCTACAAAATCACAAAGAGTCCTAAATGAGTTTTCTCTTGAACTAGTATCATCAGAAACTTTCAAACTTTGTGGGAGAGTGACGGTAAGGTGGGGGCGGGGTAGTGAAATGTAGGTTATGACAATATCAGAGTGAAAACCACCAAAACACGTGCACACAATCGAGATCACGCAACTTTCTAACCTGTACACGCAATTCGATGTCAAAATTTTAAATATAAAATGAGACGATGCCTCCACTGAGGTGACAACTACTTGTGATCGATCTAGCGGAACCAGATATCATTGGCAACTGGTGATTATCGCTGAAATTGGAAATGATTTCTGAGATTCGAGCAATAATATATCCAAAGTGAAATTCAATTTCTATCCTCAGAACTGAAGAAGAGAGCTACAGGTGCATTCTGAATTGTGACATGCGACATTTGTGAATACATGCATAAATAATGGAGTATACTTTACTTGCTGCAATACAAAATAGTCGATCTATCATAAAGCACATACAAACTTTTAAACATTTTCGAAATATTGACATCATACAAAAACTATACAGGAACATCTTACTTTCTTTCCAAACTAAATAGTTCATCAAGAGAAAATTTCGCCACCATTTATTCAAATTCCACTAATCAGGATCAGTGTCCTTAACTTTTGAGTCGAACATCGTCAGCTTTCTTAGGTTAAATTCTCAGTGAATTTAGTATTCACAATAACATTTTTATTAATTGAAAGCTACTTTAAAAAAATTGAAAAATAACCGACTGGCGTTGGAAGAATTGCTCTCGAACGACTAGTGGGAGCTCAAATATATTGCAGCCCGCTTCAGTCAGGGTGGGGGGGTGTAAGTATAATCATTAGGGGGGCTTCAAATGACGTCATCAGAAGTTATTATTTTAAAAATAGCACCAATTTCGGCGCACTTTTCAGTTGAATTTTAGTAGTCACTTGAGCTCAGCTGTTGACACTTGTGAATGAGAGCAAAATTTAGATCAAGCAAAACGAAAATGTCGAGGATGCAGATGTCATGGAAAAGTCAAAACCGTCAAGTGAAAATTTTGCATTAAAAAATATCAACATGTTTACAAGAATTGTTTCAAACTTAATTCGAGAGCAATTAAAAATTACTTACGACATTCCAGCAGGAGCCTGGGAATCCATAAGTCCACCTCCTAATTTGTTCTCCGTGTGCAGTTTCTCCAAACTAGCTATCGTCTTGTCAATTCCAGGGAACCGGCTCTTGTGGTCCTTCAGATACGTCAATACAAACACGTCAGCATCGATGATCTTGAATCGCCTGTTGAACACATACACCACGTCTCCGATCGCCAGATCCTGGGGTCCGTAGAATTCGGGGTTGTTGATGTCGCAACCTGGTTTGGGAATCCTGGTTCGCGTCAGGAACTTGCCAGCTCCTCGACCCGAGTTGCGCGTGGGTTGTTCGTAGATCATGAAGGTGTCGGTAGCAAGACTGAAGTTGATTATGAATTGGCGATCAGCGTTTGCGTTCTCGTCATTCTCATCCTGGAAAAAAATGAACTTAGAACCTCTAAAAATGATTGGCGGTTTCTTAAGGTACGAACATCAATATTAAAGAATGCTGCCCACGACTTCTCAGGATATCCATACATATGATTCACAAATTTTAAAGCAAAGATCTTTAAGCCCCATCATTGATTTCATTGTATACAATTATAGGAGTGTCGAAAATTAACTGACCATGACGGCAAGGAATCTGAGGACGTTGTGGTCGTTGGACAACATCTTGATGAAGTCCTTCCGGGGTGGCTGGGGCTCCAGGTGGAAACAGGAACCCAACGAATCCTCCAGGGATCCGAAGCCATTGTAGGGCGGAATGTACTGCATAACACAGAAGTAAGTAGTTTACTGTGCACTTAAAATCGTTAAATTATAAACAATTGTATCATATTTTTTACTCAAATATTTTTACTCAAAAGAACTTAAGCCACTTATGAGAAACTTGATTCAGAACCATTTATGACACCAAATGACTATTTTAAAATGTCCATGACGTAAAAAAGCAAAATGTAAAAGAAGCAACTAACCATTTTGGGAACATCGCATGCAGGAGGGTCCACTTTAACTGGAGTGAAGTCTTTGAGACCGTAGTTGTACCTGAGGCAAAACGCGCAAATTCGTCAATATTTCAAATGTTGATGAGGAAGGACATAGTTCTTATCTTGACCTCTTTTAAATATTTATAACTCTGATCACAACAGCTCGGGTAACTTAAAGCACATTTCATGAATTAGCATGCACAAAACTTTTCAAAACACCGCAAACTTGTGAATGCGACAGTGTAAGTTGAAAGTATTCTGCTATAATTTCTTAATAAAAAACTCAAGAAAATAACTGTGTTTAGAGTCAACAAATAAAACCACTGATAGCTAAGAATTTATTATGAGAAAAAAATGAAAAATTGCAAGAAAGGCAAAGAAAGCAAGATACACTGTTCTCAATTGTTCAGCTTGTTATGCATTGACGCTAATTTTGTTAAAACAAAATAGCAATTGAAGACATTTCTTAAGAATCAGAAATTAGGAATCCGGTTTTAAAAATTCGGATCCTGATTTACCTGTTGTTAGAGTCAATATTTAAAACCAAATTCTTATTATTACCTATTGCCAGAATGAATAATTAGCCAAAAGATAAAAGAAGTTAAAAAACTAACTGACTAGAAGATCAGATTTATCAAGAGGGATAGTAGAAAAAACTGATCCAAGGATAAATAAAAAACAGCATGGGAATGAAGTATCCTTGACCAAACACAAGAACTTTCAGCTTCAAGGGAATCATCATTCTTATCAAATAATTAGAATTTTGAGAAAAACTAAAAATCTAATTATAAGCTTCACAAGAAGCTCTATTGATTCATAATAAATTTGGATTGAGTGATGACGTCTTGAGGAACAAGAGAATGGGATATAAGAGATTTCATATTCGAAAAACTAAGATAAGTTGGAGTAATGGTTAGACCACTAGGCTTCAAGGTGAGAGATACTGGTTCGTATGCTGTACTGGTTCCTTTTAGAGTAATTTGGCCAGCTAACACCCCTAACAAAAATAAATTGCTATCAACAAATTCCAAATGTACTTTTTGTCTCAAAAAATGTCATTGAAACAATCAGCAGCTGAAGACTAATTTCTTTTAAGTTAGAAGGTTGGGAGAGAACAACCTAATGTAAATTGTGCGTAAGATAAGCTTGACAAGAAGCTCTACTTGTTCAACGTATACTTGGCTAAGAAGCCTCGAGGATCAAGAATGAACATCAGAATGGGTTATAAGATATGCCCAAGTTCGAGAGCTTAAGACCAGTTGGTTTAATGGCAAGCTTCATAAAACTTTGGGCTATGTAGCAGAAATTGCGGCTTCTTGCCTGGTGACCAGCTTGTCGTTTGAGGACAAAAAAACTTTTTTGAAGCAATTTTGGACTTTCCCAATTTTCATAGAATATTTACTGAAAGCAACATTGAATATTTTAGGAACCGTGTAACAAGCAATTCAGAGTTAAAAATTAAAGATGGGTAAAGAGAAGCCAGATAATTAAATTGCCCTGAATCTCTATAAAGCAAATTCTCGGGTCCTTTTGCAGACGCTCGAACTTCATCAAAATTGCCGGTGAAAAAGGGGTTAGTTATAACTGGCTGCTATTATAAACGGGGGGGGGGGGGGTTGAATATGGTTGAAAATCCCTACTTTTTGCGACTAAATAATAAAAGTTAGCGCTTGGCAACCAAACAAACCAAAACATAGCCGTCACATTGCCGAAAAATAGCAGCGATAGAACTTGTGGGCTTCCATGAATTGAAACAATTAAAAAAAATAAGATAGACAGATTGACCACCAGTCCTTTAATAGACTTTTTGGTTAGATTCGGACTGTCATTTTTATGAGAAACATACGCTCTATAAGGAAAAACCCTGATGGAGCTTTTTCAAAATCAGTATTTAAAATCAAAACTCAAGACTCTAATACTCAACAATTAGGGCATATACGTTTGGCATAACTTAGATGTACACTATTGACTTTAGTAGTATAGTGTGAGCAGATCAGGCCCCATTTTCGGAGCCGGTCATTAACCTATTTTGTAAGTGCTTAACTTGACGGGATTAAATTGATTTCTGTTGACAGATTGTAGAGACTGTTTGTCTGTATACAAACAAAAGATTCCATTAAGTACTGAATAGACTATTCAATTGGAGAAATGAATGGACAAAAGAAATAATTTCCGCCACTACATTGTAATAATTATAACCTGATAGAAAAAGGCTTTCAGAGAAAAAATCAGTTGTCTCATTTAACCCACCTAAGAAAGTTGTTAGAAATGGAAAAAGAAAATCTTCCTCAGACCCGTACCAGGAAGTACACTAAGAACTGTCGTCGAAAGAAAAAACATGGGAAAGTCATGAAGAAATGTATTTTGTGTTGCTATCTGGTATCCGACTGTAGGAAATGTGGACTCATTGAATGTGAGTCTGAAAACTGTCGGAAAAAAATATGTGCTGAGTGTAATTTCCAAATGAAGGCAAGATGTCCATTTTGCTTGGATTGGTTTGGTAGGGAAAAAAACTTCCACTATTGGTACAAAGTTCTGCAAGAAAGAAATGAGGTTTAGATTTTTCCTAACTATACAACTCAGCCCTTTTAAGGGCTACCAGAGAAAAATCACCCTTAATATTTAGAAAAATATTAGGAGGTTCTTCTTTGAAAAGTTCTTAAACGAAAACTGAGTTGTTAGAACAAAAATTGCAATAAAATAAAGTTATTGATCACAACTAAAATGATGTTCCACAGCCGACTTAAACAAAGATATAGAACACACTGAACACACTTTATGTTAGATTATTCATCGAGAACTTAAAAAGCTTTTCAAACTTCCAATATAAAATTTATCTCTCAACGAAAGAACTTGAAATTTCTCGGTAAAGTAGCAAGAATTTTGAAGATCTGACGAAAAAATTTGCCCCTTTAGGAAACCCTATAGCACTATAAATTTTAACATTTTACAAAGTTTTTTATGTAAATTTCAAAATTAAGTTTCTTTGAATTTAGAGAATGTCTGTGTAAGTTTTTGAAAAATGGTATCTTATTTTACTACTTGCATTTTAACTGAGTTTTTGACTCGGAAATATCTGATGTATATCCTGGAGAAGACACGAAATGTTATGAGTGAATGGAATCTCCGTTTACTCCAAAAAAAAATAAAAGATGACACTTGAATTAGCTATAAAGATAAAACCAAAGATGCAATGTACAATACAGAATATAATTATAGTTTCAATGGTTTTGTATGTATTCCATCATGGTCAACAATACGTTTTGGATAGAAGTAGGAGAGTCCTTTCTTCCGCATTTCATAGGTACAAATTTTCTCGCTGTTGACTGTCCGGAAACCTCTATTAACTGTGACAATCTGTTCCTGATCAAACAAGACGGATTTGTACTTCTCCAAAGGATTGTCATTGATGAGACTACACTGATTCAAACCCTTGCAGCTGATTTTAACGTTTTTGTGAGGTTCGTTAAAACAGCAGTATGTTTTCGAACATAACGCAACCATTTCGGTACACCGAAACTCTTCCTTGAATAACCCTGGAGTTCTTTGATCGTGTTTGTTGTGAGAAGTACAGCATTCCCGTGGAAAAAAGTTTCCAATATTGTCTGCTTGGAACGTATCTTTACAGTCGCTAGAGCGCAGTAGATTCCACACCTCTTTCATGTTCGGTTTGATGATTTCCCTAATGGATTTTTCGCTCATAGCAATGTATAGACTGTCAGTGTCCATTTCAAGGAACTCGAATTTTTCGGGATCGCAAAATCGATCAAAAAAGTTGTATACCAATTCAAGCATCGTAAGCTTGGCATATTGTAATATAAAAAACCCAACAATTAAGGGTTCTTTATGGTGAACAGTGCTATTTTGAAGATCAATTTCGAAAATTTTATCATCTAATTCATTGAAACTTTTGAAAAATTTGTTGTTCACTAGTTTCGATACTGAAGGGCCAATAGCGTATTTTGTTTTTGTGTGGCGAGTCCTGTCCATGATCTGATATCCGTATGAGCTGTTTCCGATCAGTTTCATGGTTTCAGCAACAACGGTAGATTGAGAATTCAGATCTCCTTGTCGACGTGCTTCCACGACTGATTGTACGAAGGGTTTGAAACATGTCTTCGCAGTGTATTGAAGGAAAAAGTGGATTCTGTTAATGATCACTCCTTCATTCAAATAGAAAATCAGCAGTGGCGTAATAACTGGACCTCGTTCCAGTTTCATACTAGAGATCAACATTTTTCGTGGTTTACGAAGCAGATCGTTTTCTTCCGCAAATTTCATCATATGTTCTCCAATGTCATTCCTACTCACTTCGCAATTTTTGAAGATTGGTGGGAATTTTTCAAACTTTGTCTCAAGATGAGGAGGTACCTGCAGCTCACAGTCAACAACTCCGAACAACGTTCCATCTAAAATTTTTTGCAGTAACCTATTGCGGCTAAGAGGTTGGCAGTAAGGGAAATGTATCCTAAGAAAATCTCTAATGCCAAACTGATTTGTGTGCGTCCACTCTCTCCACTGACATTCCCAGATTTCGATAACAGATAAGCCTTGTTGCTCCAAGTAGTGACGTCGACGTACAGTTCTCTCGCGTCGTTTCATTCCTTCTTCAAGAGTGTTTTCTCGTACTGTTCTGTCTTGACAACCATGGAAGTGGTAAAAACAACCCATGGCCTCAAATACGGTCTGACAATGTGCACAATAACCGTCCACGAAAAATGGCCCGAACTGTTTCTGTTTTCCATGAGTAAATTGTGTTTGTATTGAACAGTCAGGTCTCGTGCCTTGAAGATAAGAAGTGACCATCAATTCGAAGAAGCTCTTTGTGTTTCTTCTAGGGTGGAATTTTTCTGTACTATCGGACCACTCCCATTTTGTATATGATCCACTTGGCATAGACTTTGTCATGGAATACGGATAGAGCTGGCTAGCATCAATTCCTACGATAGCCTTACAAATATTCTGTGACCTGCCAATGAATGTGGTATCAACTTTTGCGTATCTAGTGAAAATTATTGAAGGTCCACCCGTGAGCCAGCTTCGTAGATAAGTATCATAATGCGCATCTTCTTTGGTGAAGGGGAAAAATTTTGTAGAAGTTGAAGAATGCAGAATTCTGTTGGCTAAATTCGGAAGTGTCAAACCCAGCTTGAGCATATCAACTTTTCTGTCATGATAAAATTGTACCATTTTTTGTAAAGCCTTCAAAGTAGGAACGACGTCTTTGTTATTATAGTACCGCAAGAAATCTTGAAAGGTTTGCATTCCGTTTGTGTTCCATACAATTTTAAGATCTTCGTAGTTTTCTTCTGCCGTTTTAGGTTGACATCTTAATTTTAGTTTTTTCTGAGCAACGTCTTCACTTATTCCAATATCTAATAAACTCTGGTAATCGTCAAAGTCTTTACCGAGAACGTTGCAGTTTTTCAGCTTACTGAAGAAACTATTGATGGGAGGCAACGATGGATAACTCAGTTTTTCTGAACTGTTGAACCATTCATATGGAAAAAATCCTTTTTGTTCTTCCATCCCATATGCCTTTAGAAACTTGTCTAGACTTACAGATCCTCCTAAGAAGTTCAAAATATCGAGAAACTGCAACCCCAAAAAATTCATTCCAATAAAACTGTTACTCCTGCGGATCACGGCTGGTGAACAGTTTCGCTCATTTAGCAGAATTTTGAGTAGAAATTCTTTAATCAGATTCAAGTCATATCTGGAACTGTTGAATCCGAAAACGGGTAAATCATCACAGTATTTTGAGACTTCCTCTTTGATCTGACTGAGTTTTCGTAATTCAGAGTTTCGTATTTTGACGTCGTAATCAATCTCGTCATCTGAGATTTCTAGGTTTGCTTCAGCTTCTAAAAATGGGATGCTTGTTACCTCTATTTGATCAATTGGCTGGTTCTCTGGTAGTGTCTCAGTAATCAGATTTAACTTTTCGTCTAAATCATTGAAGACACTTTCGAACATTGATCTCATTTGAATCGAAGATTGTTGCGATAGTTCCAGAAGTTTATCCAGAAAACTTCTTGTCAATCGCATGGGATCAGGATCACACAGAAAAATTGCATCGGATAAAAGATTTGAAGTCATTGAAACACTAATTGGAACATGCTTCCCGACCCAAGAAACTGAATATGAATCACTTAGCGTCTCATCATGTACAGTGATAGATTCGAAATCAAATACTACCAGGTTGGAATATAAACGTAAACTTTCATCAAAGGATATGTCCAGTTCTGTTAACTTATCAAATATTGTTGTTCTTAGAAGGTAAGGTCCATTAGGATAGCGGTGTTTAATTAGTTCGTCACAGGTTTTGATATGGCGTTCCAGGTTAAACGTTCGGTTGAAGAACTGGTTACAATTATCGCAACGGAATTTCTTGAGAAGTTGATTAATGTCAGAAGTCCAGCATATATGATTGTCATACTGAACCAAATTGATTAACTTCTCATATTTCTTGGATGATCTTCTTGTTAACTCCCCGAGTAAAACATTTTCCTCATAGTAAATGGAATACAATTGAATATTACACTCAATTATTTTTTCTAAAACCTCCAATTGACCCATTTCAACTCCAGGGAAACTTTCCGTCGACTGCTTTGTAATGTTTATAAACTTCTCAAACAAAGTAACATACTGTTGCTGATATTCGGATTCACCGTAGAGGTGGTAAGCTACTGCCCGGAACATACACAAATTATCATCAAAAGGCCGATTCCTCGAATCTGATACAAAACATTTAACAAGCCGGTTTTGTATGAGAATGGACGGTAGTTGGACTTGATGACATCCCAGTGGAATATCCGTCAAGTGGTAGAGAAAAAACGTAACATTTATTAAACAGTGCAACTTCCACTTCGTGTCAGGACGTTGTCTCACTAAATCTTCAAATAAATCGTTCTTTTCGAGACTATTCAGGATTTTGTGTAAATCTCTTTCATCTGAAAGAACTTTGGGGGTTTCAAAAACTGTGTTGTTATTTGCCGGATAGAAGTATTGAAACGTTGAGTCGTCTTGAATGTTCTGAAGAACAAATCCAAACGCCAAGTTGATTTTAACAGAACAATGTAACTCGTCATATATGAATCTCATTTTATCCTTCAAAAACGTTATGCTGAACTCCTTCATTCGAAAGTTGTACACTGTTTTGTTTGAGGACTCAAATTTTTCATCAGTGAGAAAGTGCTTCACCGTCTCAATCTCTTTTAGTAAGTTAGGATCCTCGCTATATTCGGACATGTCGACCTCAGAATGACTGTATTTGGTTCTGCTCATTTCCATATGACTTTCTTTCTTATGTTTTCTGAGTCCATAGAAAGTGTTGAACTGAGCCGAACAGATCCTACACGTGAATTTTTTGGAGATTGATTTTGAATGACTCTTTGAATGATGCTGTTTCAATTTTTTCTCATTTTGGAAGGACTCTGAACACATTGAACACTGGAGCTTATGTTTGTTCAAGATATGTCGCTGTAAATTCTTATGGAGAACTTTAACATCACATTTTGGGCATTTTTGGGTCTTCATTGTCAAAAACTTGGAACTCAATCGATTTCGAACAAAAGTATAGATTACCCTCACTCAACGAATGCACCAAATTGAAGAAATCTTGGCCTATGGAAGATTGTAAAATAGATTCGATTCGCAGCAAAAGATGAGAATTAAACAAAGTTTGCTTGCAATGTCTTTTTTCCGATTGTTGCAATTGTTTTACAAATTTGAATCGTTTCCTCAGTAACCGCTTCCTAGCTACACTCGGTCGTTGTAAAATTGGAAAAGGAAGTTGTTGATGGAACTTGACTGCTGATAGTAGTTGAGTGCTCACTGGTCCAGAATCGTAAACTGAGTCTCTGAAATAAATGGAAACTGTAGTAAGAAGACAGTCTACTCGTTGGAAATAGTAATTTATGTTTTTGAATATTTTCGAAACAAGTAATGGAAATCTACTGTCGATTATAAGTAATTGATAACGGCTTTCGACTGGAAGATTAGGTAAATCGACTTTTTTCGATACAATAACGTTTTCGAAAGATGCTAAAGTTTTTGAGTTCGGACTTGATTCTAAACAAATAAGAACTGAATTGCAATTGTGTTTTTGATAAAAGTTTGGAAAACAAGTTTCATCTCCACATGCCATCAAAATACTTCTGTTGGAAAATTCTGACAAAAAATTTCCTAATGTTTAACTTTTTAAGCAGTTTCATTCACGCCCGATTAGTGTACTGGGTTTTAAATAAAATGATAAGCAATTGTTTTGAACGCAGTCTTTTAAAGCGTCACGTGAAACAAAATATATTCACGTGAGAATTTGAATCACTGAAAATTAACTCAGTGATTCAACCTCACAAGATTCTTGCCTGACTCATTAAATTGACAATAGATAACAGTAGTATTCTTTTTTCCAGGCAATAAGGATATTAATCATTCACGTGACTTTTTCTCACGTGAGGTAAGAACAATCACCAAAAGTATATCATTTTGAACTTTTACTTTTGCTCCGAGCAGTCTCGCTTCAATTTTTATTAAAAAAATTAATAGTAGAATGAGTTCTCAATCTTCCTCTACAGTACATAACTCTACCAACCTTTCAGCTGCAGAATCAACCAAAGAGACCGAGAAAAACAAATTTGGACTTTCTGTACTCAGGCAGTATCGTGAAGTAGGATTCTTGCAAGACTCTACGGATTGTCAACTTCTGTGGGATTTTATTGCCTGTCCATCTCGAGTATTTCGAATATCAATTCCTAAACAACAAGACTATGTGAACAAAACCTTCCGATTGGATTCATTTTAAAATATATCGTCAATCGATAGAGCAAATGAGTTTACACCAAATTATATTATTATCAGTGAACGAAGCAAGAACACTTCTTGTTCATTTACCGAGTATTTTGCGAACAGTGAAAGAAAGTTTCTACAGTTTCGATCATAATTCTCAACGCCTCGAGGATCAGGACTATACAACAATAACACCTACCCAAGATCAACTTCTAGTTGACAAGATTTGGGAGGTTTGCCAAAGTCCCAGGAGAAAAATTAGTATTGGTTGTATTTATTATGATAAGGAAAACTTTGACAGGACCTACGTGAGTATTCGTTTGTACACAAGAGGTGCATCAATCGATGAATTCAAGAGAAAGGGAGTTCTCAGTATTAAATGGACAGAGATGGAACAACTGAACGATAAAGCAGAATTATTGATGGCAGAACTAATTCGAGAAAAACTCAGACATAACAAATTGAGCTTTCAGTGAACTCAGTAAATTTCAGACTTGTTCTTGTCCTTTTTTGTAGTGTTTTTGTTATTATTTATAAAACTGTGTTTGCAAGAAGTAAGATTAATATTGGAGTCAAAAGAAAAATTTTGTTACATTTACGTCACAATAATCAACTTGAATTCTTTCACATAAAAGTTTTTGGTACACTGAGAAAGTACAAAAAATTACAAATAACCCTAATCGAAGGAAAACTTTTACCAGTAAATTTACTCCCAACAGAAAACTTTTCTATTTCAAACGGAAGGAGACTTCTGAAAATTGGGACAGATACTACAGCTACACAAATAGAAATTTCACTTTCTCTACATAGAAACAATCATTTCAAGCTTAAACAATCCTTGGTACTTAAAACAACTGAGTACAATCAACTGATTGAATTTGTCAAGTCCTTGAAAATTCCAACTTCAGACGTTAAATTATCACCCTCTGTAACAGAAAATTTATCTGAAAATGAACCTTGAAAAAATATCTGAAATACAAAACAACATTAAGGTGAAAAAACATTTTGAAGATAACACTGAGAGAAAGAATTTTTTCCTAGCAGTTTGTTATTTTCATGATCCGAGCGTTGACCTTAAATTAATTAACGAAAAAGCTCCCTTTGGAGGAATCATAGGTATTGGAGATTCGAAATTGGAAAAAGTATTTGGAAAATTTAAAATATTCAAGCTACATGCTGTTTTGCACGATGCAGCTGGTTTTATGAAAACTAACTACTCTATGGGACCTGGATATGTATATTTCTCGAACCAATTCAGTCGCTTGAATTCATGCTTACTCGGTCACGTGAGTGGGATTATTTACTGCATATACCTTAGTATTGTCTACAAGAAAGTATATGAAAGTTTCAACCTGTAGTATTCATTTTGTTTTTAACAATGAGTCAAGTTGTTGTTGTGGAAATTGAAAAGTTTACAAACGGTGTTGTTAAGGAAATTGGATTATATAGAAATGGGATATGTATTGGAATTGCATTCAAACCACCGTACTCTTTTTCCAATATCACATCATGGGACAAAAAAAGGTGCAAATATTTGACTGAGAAGGTTCATATGCTTGAATGGAACTCAGGGACTGTACCGTACAATTATCTTCCTCATGTCCTGGATTTAATTTGCGAGTACAGAAGTTACGAGGTGCAGAACTTCTCTAACGCAGCTTGGGTTATTTTTATGAATAATATATTAGATGTAAGCAAACAAAAAAGAGCTGAGTACGTTTTCCATAAAACCAAAATGGAATTCTTCACGAAAGGAAGTGAAAACTGTACACTACTCGAAACAATTTTCAACAGACAGTTTTACGATCTCAATGTTATTAAATGTCCAGAAGCCAAGGACATTGCAAAAGAACTCTCAGAGTCATTCGAATATATTGGAGAATGTTCGTCCTATCCTCGAGAACATTCAGAAGTCATAGATCATTGTGCACAAAGGAGAGCGCACCTATATGGACTTTGGTTACAACATCAATTTGAAAAAATAAACTAGTAACTGTAAAGAAACTTAATAAACTTTCTTATGTATTAGTGAAACAATGAATTCATTCTTCCTATTTGAAATTCTTTAAACAGTCGCATAAGTAAAATGTCTGATGCTCCCGACATTGGTGGAGTGCAAAACATTGTCTTTGATTCCGACGCAAAAGAACGAAAACCTTGGACAATAATAGGCCAAAATTTTCAACGATCTCTTCTGTATTTTTTGTTCAACTGTCTTTTAGTTACCGCCCTTGTAACTACTAGCATAACGAGATTAATCTTAGCAGATAGTTGTGACGAGCGAACAATGTGGTATTCAGTTTTAACATGGTGTATTGGATACGTGATTCCACAACCGAGACCTTAGAAACTAAAATCCGTCCGCTGTTGATTTAAATCCGGCGGTACCGCCGACGTCGTTAATTTGAACCCGATCCGTTTTTGAAAAACGCCCGGCAACCGTGTATACGATGAACAAAGTAATTTCTACCAAAGAAAGAGTTTTTATGAGTTTGGTGGGTCCCAGCGGATCCGGAAAGAGCTACTTGATTTATCAGTTACTGAAAAATGGATCCTTTTATCCCGCATTTGACAAAATTTTCTATTTCTACCAACACTATCAACCACTCTATGACCAGATGACTGCTGAAATTCGAAACCTTGAATTTGTTGCCTGCTTAGACTTTGAAATGATTAACTCTTTACCAAACGACGGAACAAATTACTTGATTATATTCGACGACTCTTGCGAAGAGATTACAAAAAGCAAGGATTTCGACAAAATAGCAACGGCTGGAAGACACAAAAAAATAAACTGTATTTATGTGAAACATAATTTATTTCACAAAAGTCCTTTAGGAAGAGATGCCGAGCTGCAAAACACTCATATAGTTCTTTTCAAATCACCTCGCGATGTGCAACAGATTGGGGTTCTAGCAAAACAGTTAGGGTTGGGAAAGCAATTAGTAGAATGGTATGCTGAGTCAACACGCGAAGCATACGGGCATTTGATGATCGATCTTAGTCCCAAAACACCAGACACCTTGCGATTTTGCACTAATAGTTCATCATTTCCTGCTACGTTTTTCCTACCGAACAGTAGCGCTCGAATCACAGAAATCAATGATCAACAAACAAAACTACTTTACTCTGAAGCTCTTTTTAGAATTCAAACCCAATCTCCAGAAAATTGTCCTACAGAATTGTTCCAAGGAACTAATTAGATTCATTTGTGAGTGTTGTGCAAATTTAGTCGAGGGTCATTTCCCAGAAATTCGCAAACGGGATCTAAAAAACTACGAGAAGATCTTGCAAAGACTCTTATCAAAGAAAACATTGCTGAAAGAAAGAAGGTTCTTATTAGCATCCGCTCGAGGACTGCAACCCATTCATCTTATTACAAATCAGCTGATCTGTAATTTTGATGAACAATTTCAGTAAATGGATAGAAAAATCCAGAAGTTTGTACTAATACCCCACACTTATTGGGAAAATTTTCGAGATAATAGAGGAAAAACTGTACAAAAAACAACCACTTTTCCAACGGACGGATTGTTTACAGCGTTTAAACAGGGTGAAACAAATCAAACAAAAGCTCAGAGTGAAAAAGTTGATGCACTTGGAAATTCTTCGAATTATACGGAAAACGCAAACAATCTTGAATCGTTCTTTGGATCCAAAATCGGGAAAGATTACTACAAAAAACAGATTCTCAGTCTACTCTTGAAGTGTCCAAGTATAAAAATATCTAATGCCCGAACAATTATAGTAAACAATGTGGATACAGAGATTGGAGTGATTTCATTCATCAATGCCATTCGATCTCAGACAAAGGATATTACATCTTTACACGAAACTATATTGAAAGAATTAAATCTGCCAACTTCTCTTATCACGAACAAAAATGTCAGACAGAAGAGAGAAAAATGGATATCCTTCTCTTTCTGAACGAATTCATCTAACAAAACTTTATAGAGAAGGTAACGCAGCGTTTGGATCAGTTCGAAACCTACAGAAAGCAAGCGGACTCTCAAAAGCAAAAGTTGAGTATTTCTTGAATTCAAAAGACTCCTACACTAAGCACAAGGAAGCTATACGTCGACACAAAAGACTTCCAATTCACTCACGCTATGTAAACGAAATTTGGTGTATGGATTTAGCCCAAATAGACAAACTCTCAAGTGCTAACTCAGGGATAAAGTATCTCATGGTAGTGGTAGATCTCTTTTCTCGGTTTGTTCGGGTTGGACCAATGAGAAATAAAAGCGCAGAGGCTTCCAAAGCATGCTTTATAAAACTGTGCTCAGATAAAAGTAGTCTTGTGTTTCCCAAAAAACTCTGGATCGATCAAGGAAAAGAGTTTTTAGCTGATTTCAGAAATTTTTGTGAAGATGCCGGTATAAAAGTGTACAGTATACACAGTGAGAAGAAAGCACTCTTAGCCGAACGATACATCAGATCATTGAAAAATATTTTGTATCGTTACATGGAAGAGAAGAAAACAGAAAAGTATCTTCCGGTTTTACAAAATTTTGTAAAAACGATGAATCTGCGTATAAACACCACTACAGGATTACCACCAGAATCGGTTAAAAATGAGAACTTCCTGCAAGTTCTTTATAATAGTCAAAAACCTGTGAAAAAGAGGAAACCTAAGTTTAAAAAAGGAGATAAAGTGAGACTCGCTTTTGACAATTATTCATTCAGAAAAGGTTATAAATCACAGTACACAGATGAAATTTTCAGAGTGACCAGAATTGCTACGTTCCGTCCGATCCCTACCTACTTCTTGGAAAATATACAATCAGGTGAACAAATGAAGGGAAAGTACTACGAGGAAGAAATGCAAAGAGTCATTAAAAAATGAGTAGTTTTATAGTCGAGTTGGTATCTTCAGCTTCATCTGAAATTTACCCACAAAACTCCTTATCTGCTTTCACCAATTTCTTACCCGAACAACTTAATCTTGAAGGGGACTGGGAAGTTGCTTTGCTCGAAATGTCATATCCATCGCTGATAAACAACGTTACAAGTGGAAAATTCTGGTACATTCACAAAAATGACAAGTACCAGAAGACAAACAATTACGTTACACAAAAAGATCTTGAACAGTTTATTCCTTGTAGGATTGAACCGGGTCTCTATCAATCGACAGACCAGATTCTTATCGCTTTAAATGAAAACTTGAAGAAAAATTGGAAAGGAAACAAAAAGAATTTTAATCTCAATTGGAGTGTTAATCAAGTGAGCAGAAAAATCGACTTCGAACTTCCTCACAAAGATTCGTTATTGGTTCTTGGAAGCCCCGATCTCAGCGCGATATTAGGTTTCCCAGTGAATTATTGTCTGGACAATACGGTTACAAAAAGTGTCTTTCCAACGGACATCCTGAGATTTCATTCTATCATGGTTTACACAGACATTATAGAATACTCGGTAATAGGGGACACCAAAGCTCCAATTTTACGAGGTTTCCCATTTGAGCAACGGCTTTCTCATGATAGAATTTCCGTCACTAAAGTCTTGAATAACTCGCGATTTGATAACTTACAGTATAGAAGATTACTGAAAAACTCAATTCATTCAATTAGAATTGAATTGAGATCACAAACTGGGGAACTCATTCCTTTTCTTTCTGTAGGAGTAACGAGGTTAACTTTAGTATTTCGTCAGCGATAAAATCATTTCCTTTAAACAAAACTTATGAAATGGTTGTTTATAACGCTTTGCCACATTTCAGTGGTGTACCCCGCCAACGGGGAAGAGGATTTGGAGCATTTGCTGGTACAGTTGCTCGTACCGCTTTTCCTATTCTGAAAAAGTATTTCTTACCCACTGCGAAGCGTATTGGACGCGATCTAATTGAATATGCAGTACCCGAAATCGGGAATGTTGTTTCTGGTAAAAGTAGTGTTAAAAAAGCTATTAAAAAATCAGCTTCAACAACACTCCGAAAACAACTGGGTGGTGGAAAACGTCAACGAAAAACACAATCAAATTCACGCAAAAAACCCAAAGGTTCTCGAAGAAGAGCCATTAAAAAACAGTCACGCAAACAGTTCAGTCGCTCTGATATTTTTCGAAACTTAGAAGATTGATTATGTCAGCTTCTCACACTTGTCTTAACTTATTCGAAAAAGTTCCAGTTTTGGAACCAATTTTGTGGTCAAACGTTCAACAAACATTTCCAGTAAACTCTCTCAATGAAGCAAGTATCGACATTCAAATCGAAACCGATCGGAACATTTTTTTAGATCTCTACGATACTTTCCTCTCTTTAAAATTCAAACTCGTTAAAGATGGTAATCAACCTATTGTGGATGGAGACAATACGTTTATGGTGAACAATATAATGCATTCTTTGTTTTCAAACCTGGAAGTGTATTTTAATAATGAACAAGTTTACACATCAAATGGACTATACGCTCACAAATCTTTTTTATCGAATGAGTTTTCTGGTACTCAAGTTACAAAAGATTCAATATCAGTTTGCCAAGGTTATCTTTATGAAAAAGATCCACATGATGTCGACGATGAAGCTTTCCAGGAACGAAAAAAAAGTTGGACTAAAAGAAGAAATTGTTTGCTACGGACGACTTCATGCGGATGTCTTTACATGTGATAAGTTACTCCTGCCCAACGTGAACGCTAGAATTAAACTCATTCGATCGAGACCATCTTTCTATTTAATCTCTGACTTGGATAACGTACAGGCAAAAATAATTGAAGCTTCAATTTTCACTCGACAAGTGGCGGTTGATGATAGTTATTTCGGAAAAATTAAATCAACTTTAGCCGTTGAACCCGCCCGATATAATTATTTTGAACAAATTCCAAAAACTTACATTATTCCACGTGGACAAAATCAATTTATTCAAGAAAATGTTTTTAACAACGGTCCAATTCGTTCCTTTGGAATTGTTATGAATGAAAACAGTGCTTTCACTGGAGATAAGAAGGAAAATCCTTTTCATTTTCAAAAGTTCGGTCTTAGAGAAATTCGCATTGTGCGGGGTAACCAAACAATTGTAGAGATGAACTGTGTTAATGATTTCCGTCCCTACATTACAACAATGGAAGCTTTAAAGTTTAAGGAAGATGGTCCCAACGTTAAACTGGAGGATTATCAAAATCACTACCTTCTTTTCTTTGATTTGACATCGATGCAGGAATCTAATGTTGAGTTATACTATCCAGATATTGTTGCTTCCGGATTACGTTTGGAGTTGTATTTCAGTGACAACTTGAAAGAAACAGTTGAGCTTATGATTACTGGTGAAAAGCTGAGTACAGTTTTGATCGAAAACACAGGAGAAGTAACTAAACATGGATAGTGCTCAACTGTCAAAAATTATTTCACAAATTGGTCAACTCAACTACAAATTTCTAGGATGCTTTCCTGCTGATATGGTTCCAAAAATTATTCCTAGAAACAAGTTTTGCATAGTTAATTCGGATAAGTCGACTAGTTCAGGAACCCATTGGCTCATGCTAGCTAACCTAAACGACAACCTATATTTCGGAGACAGTCTGGGGAACAGGATTTCTACATATAAAAATATTCGAATATCTCAACGGGTTCTTCAAATGAATCATCAAACTCTTCAACAGTCAGACTTGTGTGGTTTATATTGTATTTATTTTGCATATATATTGTACTGTGGTATTGAAAACATTGTTGTAAACGATTATATTATTATAAGATTTTTTGCTTGTTATTTATAAGTACTTGTAATTTAACTATTTTGAACAAAACACCGTTTTACTTAAAGAAACAAACTTATGGTGAAATCTAAAAGTAGAAAACACAGAAGAAACTTATCTACTTATCACATACACATATACATAATTCATAAAAGTAGTCCCTTCAGTTTTATCAACACTCGCTGTCTGAATCAAAGATGAGTACTCTTCGCAGTTTTTGTCGCTTGGCAAAAAGTTTCTCGTTTTTTTCATCGTCGTCGTCTTCATCTGCGTCGTAGGAAGAGTTCAACTGTTGCGTTCGATATTTTCTCTTGAAAACTCTCTTCTTAGGGGCATTGAGTATTGACAAAGAAACATTTTTCTCTGCATCTGTTGAGTCAGAAAAATGTGGCTCTAAAATCGGTTTAATTGTCAAAATCTCTTTTAAAGGAGTTGATTCATTGCGGTTTGGACTCGCAAGTGTTTGCTCTTCAGATATCTCGACGTCGTCGTGCTTGTAATCAGGATCGCGATTTTCTTTCTCTGAGTCTGAACTCAATAAAACGACTGCTACAACATCGGAGTTCGGTAATGTACTGTGCGTAGTGGTTTTGGTAGCAACTTTGTCCTCCTCTTCACTATCACCTGTCAAGTCTATGACAACTGGTTCCGTTTTCTCAACTACTTCAGCGTTTTTATCCGATTCCAGATCTAACCATAGTCTGTCTAAATCGTTTACGCTATCATAAGTCAGACAGCGTCGAACCAGACCACAAGAAGCATTTGAAATTTGGTCTCCATGTAACTTTTTTGGAGCATTGGGAAGAGGTCTTTCGAAATGACTGCCGGGAGTTTCTTCTGCGTCACATAAGTTTCCTTCGTTCTCTACTTCTTCATGAACATTTAAGTTAGCAAAGAGACTGGGTGATAAAGAATCGTCAGCCCAACCGTTATCCATGTCTTCATCTTCATTAAGACACCAGCAAAACCTAATGAATTCAGCATCTCGGAAAAATCCTTCTTGGTTCTCGTATAAGTGGTGACAACTGAGCTGATAATCGCAGAAGTGAGCTCGTACGGCTCTACTCAGAGGTGTCTTGTCCGATACCTGCAATTGAAGATCTGTCTGCCGATTCTGGTAGAAGTCTACCACAAACTGCTTATAGTCGAGAGAGACTTCATCTGTCAGGCGTATGGCTGTAACATTCTCCAACAGAATACGTGGTAAAACCATCATTGGCTCCACTTTCCACTCATTCTCCATTTTTCTCTCCTTGATGATTGCTACATCCTCATTGAAATCGGGAAAGAAAAAATGGATGCGTTCTGTCTCGTTGACTTGGACTGATCTAGTTGCCATTTCTGTCAACAAAGCCAAAAATTAATGCTAGATTTTATTAATTTTCAATACCTTAAGATCAAATAGTTGTCATTTTTTTTAGTTCACTAATTACTTCAGACGACGGAACATTAGGTATTTTACAATCAAACATTGGGAAGAGTAGATAAGATTCAAGAATTCGTTTCAAAATTCAAAAAATTCAAAAGGGATTAAAAACAAATAACATTTCGTTTGTTTTCACACGAACTTCTTCTTTGAGATTAAGTTTATTAACAATACTCAAGAGAACCTATAAAGCTAACCTACCAGCCTACCAGCTAGCAAATTAAATTTATACGGAGAAATTGAAAGGATCTTGATTAAATCCTAATACTACTTTTCCTATGAAGTAAGAAAGAATTTATTTCTCCGAAGAAAAATTATACATAGAAATTTTAACAGATTATCTAGGAGAGGACAGGAGGACGAGGCGATGTTGCACTCTACATTCTTACCCTAGCTAAGTTGAAAGCAATTCGATAAGTTGAAAGCAATTCGATGTGACAAAATCGATTTTTTATTTATTTAAGCAGAAATTTTCTAAGTTCCCTAACTTCTTCAGTTTTGAGAAAAAATGTATTTTGATTATGTTTTTGAGGGTGCGGACCCTGCGAAGCAGGGGCCGCTAGAAATTTTTGATCTGTTCAATGTAGCAAACATTCACATGATATCTGAATGCATTTCATTACCTGCATATCGATGCCTTAAAAATAAAAAAAAAATTCGTTTAAAAATGAATTCACCTAACCGATTCTCTTAGTTTTTGATAAAAGTCCGAGGAATTCACCAGGTACACGTTATCCAGGAGAACCGACTCTGTTTTCATAGTATACACGATAAGGAAATAAGACTAGTAATTTTTTATTGTTAATTTCTTTACTTGTAAAGTATGAATCAGCACAAAAAAAAACTTACTACTGAAATTGAGCTGACAGTGAAGTTGAAGCTGATGAGAAATCTGACTGTGTTCACGTAATCGCTGATCTGAAGAGTACAATTAAAGTCTTTGTAAAGGACTTATCTGATAATCTAGCGTAACCAAAGTTATTTGTAAGAATTGACAGAGAAAAGAACAAGACAAAGGTAGAAGTTGCTGTTTGTTGCTGAGATTAAACTTGAAATAAATTAATTCGAATCGTGTTTACTGAGAAACAACGTTTAATGAAAAATCAACAACTCAGCTTTTCCGAAACAATAAATTACCGAGTCAGATTTATTCCGTTAAACTAGAAAGTGAATCAGATATCAAAATTTGAGATAATAAAACCCGGAAAAGAAAATGAAGAAAAACTAGTGAGTTATTAGAAAGTTTTTTTTTATTTTATCAGAAAACGTTAATAAAATTGGAAATAAGCAAATTCTACAATAAAAATACTTAGGCAAACAAATCTGTAATGAACTGACGTAAACTGTTTTTCTCTCAACAATTTTTTTCAGGTTCAGAAACTCAAATTAAAGAACGAGTCAATGTCGTACTTCAACTGCGCAAGCGACGTTCTGTTCGAGAACAATCAGATTTAAATAATTGCGAATTAAAAGTTGTTTCTATCAACAAAATCGAAAAATTTTAAGTTTTAAAAACTTTTCAATTTTTGGGAAATTGTTAAATTCAAGGTTTTGCTAGAATTTTGCTAATGCAGAGAGAAATTTGTTAGTAAAGAGTAAGCAACTGAAAGAAAGAAGGGAAAGTGATTTAATAAAAATTTCTGAGCAGGAAATACTTCTAATCTAAAAGTAATCAATTCCTTTCCCAACCCTATCCCCCTAGGGAAGCAATTATCCTTTTGAAATTCCATTCAATTCATTATCAATCTCATTGACAGCTCTTGTCACATACTTCAGCTTTTTTAACAATTCATTTATTGTTAAGGATTCAGATAATCTTCTTTTGTAAAATCCCATTAGGAAAATAGGTTAATGACCGGCTCCGAAAATGGGGCCTGATCTGCTCACACTATACTACTGACTTTTAACTAGTACATGCTCATAAAAGTTCATTAAGCGAATTCAGAAGTCATTTTTTTGAGTTACCTAAGTCACGCAATTGACCTAAAAAACTAATGACGCACAAAAATTTTAAATCCAAAGCAGTATAAATCACTGAAATTGAAAAAGCCAATTTCAAGAAATCACGTTGCAAGAATCATTGATGGAGACGACGAAGAAAAAAAACACAGCAGGACAAATCCTGAAATACAATCCAAAGAATTGAATTAAAAACTGAAAACTAATGTACCTGACCAGCAGATCAATTGAACATTCCCAGCCAAAAAACAATCTCAAGTTGTGAAACTAAAATAATCAAACAAACTAAACAAAAAAAATCACTGCTAAAACTCTTGAAGCTTTTACCTTGAAGGCCAAATATGATACAATTCATTATACCCCTTAACTCACGCACAAGACCGGAAACCGACTTTTTATCCACTAAAGGTAGATAAACTCGAGAAACATGACAAATGCTTCAAAAAAACTGACAAGTGCAAAATTAAAAGAAAGTTTCTAAATTTTGCGAAAAAAACGTTCAAAACCACTTTTGGTCTGTGGAGTTCTGCCATTTAACACATTTGCCAGACCAAAAAAAGTTTCGCTGGCCAGTAAACATAGTTAAGCTCAGAAAATGACAACTTTTCAAAAAAACATTAAAAAAACAACTGCAAATTTTAACAAAATCTTAATAACATTCGTGATATTAACATCTTCAAAACCATTTCAATGTCTACAGAGACTATTCAGTATCTCTTTTTCAGCCCTTAAATAGTTTCACTGGCTCATAACGATCAATAAATTTAGAACATAATATTTTCGGAAATATTAATAAGAACAAATTATCCAAAAATTGCTAAAACTCGTGTTAATTAATTATTGATAACAAAACCATTACCTCGAGCAGTGATAATAAAAATTCGTGATAATAAGAAATTGAGAACTATTTCAATGCCACTAGCAACTATTCAGTAAATCATTATCAAACCCCAGAGCAGGTTCCTTGGCCCTTGAGGTTGGCGGAATATAAAATGACAAAAATTCTAAAAAAACAAACTTGACCTAAATTGTAAAAATTAGTATAAATTTGCGTGTTTATGTTCCGACTACCAAAAGATATAGATCTTAAAATCGTCATAAATTTCTGGCAAAAGACCTTTATAAATTTTTGCGACCTTCAATTTTAGACTGGTTCAACAAAAAAATCGAAAAATGACGAAAGAACACAGAAAATTGCAACATTTTTTGGCTAAAAGGCCTAATTTTAACCTAATGACCTTTTTACCTTGAATTACGGCCATCCCAGTACCCTCCGCATTCTAAACACTTGAACGACTAATAAAGGCAGCTAAGGGCCTCTAATGAAACTTGATGTCAGCTGAGCTTTATATGTTTATCCCGTTTTGAAAGCTCAAAGTCATGAAAAATGTGTGAAAACATCTTACAAAAATAAAAAAACACAGTAGGACAAGTCCTGACGCACAACTCAAAAAAGTTTTATTGACTAAACAAAAACTAGACCCAGAACGGACTATGAATGAATTGGGAAAACCAATTCTAAAAAATAAAAAAAAATCAGATAAAAAATTAAAAAAACAGAAAAAGCAATGTCAAAATGCCGCATGTGAGCCACTAGCGAGAAATAGACATTTGGTTCAAACAAAAAACTAGGCCTAAAACCAACTACAAATGGATTGGAAAAACAATTTAGAAAAAAATACGATCCAAACAATTGAAAAAAAACAGTAAAAATCAAAGTGAAATTGCCGTATGTGAACAAAAAATCACTAGCAAGAAAGCGAATTTTTGTTCAAACACCGTTTTCTCACTGTACCTCAAGATTAGAGTGAAAAAATTTCACGCTGCAAAATCACTCGCTTTTTCGCTTCACTTCCTGTTTTGTCGTGACCACAATCTCTGCTCCAATTTGACTTCAAAAATCAAGAAAATGTGTTAACAGATCTTTAAAAAAGACAGCGCCCCAATACAATTCAAAATTCTTTGAATTGTAAAAAGACAGAGTACGATACAATCCAATTCTTGTATTGTAAAAAACACGATGTCTCCAATAATAGCCGCTATCGCTTCGTCAATAATGACACCAATTCCCACTTTCACTTCATAAAATCATTTTGAAATTAAAGCTACGTTTCACCGCAGCGTGCAAAAATACGTGAAAAGGTACCTGAAGTGAAAAAAAAAGCTTAGTTAAAACATTTCACTATTTTACGTGAGCAAAAAGTCGATATACAATAAGTACAATATGACAGTATGTACAAAAAGACTTCAGTTGAAGTAGGCTAGAAGGCATGTGGACATGTACCTGTAGAACTCTTTTGTGAATTCGTCCATATCATAGATGAGGAATCGTCTGTTCATCATGGTCACCGTGTTCCCAATCATAAAGTCAGCCGGAGTGAAGTACTCTGTATGTTCCGTCTCTTTCGCTTCCATCGAAATGGTTGGGAAGCTCGCTAAACAGAGTGGCGATAAAAATCAGCAAGGAAAAAAACAATACTACGAGCCAGCGCCCCACCTTTGATTAATTATGCGCTAATTTTTGGAACTTGCCGACAAAGGACAAAGACCATGTATAATTAATTAATACAATCGTTCTTTTTACCATATCCCCGCTTTAATGACCTTTTACGGTTGCATATGAACCATAAACGCCATTGTGTATGTTGTTCAAAAAGCAATATTGGATAATTCGAAGCATTTTGCATCTAAACAGTCCCGCGCATATTTCGCAAAACTGCAGCTGAAAAATTTGACAAAAATTGTTGCGAAGAAATGTATCTTACCCATTCGCACTTTAGATGTGTAGGTAAAGTTACCAGATAACGAGTTGGAGAACATGGCGTGCCTATTATAGAGCTCATTATTAACGTTAGTTTACAACATCGGGTTATATAATTTTTGGGGATTATAATGAGAAAGAGCCAATCTCGGTATGAGTCAAAGATTCGTCAAAGTTACTACTGTTACTACTAAGTTAAAATATGAGGTTTGAAATGCTTACGAGGTACGTCATAAATATTTTTTGGCAGTTTCATCTTTGACAGTAGCAGAGGGAAAGGGTCTCTTCCATCATTCAGATCTCTTCCTTCTGGCGTTTTATGAACTTCTCTTATCTCAACGTTGTCGTCTACCAGATAGTAATGAATAATAAAAGGTCGCACTTCTCCAAACATCGCATCCCGATCATCCCACACACAGAAGAATCTCAGAACCTATAATACAGATATTGGACCTCCTCCCAACATCTTAGAGTAGGCATATTATTTGCACCCAAAGTACACGTGTAATAATGATTTATTATTATGTAATTGCACCTGTTCAATAACTGGGTGCTCATAACGTACTGAAGGGGGAAGAATAACGAAGAGGCAATCATTATAGGGCAATAGTGGAAAAGATCCAAAAATTATACAAATCGAAAGAAACAAACATATATAATTATAAAAATATGCAGTTATTTAGTATTTATTAATCTTATTCAAACTATCTAATCGGATTGAGCGCGAACAAGATCCGAGTGAATAAAAGTTTTACCCGCTTATGACTTCACAGGGTTCAATCGATGTCCATTTGCCAAGTTTTGTATTGCACTATAAAAATGAAAGCTTACCTTTCGATCAAGAGTTAAGAACTGGTTGAGTTTATCAAAGTCAGACTTGGTCGTGAATGTTTTTGGAGCATTGCGTCGTTTCCTATCTTCTTCATACGGATCGGGTGGAACTTCGACAAAGTTGTTGACAACCAAACCTTGACTGAGAAGATATTCCTGAAAATAGTGAGTTTAAATAACTCGGTACCACCCAACATTACATGTGAATATTCTGAGAGATTTCAAAATTACCTTTGTCCACACATCACAGTCTGTTATGTGAAACACTTTTCCGTAAAATGTAACTGTATCGTTGATTTTGATATCTTTGTATGTATAGTGCTCTCCAGTAGCATCCTCCTTTGGAAGCCTTTGACGTCTGATTAGTTTCCCTTGAGGAATTCCGCTAAAATCAAACAAAAACTAAATTATTTGGCTATGTCAATTACTTTTTTGTAGCTAAATACATCAATTTGTAATGTCAAAAGAAATGAAGATGCGTCTCTGAAGTCTTAAATAAAATGATTAATAGATATAACAGAAAAGTGTACAAACACAAAAGCGCTCAAACAAAACATGACGGCTGCTTATTTTGCTGATTTTCTAATAAAAACTCACAAAAACTAGAAAAATGCCGGAATATAACAGAAAAATTGAAACAAAAAAGATCGGAGGAAAAGATAGGGATTGAAAGTCTCTTTTTTCAAAATTCTCCAATTTGGTGAACAGTTTAGTAGTAGTAGTAGTAGTAGTAAAGGCTTTAGGATTTAAACATAAATAAATCCAAGGGTTTGTTAGACCCACATGAGTTCAGTCCAAAGGTAGTTTTAGTTTAGTCTAGTTTTTTCCAGTTATTGCAGTGGTCACATTTGCAAACAATTCGCCAAGTGCATTTGTCCCTCTTGTCATATTTTCTCAGAAAGTAGTCCCAGTAGATTTTGGAGATGGTGTCTTTATTGAGATATTTTCCGTAGCTGGTGTACACTCTGATAATAATATTGTATAATAATTTTGTACGATGGAAGAAGTTTTCATCGGTTTTGTAGAGTCGATTCGTTCCGATCGTCAGTTCTCCTCTTGTATGCTGTCGAGTTTTATCTTCGGTGACTCTAGGTAGATCAACAACAACGTCGTATTCGTTTCTATCCAATGATATCAGAAGCAGGAGATTGTGCATTTCGACATATAAGCTGAGAGGCAGCAGCTTTAGCTGTAGAAGTCGATCTTTGTATTCAAAACTTGCATTCAGTATCCACTTGGTAGCAATTTCCTGCACCCTTTCAAACTTCGCAAGATTCGACTTGTTCGGCTGCCATGCTTGAGAGCAGTAGGTTTCAGTTAGATTACACAACTATACGGACTCTAGCTTTTAAACAACGTTATCCAGATTAATAGTAACACCAACTACCATTCGTTCGTGGTAATTCATAGCTCTTATGCAGTGTAACTTAAAGACGTGGCTGCTTCTTTTAATTTTCAAATTTCGACAACATGACCACATCAAGTGAGCAAAGTAACGCATAATAAATACAGCGATTACTGTAAAACGAGACCAAATGGTAAAGAAAATCGGGTCTTTCCCATTATAGCCCCCCCCCCCAGATTAGTGGTCAGATAACCTATAGCCCCCCAATCATGGTAATTATACCATAATGGGGGGCAGTAATTTCGGGGGGGGGGCTATAATGGGAAATACTCAGCAAATAAAGGAATAGTCAAGGCCCTAAATGACCGTTTAGGTAGTTCACGGACACTATTAGAAACTAGCAAGTTTTCGAAATTGCCGCATATTTATACGAGGCTTGATTTTTCTGCACACCAATTTGGAAAAATTTCTACGCGTCCAAGTAAAATTTTCATAAAACTCGAGTTTCGTACATCAATAACTCGAAACGCAGATTCTAGCAACACAAATTTTAACCATATTCCAACAACTTGAAAATCCCAATTTTAAACAATTTTGGGTTTGATAGATTTTCTGATGTACACATAGGCTACTTTTTAGTCCCTTTTATGGCTTTAATTGAATGTTTCCGCTGGCTATCAGATTTGCCACTCGGTAGGATTTTCGGGATCTATTCTGTTTCGAAAATTGGTTTCTCAACATTTTAGTTATTTTTTGCTACTTTTTCCAAAACAGATAAATCTGTTCTTGTTCGCTCATGTGAATTAAAATACACAGAAAAAAAACATTCAGCAAGTTTGACCAAATAAAAAGCAGGAAACTGTGCTTGAGAAACAATTGAGCTCAGGTAAGAAAACTTGATATGCTGCTAAATTCTCATCCAATATTCTTGCGAAAATTACAAAAGACAATCTGACTTGTTATTGATTGCTTTTTCGATAGTTTATGGGAGTTAAATTGGTTTTAGAATTTACGTAAATAATAAAGAAAATAACCACCGTCTGGTTAAAATAAGGACCATCTGCAAGCCGTATTAAGATTACCTTAAAATCGGGTTTCATAAAGTACTAATAGTTCGAAGAATTTAAACGTGTTATCGATTTAAACATTAATTGTATCTATTCTGTTTCAGTCCCCCAGTGTTTTTTATGACCCCAGTTACAAATTATATGTTGTTACATGGCACGTTACTATGATAAAAAATAGCACGTGCGCCTGGGGGTCAAAAAATTTATGCTCACTAAGCAGGGGGGGGGGGGCAAAACAGCATAGATCCCATTAATTTGAGCAACTCTGATGATGTCGACATTTAGTGCAGCACTGTTACTTCAGAAATATGATGCAACAGTAGCTTGATTAAAGTTTTTGTAGGCAATACCTGTTTTCCACATGAGGTTCCAGGACAGATACCGTGTCGTCTTCCAAATAATAGTAAATTTTCACAGGCCTGACTCGATAATATTCAGCTTGGGATTCATAAACAGTCTGTTTGAAGTATCCGTTGAACAACAGGACCTGTAATGAACAAATGAAATAAAATTTTTAAAAATTTAGTCTGGTATAATGCAAGACATTATGTTTATTGTTACCTTTTTGTCGAAAGCTACGTGAGCTGGAATAAACTCCTCTGGAGGTGCCTGCTTCGCTTGCCCATAAGTCAAAGTCGGTTTGAAATTAGATAGCTCATTTAGATCATCTTCGTTTAGGGCATTATAGTGGAGAGGATCTCCACCAATTCCCACCTGTGGTTTGTCTTTCAAAGCAAACCCATTTTTGAAGCCTAAGGTCTGTGGCACGTGATAACGAGATTTCTAAAAGGCAAAAAACGTTATTAGAAGTAAAATGATTGAGAATACGAGATAAATAACAGAAAACTTACAGTGGGATCTTGAAATGTATTTCCCGGAAGAAAGGGCAATGAGTGCGTGTTCAAATGACTAGCCATATTACAAATATTAAATTGGACACTCAATTTATGCGTGCAATATTTTAATTCTTTTTATTCTGCATGTCACATGAACCTTAGAGTAAAAGTAGAAGTCGGATGTACAACGAATTTTTGTCATGAAAATAAAAAAGAAGAGAATTTTAATTTAGTTCAAAATCCACAGACAAATTAACAAACGGACCATCAAAAAGAACATGACAATGCGGAGTTATATACATGTTTTATTGATTACGGAAAAGCGTTTGATTGTAACGGTCGGTATATGTCGCTATCAAAACTAAATAAAAACTGTCAGCAATAAAAACAATCATTACATAGATGCAACCTGCAGCAAGTATTCGATGAGAAAACGCTATTGGAAGAAAAATCAAGAAAGTGGTGTTGCTCAAGGAGAGAAACTATCTTTTTTTTTTACTTTTTAGTCTTTTTATTGCTGATATATACTATGAATTGAAACGTTATAGATAAGAGGTAACTTTCTATACCGACGATCTAGTGCTCGGTAGCATAGTAATCATTCTAGCAAATTCTAAACAAATTCGAATTATACAGTTCTAGAAACTACTTGAATGTAAACATCGCAAAGACAGAAGCCATCAAATTAAGAAGATGAGGTCAACTAACAAAAGGTGACAAACTTTCTATGTGGCAAAGTAATCAATAACACAAACAGCTTTTTGGTATCTAGGAGTCATAATTTCATGTTTCATATCAAGACACCACTTATACCAGTTGGTTAATAAAGCCCATCAAGCCATTGGAAACCTTAATCACAAACGATTTGCGGAAAACCAACTTTATTTCTGCAGATCGTCTGTTCAATTCAATTGTTTTTTTGGCGGCAACCTATAGCCCCAACATTAACACCAACGAACTATTCGAAATAGAGATAAGTAACACTAACGCAAAATTGAAGGAATTGTTTTTGAAAAGCAGGTGCAGAGTGAGCAAGTACACTTTGACAAATATTTTTCTGGAAAAATTGATGTTCTTTGATCAGCATGAGCTGAAAAATTGCCCCCCTCAAACACAATAGAGTAATCGCAAATTTTTATAAACTATGCACAACTAGTTCTGCTGCATGGAAGGCTGTTACGAGTGGTAGGAAAACGAGCGTGTGTAGATTTTGTGGAAAACTTTTCTATCAGATGATCATATGCTTTATTGCGCTTAATTTTTAAAAATCTCACAACTTCAAAAGTTTTGTATACTCTTAAATTGAACATTTCACCAGCACTCTGTAAACAATTGAAGGATCTAATCTGTTTCGCACCGGCCCCCAGCTTAGTAAGCAGAAACTTTGTGACTCCCAGTTGCACGTGCTATTTTTTTTACATGGTAACGTGGTATATAACATTAAATTTGTAACTGGGGGCCATGATTAACACTGGTGGAGGGGGCGAAATAGAATAGATCCCAATTGAAATTGTAAGTATTAATTTCATCAGTCGGATCTTCAATTTAATATTCATCAATCCTAATTAAGATTGAACTACTTTTACGACATTGTAAAAGTAGTTGGAAAAATAGTTGGAAAAACCAAACTATGGATACTCTTCTAATGTAAACGTAAAATCTTTACATGCAATTCTAACACAGCCCAATTGTTTGAAATAGTCATTGGAGCAGCACAAAATTTCTGTGGTTAGTTAAAAGCGCAACGAAGACGTTTAAGAGACTCATTCTTCACAAAACTTTCCGACTTTTTTGGCCAAATAAATAATTCCTTTGAATAGGGGTACAATTCTCAGAACACCCTTTGTATGCAATTAGTCTTCTTAGATTTTTACAACATTTGAACTATTACATTTTTCAGATAGTTTTGCATTAAGATATTTTGTGTTTGAACCTGTCTATAATTGCGCAACAAAACATTTTGTTTTTTTTTGTGATCAACATCAGACGACAATTTTTATTGCGCTTCATTTTTAAAGTCTACGGGGAGAAAACCAAACTATCATCCCATTCTGATATTTTTCAATGCTGATTTGTATAGAAAAATAAAATAATATTCATCGTAATATTCGAAGCCGACAATCTGATACTGGGTTGCTCTTATTTACAGCAAAGTTTAAATGCATTCGAACTATACTGCTAGAAGAAAGTCATTGAAGCTATCAACTTCAAAAAAAGTGTTCGTTTAGCAAAACAAAAGTTTCGATGCAAAGCAATTGAATACACTAGCATATTCCTGTTCTCTAGGAGTTATCTTTTCATGTCTTTTATCATAAGGAATCAACCTAGGTCAATTGTTTAATGAAGCTTATCAAGCCGTTGCAAACTTTTTCTTAAACTTATTTTGCTCGAAACGAATAATCCTTTTACCCTTCTTTTTCACCAATCTATAATCTGGCGTCAAATTCTGACCGCAATGAATGCAGTTAAGATCTAATTGAAATAGTTAGGAAAATGGAATATAGTTACATTATCAACAATTTTCTTCAAAATCTAACGTTTGTCAACATGCATGGCTGAGCAACTCCCACCAAACACACGTTTGATCGCGATGTACTATGTTAACTCTGTACAACTACTTTTGCTGCATAAAAAACTGTCATAAATGAGAGGAAAGATAGTAATTTTTTGAAAGAAACACTCTTTCAGATTTTGAGAAAGAACGACTCTGTCAGATCATGGAATGAATTTCTATTATCCGTTCACAAATGATGCTTAACTCCCTTGGGAGATATTTTTATGGACATTTTTTATACTTTCTTTTATAAAAAGACGTTTTATAATTTCCGTAAAAAAACGTCTCGATGTACAGTTTTTCAAATATTCAAAACTGTAAGGTAACCACTTTTTTTTCAGCTGGACTCCTTAGATCTGATCAGCACCAGACTCTTATATATTTTTTAGAACGCAGCGCTATTATGGCTTCTTGGCAGTTCTAATATCTCTGTTTTAAAAACACCAAATAAAATTTCGAAGTAAAAGCAAAAAATGTGTTCTAATCAGACCGAATAGAGCTCGGCAATCCATGCAGTCATACGTCTGTATACACTGAGCGACTAACGGTAATTTTTAAAGCCGATTGAATTACTAAAACTTCATATTTACGTGATAGTTGTGTGCGAATACAGCGCTGCAACAGAAATAGTTTGCATCAACTGGAGCTTAATGAACAAAGCCAATTGTTTTGCAAGCTTAGCTGTTCAAAAAGGCACAAAAAGGGCTTCTATGTTGAATACAAAATCGGAATAACCCTTATTAATCCAAATTTAAATTCAAATAAAAAATTCATTGAACAGTTTGTTATTTCCGAATCACAGTTTTGTTTATATCTTTATTATAGATTCCTATTCATAATTATTCCAAAAGGCTTGCAAAACTGGGGAATTGGCCAGGCCGCTTTTTTCTTTGGTCAAATTCTCCTTTTTTACTCACCGTTTTGAGAAATGAGAAACAACAATATATAGCCCCTCGAGGCTACTCCTTTTAAAAAAAGGAACAGAAATTTTTGCTGGGCTGAAAAAGGGGAGCTGTTTAAAGACCCGGAAGGAACAAAACAGGAAAAGGTAGTTAATTACTTATATATATTTTTGTGATAAAGGTGGGAATTCATTACTTGACGTTTTTTCAAGATCACCATTTTGCTAAAAAACAAAACAAAGTGAAAAATCCATCAAAACGTTATACAAAACAAGTATTCTAGCCAACAGAGAACAAAAGATTTTACTAATCACTGTTTCCATATCTAAGTGGCCACTAAAATTTTCAAATTATTAAACCTTTTCTTGTTGATCAACACGTTTCAAAGTTTATCAAAACAGAGAAAACAAGAAACACACCTGCTAAAAAATTATACGACAAAAGCTGAATAAAATTGAACAACTGTAATACTCATGATGTGCACGACAAATTTACAAAAAAAAAACATTCTCCGGAAAAAAAAATAAAAAAAAATGAAAGAGTTCGATCATAGTGTTTTAATTTTCTTGCTTCTTGAAAACCATTTTTTTTGTTACAAAAATCTCATATTTAAATTAACTGAGACAGTAACGGAATATTTTTATGATTTTCTGCTTATAGGAATCAAACACAACAGTTTTTTTGGAAGATTTAGGTGTCAATTTGTCTTTGAATTACTAAAACTCTATATATTTACGTGATAGTTGTGTGTGAATACAGCGCTGCAACAGAAATAGTTTGCATCAACTGGAGCTTAATGAACAAAGCCAATTGTTTTGCAAGCTTAGCTGTTCAAAAAGGCACAAAAAGGGCTTCTAGGTTGAATATAAAATTGGAATAACCCTTATTATTCCAAATTTAGGTTCAAATAAAAAATTCATTCGACAATTTGTTATTTCCGAATCACAGTTTTGTTTATATCTTTATTATAAATTCCTGTTCAAATTTATTCCAAAATGCTTGCAAAACTGGTGAATTGGCCAGGCCGCCTTTTTTCTTTGGTCAAATTCTCCCTTTTTTACTCAATTTTTTTTTGAGAAAAGAGAAACAACAATATATAGCCCCTTGAGGCTACTCCTTTTAAAAAAGGAACGGAAATTCTTGCTGGGCTGAAAAAGGGGAGCTGTTTAAAGACCCAGAAGGAACAAAACAAGAAAAGGTAGTTAATTACTTATATATATTTTTGTGATAAAGGTGGGAATTCATTACTTGACGTTTTTTCAAGATCACCATTTTGCTAAAAAACAAAACAAAGTGAGAAATCCATTAAAACGTTATACAAAACAAGTATTCTAACCAACAGAGAACAAAAGATTTTACTAATCACGGTTTCCATTTCTAAGTGGCCACTAAAAGGTTTAAATTATTAAACCTTTTCTTGATCAACACGTTTCAAAGTTTATCCAATCAGAGAAAACAAGAAACACACCTGCTAAAAAATTATACGACAAAAGCTGAATAAAATTGAACAACTGTAATACTCAAGATGTGCACGACATATTTAGAAAAAAAACATTCTCCGGAAAAAAATATAAAAAAAATTGAAAGAGTTCGATCATAGTTTTTTTAATTCTCTTGCTTCTTGAAAACCATTTTTTTGTGTTACAAAAATCTCATATTTAAATTAACTGAGACAGTAATGGAACATTTTTATGATTTTTTGTTTATAGCAATCAAACACAACAGTTTTTTTGGAAGATTTAGGTGTCAATTTGTCTTTGAATTACTAAAACTCTTTATATTTACGTGATAGTTGTGTGTGAATACAGCGCTGCAACAGAAATAGTTTGCATCAACTGGAGCTTAATGAACAAAGCCAATTCTTTTGCAAGCTTAGCTGCTCAAAAAGGCACAAAAAGGGCTTCTAGGTTGAATATAAAATCGGAATAACCCTTCTTAATCCAAATTTAAATTCAAATAAAAAATTCATTGGAGAATTTGTTATTTCCGAATCACAGTTTTGTTTATATCTTTATTATAAGTTCCTATTCATAATTATTCCAAAATGCTTGCAAAACTGGGGAATTGGCCAGGCTGCCTTTTTTCTTTGGTCAAATTCTCCCTTTTTTACTCACCGTTTTGAGAAATGAGAAACAACAATATATAGCCCCTCGAGGCTAATCCTTTTAAAAAAAGGTACGGAAATTTTTGCTGGGCTGAAAAAGGGGAGCTGTTTAAAGACCCGGAAGGAACAAAAAAGGAAAAGGTAGTTAATTACTTATATATATTTTTGTAATAAAGGTGGGAATTCATTACTTGACGTTTTATCAAGATCACCATTTTGCTAAAAAACAAAACAAAGTGAAAAATCCATTAAAACGTTATACAAAACAAGTATTCTAACCAACAGAGAACAAAAGATTTTACTAATCACGGTTTCCATTTCTAAGTGGCCACTAAAAATTTTAAATTATTAAACATTTTCTTGTTGATCAACACGTTTCAAAGTTTATAAAAACAGAGAAAACAAGAAACACACCTGCTAAAAAATTATACGACAAAAGCTGAATAAAATTGAACAACTGTAATACTCATGATGTAAACAACATATTTAGAAAAAAAAACATTCTCCGGAAAAAAATATATAAAAAAAAATTGAAAGAGTTCGATCATGGTTTTTTAATTCTCTTGCTTCTAGAAAACCATTTTTTTGTGTTATAAAAATCTCATATTTAAATTAACTGAGACAGTAATGGAACATTTTTATGATTTTTTGTTTATAGGAAACAAATACAACAGTTTTTTGGAAGATTTAGCTGTCAATTTGTCTTTGAATTACTAAAACTCTTTATATTTACGTGATAATTGTGTGTGAATACAGCGCTGCAACAGAAATAGTTTGCATCAACTGGAGCTTAATGAACAAAGCCAATTCTTTTGCAAGCTTAGCTGCTCAAAAAGGCACAAAAAGGGCTTCTAGGTTGAATATAAAATCGGAATAACCCTTCTTAATCCAAATTTAAATTCAAATAAAAAATTCATTGGAGAATTTGTTATTTCCGAATCACAGTTTTGTTTATATCTTTATTATAAGTTCCTATTCATAATTATTCCAAAATGCTTGCAAAACTGGGGAATTGGCCAGGCTGCCTTTTTTCTTTGGTCAAATTCTCCCTTTTTTACTCACCGTTTTGAGAAATGAGAAACAACAATATATAGCCCCTCGAGGCTAATCCTTTTAAAAAAAGGTACGGAAATTTTTGCTGGGCTGAAAAAGGGGAGCTGTTTAAAGACCCGGAAGGAACAAAAAAGGAAAAGGTAGTTAATTACTTATATATATTTTTGTAATAAAGGTGGGAATTCATTACTTGACGTTTTATCAAGATCACCATTTTGCTAAAAAACAAAACAAAGTGAAAAATCCATTAAAACGTTATACAAAACAAGTATTCTAACCAACAGAGAACAAAAGATTTTACTAATCACGGTTTCCATTTCTAAGTGGCCACTAAAAACTTTAAATTATTAAACATTTTCTTGTTGATCAACACGTTTCAAAGTTTATAAAAACAGAGAAAACAAGAAACACACCTGCTAAAAAATTATACGACAAAAGCTGAATAAAATTGAACAACTGTAATACTCATGATGTAAACAACATATTTAGAAAAAAAAACATTCTCCGGAAAAAAATATATAAAAAAAAATTGAAAGAGTTCGATCATGGTTTTTTAATTCTCTTGCTTCTAGAAAACCATTTTTTTGTGTTATAAAAATCTCATATTTAAATTAACTGAGACAGTAATGGAACATTTTTATGATTTTTTGTTTATAGGAAACAAATACAACAGTTTTTTGGAAGATTTAGCTGTCAATTTGTCTTTGAATTACTAAAACTCTTTATATTTACGTGATAATTGTGTGCGAATACAGCGCTGCAACAGAAATAGTTTGCATCAACTGGAGCTTAATGAACAAAGCCAATTGTTTTGCAAGCTTAGCTGTTCAAAAAGGCACAAAAAGGGCTTCTAGGTTGAATATAAAATCGGAATAACCCTTATTAATTCAAATTTAAATTCAAATAAAAAATTCATTGGACAATTTGTTATTTCCGAATCACAGTTTTGTTTATATCTTTATTATAAGTTCCTATTCATAATTATTCCAAAATGCTTGCAAAACTGGGGTATTGGCCAGGCCGCCTTTTTTCTTTGGTCAAATTCTCCCTTTTTTACTCACCGTTTTGAGAAATGAGAAACAACAATATATAGCCCCTCGAGGCTACGCCTTTTAAAAAAAGGAACGAAAATTTTTGCTGGGCTGAAAAAGGGGAGCTGTTTAAAGACCCGGAAGGAACAAAACAGGAAAAGGTAGTTAATTACTTATATATATTTTTGTAATAAAGGTGGGAATTCAATACTTGCCGTTTTATCAAGATTACATTTTGCTAAAAAACAAAACAAAGTGAAAAATCCATTAAAACGTTATACAAAACAAATATTCTAACCAACAGAGAACAAAAGATTTTACTAATCACGGTTTCCATTTCTAAGTGGCCACTAAAAATTTTAAATTATTAAACCTTTTCTAGTTGATCAAAACGTTTCAAAGTTTATCCAATCAGAGAAAACAAGAAACACACCTGCTAAATATTATACGACAAAAGCTGAATAAAATTGAACAACTGTAATACTCAAGATGTGAACGACATATTTAGAAAAAAAAACATTCTCCGGAAAAAAAAATACAAAAAAAATTGAAAGAGTTCGATCATAGTTTTTTAATTCTCTTGCTTCTTGAAAACCATTTTTTTGTGTTACAAAAATCTCATATTTAAATTAACTGAGACAGTAATGGAATATTTTTATGACTTTTTGTTTATAGGAATCAAACACAACAGTTTTTTGGAAGATTTAGGTGTCAATTTGTCTTGGCATTAACGCTAAACCTACATTTCATAGTTCATTTGGAAATTGCTCTAATTGAAACACCCAATAAATGACCAAATTTAAAACACTTGAGAACAGAAAAACAGAAATTAAAATTTTTGATTAGAAAGGTAAAAAGCTGGCCTTTCCTTTTTTTTATTGATAATTCCTGACGTTTCAACTAATTGGTTAATAACTGTCATTGATTTTTAGCTGACTGCTTATTTCAACTGACTTAAGCCGGAATTAAACAGTAGAGAGTTTGATCGCTTTGCTTAAGAAAAAACTCAAAACATTATTTTCTGGAAAAAGAGAAAATCAAAATTTCTAGATAAATATTTGCGCATAATCACAGAGTTCCTCAACCATTTAAGTTTATAAATTGGTCCTTAGCTTAATTTAAATCTGCTGAAAAATAAGGTTTAAGTGTCAATCAAAAACATGACAAGAGAAAGAAACTACTTGAGATCAGAATGGAACAATTTTTTTTATAAAAAAAACATTTTATTTTGTTTTAGCATAGAAACTCAAATCCAGTTTGATGCTTGCGCTGCCTTGATGTTTTTCTATTGATTAATGATGCAAATATTTCCGAAATCACATCAAATGGAACAATCAAGAAAGTCCTTTCGTTGTTTTTAACGCAAATAGACATTTTTTTAGTGAATTTGAAAATATTTTCTTCCTAATGACTGGAGAAATCTTTCAGAGACTCATTTACCTCAAGGCTAATAAATGTGTCCTGTGACCAACGCTTAAATTGATCGGATTGGAAACTTTGTAACATCAAAAAATGCTTATCATGGAAAAATTATTTAAAGAAACATGTTTTCTCAAAGATATCCTTCCCCATGTTGTACCTCTACGTTCTTCTAAACTCTTTGTTGATTAATTTGAAACATTTTTTAGAAGATTCCACCAAAGTGACCTAGTTGAGATACAAAAACATCAAATTATCGGCAAGAAAACTATTGAGAGCTTTGTACTTCCTTAAAGAAAGAGATAACTTGGCTCAATATTCGATTCAAAATAATTGCATCATATCGGCTAAACGAAAGTTTAATTTTTCAATTCGAGATATTTTTGAAATTTAGTATTCTCTTTAAATCTGTTTTGTGTTGAAAAAATAGGCAACGCAATTGATTTTCATCTGCTGGTATTCTATAAAGATTCTGAATTTTTTATTTGTCCAAAAAAGAACTCAAGGTTGAACTGATAGACAAAAGAGTTATCTGTTTCGTAGCAAAGATTAGTTTTCGGCCAACTTGAGACCTATGCTAGCATTTTCTGTGCCCTGCTCATTCTGGCGTAAAGCATCTTGTATTTAATTTAATTTTCCTCTGTTTTATTTCCAATTTGTAAGCATCCCAAAGTTTGCAAAATTTCGTTGATCATATTTTGGTTGTTGACTCAGGTGTGAAGATTTTTTTAAACTGTTTTTTTTCTGCACTTAGTTGATTTTCAAAAGATTTCATCGACCAAAATTGAAACAAAGGACTTCCTCGCAGCCAATCATTCATTAGCGGCGTCATTTATCATTCTTTTTCTTTTAGTTTGATCTGACTGCTTCTCTGTATAAAATATTAAATGGTGATATCTCAATAATATTGGGGTGTCAAAATAGCATCATCGTAGAACATTTCTAAAAGAAAACAAACGGGGAAAATGTGCACAACCTTTTTAAAGCAGGCAATATATTTCCTGTTTGAAACCGAGTTCAACAGCATCCAATTGTTATCTTCGTTTCAGATCTGAAAGTTCAACGTTAGTCCTGGTATTATAATAGAGATGTGTCAGAGCATTTTATTCTGATTCCGTGAGCCCTTCTTCGCAATTGTCCAAGTCTGTTTTTCTGTTATGAGTTTTAGCTTAATCATTAGTCGGTTGCGGACAAAAGGTCACCAGAAAGAGATTTTTGAGTAGCTCTACTCCCTTGGTCTTTGTTTTCAATCAATATCAGTTGAAATATTTTTTATTTCCGAGATTCATCTTGTTCTCTTGTTCATTCTGCAAAAATAATAAGCAATGAAGAACTGATATAATTTCTTTGGTTCTTTGGTATTTTCTTTATTCATTACACAAATTGCGTGGCTCTTACTTGATACTACAGTTAGATCATCATCATAAATGAAGTATTTTTCATATCCTTTGAGATGTATCAACGAGTTAATTTTATTCTTTATTTTCGCAGCACAATAAGCTCTCAAATTTTTTT